>NC_061508.1:29122945-29444155 GCF_022539505.1 Lolium rigidum
TCATCAACAACCGAATGCGGTGACCGAGTACGGAGGTGCCGCCTCGCTCAGGCGCCGGGCTGCATTCGTGATCAAGATTCACGCGCTGCAAGCGGTAAGTGAACGTCTACCGCAGCTGGGGCCAAGAGCCTCATCTTGTAGGGCTTGGAATCTCTTTCAAGGGTGAGACTCGTATCCCCTCGTTGCTACCGGGCTTCTCAAGATCTTCTACGCGCTTTTGCAAGCGGCAAGTGAACGTCTACCGCAGCAACAAGAGCCTCATCTTGTAGGCTTTGGAATCTCTTCAAGGGTGAGACTCGATATCCCCTCGTTGCTACCGTCTTCTAGATTGCATCTTGGCTTGGATTGCATGTTCGCGGTAGGAAATTTTTTGTTTTCTATGCAACGTTATCCTACATCATCATCATATACTCGTTCTACATGTCAACTGTTTTCTGGTGCCATTGCTCTCATATTACTATTACTGCTGCTGTGTTACTGTTACTACTGCTCTCATATCACTGCTACTTTCACATCACCCCTGTTACTAGTGTTTTTCCAGGTGCAGCTGAATTGACAACTCAGTTGTTAAGGCTTATAAGTATTCTTTACCTCCCCTTGTGTCGAATCAATAAATTTGGGTTTTACTACCCTCGAAGACTGTTGCGATCCCCTATACTTGTGGGTCATCAGTTACACGCCATCATACCCCCACAAAGGAGATCTAGTGTTCTTCAAACCACTAAGGAAAGCAAGGAAAAGTCCAATTTTGTTCGGTGGATGTGTGGATCTAACCCTTCTCCTTCGATCCCAAGAGATGAGAGGATTTGGTTGGCTAAGAAGATAAATCCACGGATTTGAAGCTCAAGAACAATGAGGAGACAGATTTGAAAGTCATATCTGAGAATTGGGGAAGATGCCCTATTTATATGGGCTCTCTCAATACAGCCGTTGTACGCAGAATATGCCAAAACCGGAACTTCAGGTGTAAGTGGGCGGATGTATTGATGGGCAGAAAAATCTGCGCAACGGTTACTTCTTGCAAACAAGCCGCCTGTAGTTGGGCGGTACTTCCGGTGGCCGGTAGTAACGGCCAACTACCAGCCAATTCCCACCCATTGCGGACTGATGGGTGTAGATTTAGAGTCAATAGCAATAGTAGATTTATCATTTTATCAAAAAGTTCATCTTCTTCACAATCAAAATCTTCATTATTATCAGATATAGACTTGGATAAAATGTGCGTCCCCTCTTTATACCTATCATCATCCAATATTTATTTTTCAATACTAGTATCAACCTATATAATGGTGAACTTGATAGAATAATAGTTTTCTTTTTAGTAATAGGAGTAACAACAACAGTAGGTGAAAAATGTGGCCTAGTAGGCAAGTTCGTACCTTTCCGAGTAGTGGAAGGTATATAACCTTCTTAGAAGCATCCTTATCACTTCCCATTATGAGAAATAAATAAGTGCTACAAGTAATGATAACAAGTGGTGTTATTGATAAATCTAGGTTCCACTACAACGGCGCGAGAAAATATCTTAATGCTGACAAGTATAGGAGATCGCTGAAATCTCTGATGGGAAGTATTACCCAAATTTATAGTTTGACTCAAGGGGAACACAAGAACACCAATAAGACTTAAGCAATTGGGACGTCACTCTCAACCACACTTGTGTATCAATGGCCTGAAAAAAGGAAGTGGTGATTGCAACAGTTGAATTAAAATAGCAAAACAAAATAGTAAATAGTAATAACAGGTTTCTAGTTTTCACCTGAAGTTGTGAACTTGTAACTTTCAGTGGCTACAAGCGTAGGAGTGAGGTGATAGACGGGTGTTGCATGAATAAGATTGATCATATATATGATGCGAACACAAATAACATGGTGTTACCCCTAACTCTCTTGTGTCTAGGTGTGTGTCCCAAATATAGTTATGCGTGATTACATGATCAATCTCATCCAATCTCCATCACATGCCTACATCGAACTACTCACTCATGATGGTGGGGTGTGAGTACATGGTTGATGGAGATGACGTTGGTGATGATGGTGGTGAAGACATCATTGAAACCGCCCTCTCTGGCGTGGAGAGCATGACCAATCTGGCCTTAGAGATGAAGATCTTGATGGTGGCGGCGCTCTGTTTCGTGAAAAGCTCCGTCCTCCTAAGAGAATAGAGTATATTAGGAGGTACGCAAAAGGAGGATCTGAGGCGACGTTCGAGGGCCAAACGGGTCCTAGTGGCACAGGCCCCACATGTGGTCACGCCACTAGTGCTCGTTTGGGCCTCATGGCTCTGCTCTTGAGTTTCCAGCAGGGCCCTTGCTTTGATGGAAAACATGCATGGTATTTTTTTACTTATTTTCTACCGTAAAGAGGCAGAAAGAAACTTTTGCTAAAAACAATGTTAGGTTCAACAATTATATTCAAGTTTGGTGAGATTCCAGAGCAAACTATTAAGCAAAGTATTTAGAAAAAGTAGATGAATTTTGGAGGTATCACCGCAACCTTGGCTCTGATCACAGTTCAAAGGTTTCACACTTTGGTCTCCTAGCTTCAATAGGCCACTATGTTTTGACGACAATATCTCTTCTGATGCGTAAACATGGCTATGCAAACTTCTATTTTTGAACTTAGCATGGCCATGTAAACTTTATTTATGCTTTAACTATTTCTTGTGTTTTTTGAAAAATATATTTAGGCAGGGATTTTCTATCCATGGTGATCTGTCTTAAAAAGCATATTATGCGATAGTTTTCCAGTATTGCATAGAAATTAGAGTAACTATGTAGATCCCCCATAATTCAAACCCGAATAACTCGGATCAGATACCCTCAAAATGTGTTTTCCGATGCTTCGCAAGCCGCGGAAAATCATATCATCCAGTACGGGTTTGGGGGATCTGATCCGCCATAGCACTCGTACTTGTACCTTATATTATGGTTTACGACATTTCGGTCAAACAAATACAAGTACAAATAATTTTAAATTGGTGAAAATTGTATGCTATAATTATTATTAAATAATAGCTCACAACCAAATATGTTTCCGATGATCAAATGAAACATGCCCAATACAAGAAGTTTGAGAATATGTTAAAAACTAGAAGCATCAAACACCATGGGATGATCAAATGGCAACTTGTGCATCAAGGGATGCCTCGTAAACATCTTCAACCATGGCAGGGGTTGTAGCACTATCTTCAACACTACCACCTGACATAGTGCCACCTCCATCACCTCCACCACCATCGTACCACTCAAATCACCACCAATGAAATCACCATCACCCAAATCAGCACCAAGACCACCAGAATGATCAACAACAATAGCCATATTGGCAACATGTTCTTCCCTTCTTTATTCCATGATATCATTTACTTGTATCTCCTAGAACTCCCCTGTAAGAGGATCCATCTTCATGAACTGGACGTCGGCTGGTCTAGCATCGGCTTTCGCCTTCTTAGCCTCGCCCTCCACCTGTTCCGCAAGGGCCCTCTCCTTCATCTCTTTGACAACGAGTTTCCTATCGTCGGCTAGGGGTAGAGACTCCCACTTTGCTTCTTTCGGTTCATGTTTATTTTTGTGAAGGGCCAAATTTGAATCCATATGCTTGTCCAAGACGACTTGTTTTGACTTCATCAACTTGTCAATTTGGTCTTTCAAGCTTGTTGAATCAGCGAATTTCTTTTTGGTGCCCTTCTACATCCTTCTTCCAGCGGCGTCCCCTTGTTTCTTCCACCCTATTGTATTCATCACTATCTCCCGGATCACCTTCCAAGGTAAGAAATGCTCCTTTCTTTGGTGAAGCCTCCTGATCTATCAACTTTCACTTTTCACTATGCTCAAGCACCTTGCAACAATGGTGGAGTGTAGACTTCCTTTTGGAAGCTGGCATGTCCTTGTATCTCTTGTGCTACGTGATCCTACAAACATCTAAAAGCAAAACAAAATTTAGCTACGAACTAGCACACCAGCGGTTACAGCTTTGCTCAAATTATATGGTCATAGAAACTCACATAGTCATCAACTGTGCAACCACTTGGAGGTGCATTTTTCACTTGTTCCAAACAACCACTCCACCGACTAGAAATTTGTTTGACCGACCTTGAAGTGATCTCAGTGTGAGGGTAGAAGGGTTCGACATATCACGATGGAACCTATCCTCGGTCTTTTGCCAACATTTCTTGCTGGTTTGGTCATTGCTAGACATGACATCGACCAAAATTTTCTCCTAAGCCCTGAACAAAACGAGATCCTCCGTTTCCCTGTAGTTGGCAGTTCGATATGCTTTCCTTTACGAAAATGTCGCTTTGAACGCTTCCTCTTCAATATCCTCTAGCTTCGGCTCCACCTGTTCACCCCCTCGACCTCCTCGGATTGACTATCTCGACATCAAAACTCCCCCCGAAATAGTTGAGGTTCATAACCAATATTCACCTTCTTCTCCTCCAACATGTTCACATACGAGGTAGGAACCATATGCAACTTGTAGTTACACAGTTAAATCGACAAACTAAATAAGAGATGCAACCAATTGGCTAGAAATTAGATGATATAGGGGACAAACTTTACCGGTCGGGCGTATCGATGAACATTTGGAGGATCCTAGAGCCGATGGCGTGGAAGGTCGAGGAGGTGACCGTTCACGCGACTGAACCTTCTTCTCGGTGGTACAATGGACATAGATTTTATCCGACCCGTAAAACCTGCTTCTTTGGCACCTTTGGTGGAAACCAACGATGTAGCCAAAGTCACCCGGAGCTGGCGGCCTCAAGGATACCACCTTATTGGATGACATGGTTGCCCTTTCGCTTTCGCTTTGTCCCGCCAACCTTGGAAGTAGCCAGATGAACGTTGGTGCCGCAATTGGTGGCAGCGGCGAGCGGAAGGGGATGGACCAATTTAAGATATGGTGGCACAGATCTGGCAGTCGGGTGGTTGGAGGCTTCCATGATGACGAGTACGTGGCACGATGGGGCTGGAACCGGTGGAGGCAAGGAGATCAACGCCGACATTCATGAGGGAGCAAAGAGCGTAGAGCTGAAAGTTCACTCGCGCCAACTATCGCCCGCCAATCGGGGAAAAACCTATACACCGACCAGGTCGGTGGCTACCGGCCACCGCACACCCCCTGGTCGGGTATGGGCTGAGCCCGAGTCAGTTGTCTCTTTTTCGGTTTTGTTTCTTTTTTCGTTTTTTTATTTTTTTCCTTTTTCTTTTCTGTTTTCTTTCTTATTTTGTTTTTCTTTCTTCTTTTTGTTCAAACTGAAATTTTTTCAAATTTCAAAAATGTTCAAAGTCAAAAAGTGTGCAAATTCGAAAAAGGTCAAATTCGAAAATTGTTCAAACTTGAAATTCGTGCAAATTTGAAAATCGTTCAATTTTCAAAATTTGTTCAAATTCGAAAATCGTTCAATTTTCGAAATTTGTTGAAATTCGAAAATCGTTCAATTTTCGAAATTTGTTCAAATTCGAAAATCGTTCAATTTTCGAAATTTGTTCAAATTCGAAAATCGTTCAATTTCAAAATTTATTCAAATTCGAAAAATCATTCAATTTTTGAAATTTGTTCAAATTCGTAAATCGTTCAATTTCAAAATTTGTTCAAATTCGAAAAATCGTTCAATTTTTGAAATTTGTTCAAATTCGAAAATCGTTCAATTCAAATTTTGTTCAAATTTGAAACTGTTCAGATTTAAAACAGAGAAAGAATGAGAAAGGAAAAAAGAAAAACAAACTTGCGCCGGCCCGTCCACACCGAATCCACAGCGAACCAGTCTCAGCAAATCGTGGGCCGGCCCAACAAAGACCTTGGGGGTGGTCGGTGGCTGTTATACACCGACCTGGTCGGTGGGCAAATCCTATACACCGACCAGGTCGACTGCTACCGCGCGCCGCACACCCGCGCGCGCGGTATGGGCCGGCCTGGTCGGCCCAGTTCGCTTCTTTTTTTCTGTTTTCTGTTTCTCTTTCTTTCTTTCTTTTTCTTTCCTTTTCTTTTTTTATTTTCTGTTCCTTTTTGTTTCTTTTTATTGTTTTGTTTTTTTTGTTTATATTTATTTTTGTTCAAATTTGAAAAAATTTCAAATTCAGAAAAATTTTAAAATTGAAAACTGTTCAAAATTTAAGAATGTTCAAATTTAAAACCGTTTAAATACAAAAAATGTTAAAATTTGAAATCCGTCCAAATTAAAAAAATGTTTAAATACAAAAAATCTTTCAAATTTGAAATCCGTTCAATTTTGAAAAATGTTCAAATATAAAAAATCTTCAAATTATAAAAGCGTTCAAATTTGAAATCCGTTCAAATATATAAAGCGTTCAAATTTGGAAAATGTTCAAATTCGAAAAAATTTCAAATTTCGAAAAAAATTAAATCAAGATATGAACATTTTTAAAATTTCCGAAATTTCGAATCTGAACAGATTTTGAAAATTTGTTCTCCGAATTTTTTTTTTTAAAAGTTATATATTAAAAAAGAAAAATATTTAAAAAAAACAGCAAAAAAAGAAAAAAAAAACGTACCTACTACTAATGGGCCGCGGCCCAACCAACCGGCCTGGTCGGTGGGGTGTGCGGTGGCCCGTACACACCGACCAGGTCGGTGTACAGCACTCTCCTGGTCGGTGTAAAGCAGCTCCCGCCAATCGGTGTGTGGGAAATGCGAGCCTCCAACCCGGCAATATCCAGATTTCCGAGCCAAATACCCAAACACCCCGATAAAAGTATCCAGGCCAGCCCTTTTTTTAGGATCCGATCAGGTCATTTTTTGGGCAAAAATCAGAAAGTGGGCGGTTATTTTCTGGGCTGGCCCGATATCTCATCTGCTAAAGTTGTGTCATACGGACTGGACCGTTACTGGACTTTTACGGCCCATTAGTCAGTTGCCCTTTTTTTGTTCCTCACTTCAGTATGTTTTTTTGCTCCTTTGTCCTACTGTGCTTTTCAGGGCGAGTCCAACAGGCTCGCCGGAGATTGCCGCCATGGAGACGCTGGCCAGCGCCATGCGCCGCGACAACCGCCGCTTCAAGGCATCGTCCTCCTCCACCACCTCCTCCTCTGCCGGAAGGGTCCCCCTCGTCATGGCCTTCCTCTCCTGCCTCGCCTGGCTCTACGTTGCCGGCCGGTACGCTCGCGCCCTCCCCAGATCCCGATCGCCCCTCTGTTCCTCGACTCAGAAGTTCTGATATCTTTGCGATTCGTCCGCAGGCTATGGCAGGATGCGCAGACTCGGGCGATCCTGTCCGGCCTCCTCGAGAAGAGCTCCGGCAATGTGTGGATCTCTCCTTCCCCGCTCGGCCCACCTCTCGCTTTTTCTCTATTTTTTTTTCCTGACGGCGGCGCTTAATTGCAGCTCCCCAAGGCGGTCTCGGTGGACGACAAGTTGAGGAATCTCGGATGCACGTAATTTCTCGGTTCTCTGCTGAGGTTTTCCTGTATGGCTTTGCCACGTTTTCTGATTCGTTGATTCGAAATGTGTTGTTGGTGGCAGTGAGATCGGGAGGAAGATCGCCGAGGCGGAGATGGACCTCACCAAGGCAAAGAGCGAAGGGTACTTGTGGGGGAACGGGACTGGTACTACAGCTTCCGACAAGAAGAAGCTTCTTGCTGTCATTGGGGTTTATACTGGTTTCGGATCCCGGCTCAAGAGGAACACCTTCCGTGGCTCGTGGATGCCGAGAGGTTTGCTGGTCTTGTTCTTTTGGTTTACAGTTTTGAGTGCAAATATAAGCCCATACCTGGTAGCACTGACTAGTTGAAAAGACTTAAACTGTGAATGGTAAATGCATTGCTTTGGGAATGTAGGTTTATGGGGGTTGGTAAATGGTCGAAATTGGTAAGTATAAAGAAGCAATGCAACATATATTTTGTGTTCTGACCCAAACTGCTGAACCTAAAACTTGGCCTCTAACTTAATATTTAGTCTGTCCGGTTACTGTTGCTGAAAGAAACCAGGATTCCCTTCAACTCATAGGATAACTCTGCTTTCCTACTGTAAATTTCAGGTGATGCTTTAAAGAAGCTTGAGGAAAAGGGTGTAGTCATTCGTTTTGTTATTGGCCGGAGGTTTTGTTCTCCAACCAAACCTTTGAATTGTATTAAGATCTTAGTGTAGAGTCCATCCATGTCATTCCCATTCTCGTGTTATATTCATTTTTTTGAGTGCATGTCCACCGATTGAAAATTTCATTTTTTGACACTACAGTCCAAATCGAGGTGATAGCTTGGACCGTAATATCAATGAGGAAAGTAGAAAGACAAACGATTTCTTGATTCTGGTATGTCTCGGTTGATATCTAATATCATGTATGTTCTCAGTTTACCTTCAGATCTTCACTATTTGTGGTATTGCCTGCATAAGAATTTTACCTTGCTTGTCTGCATGGAAGACTATGTTGCTTCCTCAAGAATCTTACGTCTGTAATACCACAAAGAAATATTCCAGTTATCATATTTTTTCTGTTTTATCTGAATATTATTTTTACTGTTCCTATGAAATTCATTCAGCTTGAAAGGATCTCAAAGACAGTTTTGTAATGTTTACTGTCAAAGCTTGGAACTAATGCACCTTGTTGTAAACAAATCAATGACCATTCAGGAAAGTCACGAGGAAGCTGCAGAGGAGTTACCTAGCAAAGTTAAGTTTTTCTTCAGTGCCGCAATAGAAGCTTGGGATGCAGAGTTTTACGTCAAAGTTGATGATAACATTAATCTTGATTTAGGTAACTGAGGTTTCTATTTTTGTATTTAGCACTATATTTCCTATTGCTGATTTCTTGATCTTACTTTTTTTTCCCTGATTCCCCTGCATTTGGCAATTAGCTGGGTTAATTGAGATGCTTGAAGGCCGTCGAGGTAGCCAAGGATTGTACATGGGCTGCATGAAATCTGGAATGGTAGTTAGTGAAGAGTATGTGCTTTCCTTCCCTTCATCATCATTATTATTTTGTATTCAGACAATTCCATCTCTTAAACTCCAACTAGCCATCCTTCATAAGTGGAGCGGTTTCTACTTTTGGGTGTTAATTTAGGATTGATCCTTCCATTCCAACATCCTTCCCATATTGTGGACATGTTGGAGTGCATTGAGCAGCTGAATCATTTTCTCGAATCAAAGGACCACAATGACATACTTTTGAATTGTTCGATTTCATTGTTCAAGTTATGCTTTCGAGGAACAGCTAGTAACCGTAGGTGCTCCAATCGCATGAACTTGAGAAAATATGCATGTACTTACATTCTTAATTGCAGTGACTTCATTCTTACATTTTAGAGATGGTGCAGTTTGAATTTTGCACTATTTTGTGCTTTTGTTAATCAATCATCATTAAACAGTATTGGTGTCAACTTTAATTTCAGGGAGCAACAATGGTATGAACCTGAATGGTGGAAATTTGGAGATGCAAAGACGTAAGTAACCTGACATTCTTCATATTGTGTCTAGTCAGCTCTTTTTTCTCGAATTTCATACCTGGTTCTTGCCATTTGGCACTTAGCCTAGCTGTGTCTTATTAGCACCGCGTTGGATGATTGGTAGACGCTGTACCTAGATTAAGTGATGAAACACGGTGTGTATGGACGTTGATAAGAAAACATGTATCTCATGGGGATCTGGTTGACCGAGCGTGATGCTCATACAAACTAAATGCATTTCAACAGGCTGATAACTGCCTAGACGAGGTAGTGCTAAAATAGAGTAAGTGATGAAACATGGTGTGTGTGGACGTTGATAAGAAAACATGTATCTCATGGGTTATCTGGTTGACAGAGTTTAATGCTCATACAAACCAAATGCATTTCAACGGATGATAACTGGTTAGATGTAGTGCTAAAATAACTCATATGCTACAGGTTATGTTGCACAATTTGTTTACTGTTTTGTGGGTACTATAGGTGTTGCTGATCTTGTGGATTATATTCCACTACATGTTTAAACTGCCTAGACCTGTAAGAGACATTAAGTTGCAGGCCCCTTTGCATCATGTGCTTGTAAGTAGTAATTGCCGAGTTTCAGGTATATGATTTAATTGATTATATCCTTTTCTATGATTAGTAAATGGACCTGGTTAGCCTTTCAGTCCCCTTCTGCCTGATGCAGGGAAAGCAATTGTGATGTTTCTTCACCATGTTCATTCTCTACCATCTCACTTTTGATTTGTATTGATTAATTTTTAATTATCAGGTATTTTCGCCATGCTTCTGGTTCTTTATTTATCCTCTCAAATAATTTGGCTCGCTACATCAACATAAACAGGTAATTTGTGTGTATTTTTAACTTAAGACAAGCTAAGCGACACCCTTTTTATCAACACGAACCAAGTTCTCAATGTTATATGCGTTAGTGGGGGGATCGTTGCAGTTTGAATGTTGCAATTAGGTCGAGTTTTTCTTGGTTGATCAGAAGATGAATTAGTTTCCTTGAAAGACCTTGTTCTCATATAAATGATTTACTTACGACATCCATGTGTTATCACGTGCCAAATCTATCACTTTGATATATTTAGCATTTTTAGCGAAATAATCATCTACCCCATGTACTTTTAGGTATGAATACTGCTTTTAGCATTTAAGAAACCATTCTTTGACATGTTACAACCGGCTAACTGTTACATATAAAATAATTTTCTTCAAGAAACTAATTATATTTTGTATTCCTGCTCCCAAAAGTTGAACGGTAAATGTTACTAGTCTTTGCTATGTGCTGTCAATTTTTTTGTAGGAAAGCCTTTCATTTCCAGGTCTTTCTGTGTCCACAAACAAGTTTTTTTTTTTATTACTTCCCAACTCTGATTCCATAAACTCTTCTTTTGTCAATATGTAGTGCGTCGCTGCAGAGCTATGCGCATGATGACATATCGGTTGGTTCATGGATGATGGGGCTCAATGCCACGTACGTTGATGACGACCGTTTGTGTTGCCTCACTTCAACACAAGGTACACTCTCACCTGTAGATTTTTTCCTTGGGGAAATTACGATGTTTTTGTTTGTTTGTCCCTAACGCCGTATCTGTGTCATTGTTCTCCAGAGAAAGTTTGTTCCAGCGGATGAGCTAAGCGAAAGGATTGGTTCCCCTTCTGATGGGGTTCTTGTACACACCTAACAGCTTTGTGAATGATTGAATGAAAAAATATATATGAAGAAACTACTATCAGGCGAAACATTCTCTTATGGCTCTATGCTCACAGTTAACACAAAAAGTATAAAAAACAACCTGACCCGACTGTACAAGCATACCAGTTCTCATTGACATCTCAATGGGTAACCTCCACTCTTTGCTGCTGTGAGTGAATTCCCTAAAAGTTCACGCAAAGCTACTTAACAGAATCTTCACAGACCTTGTAAATTTGCACGAAAATCCTATTGAAGCATGGATCCAGCAAGTTTGTGAACCTTCTCTTGAATCGCCGTCAACATTGCTGCAGTCCATCTCTTTTTGAACTTTCTCTGTTTGCCAGTCCATCTCTTTTTGAACTTTCTATGTTTGCCGTTTCAACGGAGATGGTTGTTTCATGGCCATCTATGGAATTTCAGGCTACGTGCTACCTGGAGGAATCAAGCCAACCAAAACAAACAAGATGAATATATTATCCATGACTAACTGACACTTGAAATATTCAGCACGTGCTTTACGTTCTTTGGAAGTACTGTAGACTTTCTCCACACCCATCAGTCCGTCTCACTCAGTATCTCCACACCGATCACGATCAGTACTGTTGAGATCACGGCAGATTGCAATCACCAAACGATTCCCTCCATTATGCATTCTGCTTCTTCCACGGCTGCAATTATGCGTCAGGACTCAGGATCGAGACACCCATGAGCAGAGTTCCACGGCAGATCTCCAGGACCAGTCAGGATCGCGCCACCCAAGAGCAGAGCTCCACTCAAATCTTCAGGACCAACAAGTTGCCATACGCAATCTTGTTTGTTTGTCAATAATAGTACGTAGTAGGATAAACAATGGCGTGGTTGGCAGCATGGATCACCAGAACAGGTCCATGTTTGTGAATTGTGAACTGGTTAGTCGAGGTAAACTGAGTGTCGTTGCCTAATCGACGGTACCTCGGAGGAGGGATCCTCACAAGGGGGAGAAGAAGTAGGGGCCATAGGGCGGAGTGCACACGGGACGGTGGTACGCGAGTTACCCAGCTTCGGAACACCTGCACGATGACAGGGCCTACTGCTGCTTGTCTGGAATTATCTGGGCGCTTTCGCGTTGTTACAATGAGTTGTGGTTGTGCCTCTAGGGCTCCCGGGATCCGGCTTATAAAGGCGCACGGATTTAGGGTTTACATGGAGAGTCCTAGCCGGATTACAGATAGCCTAACTACGGTACAATATCTTGCCGTGCACGTCACGGATCCGCCTTCCATATACGTCGTACTTGGATCCGGGTTCCTCATGGGCCTCCATGGATCCGGGTTACTCCTAATGTCGGTACGGATCCGGCTTACCGATCCTGGGCTGGACTTCTTCCTTCATGATCAACGACAAGCTGGGCCGCCCGATGGGCCACATGCCTCATCACCATCTGTGGGCCACCCGGGCTTGCCGGATCTAGGCACCGTCGATGGTACACCCATGAAGTATACCCACAACAGTAGCCCCCAGAGTTCTCCGAGTTTCACCTGCAGTTCCCGCCTTGCTGGTTCATCACAATCTCCGGCAAACGTTGGTAACGCGGAGAAACTTGAAGAGCTCCAACTTCACATTTTCTTCTTTCCCCAACTTTTAGTCGGAAAATGCTCCCATCCTGCGGGACTTCATCCATCGACATTCCAAAGAACATTTCCGGGTTACTCCCTGCTCACGAATGAGAACTAACTTATTCTCACGCAATTACCCGGAATCTTAGAAGACTCAAACGGTTCCGCCAACTCCGGCGCCATTTTCGCGCGATTTCTGCGGTAACTTATCTCTAGCCATTTTTACCGTTTTAGGGTTTGGGACACGTGTCACGCATCCAACGGTGCGACGCTTGCGTTCCGACCACAGGATGCGGAGCACGAATCTTATCCCTTCAGCCTATAAATATCCGCCGTCGAGGCCCTTACCCTCATTCACCCCCCTTCTCACCTCTCTGCCGAGCGCCGCCCGCGAGCTATTCCTCCGCCGTGCCGGAACCTGCCGGAGTAGCCGCCGGAGCATCACCGGAGCGAGTCCACCACCGCAGTGTTCTTCGTGTTCTTAACTCCGGCGAGCCACCGCGCGAAAAACTCGTCGCCGGCGACTCCGACCACCGCATACGCCATTACAGTAAGTCTTCGAGCTTCACTTTCGCGCCGTAGTCGGTAGGGGTGAACTCGGGGAAGACGATGTGGGATCCGACTGAAGTAAGTTTCCGCCAAACCCTTTTTCTTCAGATGTCTTCAACGACTCCGCCTCCGACCTCGGAACCAATCATGGCGACCCCAATCTCCTCCGCCCCTCCTCCCTTCGTTCCAGTCAAGCTGGATCCTTCAAAGGATTCCGGCAAGGAGGCTGAGGGGACCTCTGCTCACCCGGAAAAAGCCTCCGGGGCGGGTCAAACGGAGCACCAGGCGGAAGAGGTCACAAAGAAGTCGAAAGCTCGGAAGCGAGATTCTGAAGCTAAAGGAAAATGGTGGCCTTGTACCACCACCAAGATGGAGCTGAAGAACCTCGAGTCGGAGGGCTTTCTGCATCCCGGAAGCTGGAGGTCAGTTCCAAATGAACTAGCTCCGGCTCCGAGGGGCGACGAGATGGTGCTAACGAAGGCGCTGGTGGAGCGCGGATTTTCATTTCCGCCTTCAGACTTTTTCCTGGAGATTCTGAAGACGTATGGACTCCAACCCCACAACATATCTCCAAACAGCGTGCTTGCCATCAGCAACCACGTCACCCTCTGCGAAGGCCATCTCCGGGTAACCCCCGAGATCTCTCTGTTCCAACACTTTTTCTCGTCAAGAAGGAGAGGATCCGGCAATCCGCCGAACTCGCTACATGCGGATCCATCACCTTTATGCTCCGCCCGGGCCGCGTCTACCCCCCACCGACCGCCACGAATCCGCGAGGTACTGGTCCGGGGGTTTCTTCTATCTGAAGGACGTCTCCGACCCCGCGAGGGAAAAGAAACTTCCACCTTTCAAGAATTGCCCCGCCACCGAGCTTCCGTCATGGACGCACTGCCCCCACTTCTCCGACTTGCCTCAACTGACCCGCGCGGTTAGGCGGATCTGCAAGCTCACGGAGGAGGGGCTGACGGGGAAGGATTTAACCCTTTCCTGGTTTACCAAGCGGATCCAGCCGCTGCAACACAGGGACCGCCTGATGTTTGAATACACGGGCGCGACGATCCAATGCGCGCCACCAAAGACAATCTCTCCGCCGACGCCATCGACAAGAGGATCCGGGTCCTCATCAAGATCTCACGTGAACTCCATGTTCACGTATGCAACAAAGACATCCACACGAATGGATCCGGAACCGCGGTACGTCGTCTTGACTTTGGTCTATTGTTTTTCTTCAAACTTTTTTATCTAAGTGTTTAATTTTGCATTAGCTCGAGGCGCTTGAGGAAAATGAACTCGGAACTCTCCTCCGAGTCCCTTCCACCGGTAACGCGGACCCGGAAGCCGCATCGGAGGCGGAAGCTCCTGAAGCCCCACGCCCTGCTAAGAGGAAGAAGCCGGCTCCTTCCAGCCCCCATGCAAAACGCGCCCGCGAAGTGCTCAGCATTGCGGCTACCCGGAAATTGGAGGCGGAAAAGAAGCGCCTCTCGCTGATTAATACCAGCAACAAGGGGCAACCTGCCATCCAGCATTTCTTCAAACCTTCCGGGTAAACGTCTACTTCCGAGACCCAAGTTCTGATTTAACGCTCGCTCTTATACTTTTATGTTTTTCCTGAAGCTCCGGAAGCCAGCCCCCCAAGGCCCCAAGGGTCCTCGAGAAGAGAGCCAGGCCATCTCCGGCTTCTTTTCCCATTACTCCTGAGGTTGAAGTTCCGCCCAAGGCTTCCTCCGCCACCAAGCCGGATCCAAAGGATATCATCGACATTGATGACCTTCCTGAAGATCCCGCTCATCATGGCGACTCCGCCAAGGGGACCTCCTCACCAATTCCTCCGCCGAGATCAGCCAAGCTCCGCTTTCGCGGGGCCCTTGGAGAAGAACGAGGAGCAAAAGGCTAAGCTCCTCCAAGTTACCAACGCGACCCGAGTCAACCTCCAACCAACTCCGTCCCTCCAAAAGCTTACCCTTGCACAACGTCACGCGGAAGTTTCCGCCATGCTTGAACAAGGTATGGGGAAAACCGGAGGAGGAGGTGGGTTATCTCGCCGAGTCGGAGGAAAGCACTGAAGGAATTTTTCGCCAAGCACAAGGAAGTGCGGCAGGTAATACTAGCCCCCAAGCATTGGGTGATATAGTTCCGTGTAACATGTATTATCCGATGCTTTCCCAGAATGTACTTTAGACGGAAATTTAAAATTTTTATACCTCAAAGACTGAATTCCTCGCCAGCCCCCAAGATTTTAAATATCCGGCTAACTCCTGCTGCTTCGCGGACCACGCGGAAATTGCACGAAGATCTGCGCATTCACGTGCTAGAGCAAATCACGGAGATCGAGGGGCTGCGCCAGAATGCGGAAAACAGCCAAAAGGCTATCCAGCTGCTTGAGACCCGCCTTAAAGGTACGAGATCCGGGTCTTCACTTTTTGTGCCGTCATAGTTGTTCAGGATGCATAATATGTGCAACTTTCTGCCTTCGAAGAAAGCGCCAAGCACTCCTCGTTCGATGAGCTTTCCGCCAAAGTCAAGGTGCTTGAGGCGGAGAACGAGTCCCTCAAAACCTTCATTAAAGAATCCTCTAGTAAGGAGGCTGAGGCGAGGAAAGTGCTCTCCGAGAAGCATGCCCGCGACAAGGCGGAGCTGATTGACAAACTGGAGAAAAGCCAGGGCCGCGTGCTCTCCGCGATATCCAAGAACAGAGTTCTGGAGGAGGAGGCGGAGGCCATTGACAAACTTATCTTCCGTAAGCATTTTTCCGTGTCGTTGCGCTGTCCATCTTGTATGTTTTTCTCTCTAACGGAACTGAACCTCTCCACAGCAAGCCTTGGCTTTGAATGGTCAAAAGAGTCAAACCTTAAGAGGACGGAGGCATACGATGAAGCGCGGAGTTCCATTGACGCGCTATTTGAAGCTTGTCGCGGAATCGCCACGGCTCGTCTGCGAAGAAGGCCAAAACCACGGTCATCGATACGATGACCAAACTTATGCGACAGGTGCCGGATTTCATCAAGGAGCGGCAGAAGTCTTCGGCACGCGGAGTCGCATCCCTCGTCTTGGCCACCCGCAAGGCTCACTTCCCCTCGCTCAACACTGGCGGATGTTGCACGCGGAGCCCCCAAGGACTCCGACATGGGCGCCCTCCTCGCGGAAACCGAAGGCTATGAGCAGTTGTTTGTCGGGCGAGTGGATCACTCGTTACGGTATAACAAGCATGATGCGCCGAAGGTTTTTCCGATGCGAGAGGAAGAAGCGGGTGAGCCGGAGTATTACGGGGAAGGATCCGGGTCAAGCGGCGAGCATTCCGGAGGAAACTCTGGTGACGACTCCGAAGCCGGATCTGATGACAGCGACGACGGCTCCAACTACCAGCAATCTGAAGAGGAGGACTCCGAATAGAGTTCCTGTTTTAAACAATGAAACAAGTTGCATCATTTTGGCCCCAGAGTGGGTTTGTAATAAGACTTAAATTCTTAAGTAGCTAGGAACAAAACGATTATGCATGGGGCGGAAACACTTATCCTGCTATCCGTTAACGTTATGTGCATGTTTCGTTTTGTGTCGGAAAGCAAGTGCTGACTTCGTTGTTTTCCGGCTTGCCCGCTTGACCTTCCGCGAGCCGGAAGACCTTAGCCGGAAACGCTCGCCGGCGGCGACGAAGCCCAATGGCAATCCGTCAATAACCGCGGAAACAAGCCCCCAAGCATAGGTGCCGGAAATCGCTACTAGGAATCCACGAGTTCGCAACAGACGACAACTTAATCAGAAAACTTAAGCTTACGTCCTAAAGGACGATTTTTGAAAATCACAACTTTTATACACGCCTAGGCGGAAAAATCCAGCTCTGCGGTTTTAGTCGGAAAACATACACGATCTAAAAATGAACAAGTAAAGGAGGTAAAAGACTCAAAGAGTGAACCATAAGCTTTATTTCATTGATCATGTATAACTATTACAGAGTTTGTAACTCGGAAAAAATATGCTAAGTGTAGAAAGGACGTAGCTGTGCGATATTCCAAGGGCGATCTGTTTCATCGTAGATGTCATCCGGATCCTCACGCTTGCGTTTCCGGCGCCAGTTAGCAGGTCTATCCCTGAGCTCGCGGAAATCAACAAGGTAATACGACCCGTTATGGAGCACTTTGCTAACGACGAAGGGTCCTTCCCATGGAGATTGCAGCTTATGGTCTTTCACCTGTCGAAGGCGGAGGACCAGGTCTCCTGCCATGAAGGAGCGTTTCCGAACCCGACGACTGTGATAGCGTCGGAGCTTCTGCTGGTAGATGGCGGAGCGCTGATCAGCTAGGTTCCGAGCTTCCTCGATCGGGTCCACGGATAGGCTGTCCGGCCTCGTCGGTTGTTTCTTCATTATAGGCGGAAACTCGCGGCGAATCGTGGATGATGTCGGAGGGAATCACGGCTTCGGATCCGTATACCAGGAAGAATGGGGTGAACCCTGTTGACCTGTTAGGGGTAGTTCGTAAACTCCACAAGACAGCGTCCAATTCATCAGCCCAGGCTCCTGCTGCTCGTCGCAGCGGTTCCTCGAGGCGTGGCTTGATTCCTGATAATATTAGACCGTTTGCCCTTTCAACTTGACCATTGGATTGTGGGTGAGCCACAGATGCGAGGTCCAATCGAATTCCCATTGTTTCACAATAATCCTTCAATTCTCCCTGAGCGAAGTTTGTGCCATTATCTGTGATTATGCTGTGTGGGATGCCGAATCTCATCACGAGGCTGCAGACGAATTTTAGTGCCGTAGCACCATCGGGTTTTCTCACTGGCTTAGCCTCGATCCATTTGCTGAACTTGTCAACAACGACCAGGAGGTATTCAAAACCGCCAGGAGATGATCTTTTTAGCTTGCCAACCATATCGAGCCCCCAGACCGCAAATGGCCAGGTGATAGGTATGGTCTTCAGCTCTTGGGCTGGAGCGTTTGGTTGAGTAGCGTAGTACTGACAACCTCGGCAGGTCTTGACTATCTTGTCAGCATCTTCTTTAGGCTGTAAGCCAATAAAAGCCTAGCCGAAAAGCTTTTGCAACGAGTGACCTAGGGGCGGCATGGTGCCCGCAATCCCCTGCGTGGATCTCTCTGAGGATTTCAATGCCATCTTGATTGGAGACGCATTTGAGAAACACCCCTGTTGCGCTTCGTTTGTAGAGCTGTCCATCAACAATTGTGTAGGATCTTGCTCGCTCGATGATGCGGCGCGCGAGGACCTCGTCCTCCGGCAGCTTCGATCGATGAGGTAGTCCGAGGAAAGGCTGTGTCCAAGCCGGAATGGTGGCCAACACCTCTGCGGCCGAAGACACTGCCACCTGCGGGTTTTCCGGGTTAGCGCCCTTCACGAGAGGGTATCCGGAGATGCTCCAGGAAGATTCCAGGCGGAATTGGCTTTCTGCCGGATCCGAGCTTGGATAGCATGTCTGCCGCTGTGTTATCGTCTCTCCTGACGTACTTGACTTCGTATCCGAGGAAGCACTTGGCGATCTCATCAACTTCGTCTCTGTAGGCCGCCATGACGGAATTTCTGGCATTCCAGGTTCCGGCTACTTGTTGTGCCACCAGGTCGGAATCTCCACAGCATATGATGTGCTTGATCCCAATTTCCTTAGCGATGCGCAGACCGTGTAGTAGAGCCTCATATTCCGCCATGTTATTTGTAGCTTTGAAGTGAATCTGCAGAACATACTGCAGTTCTTCTCCGGTAGGGGATTTCAGGGTGACTCCGGCTCCTGAGCCTTGATGCTGCTTGGATCCATCGAAGTGCATGACCCATGTTTCTGGTTCCGGCTCCAGACTCGCATCCGGAGCTTCTGTCCAATCTGCAACGAAATCTGCCAAGACTTGGGATTTTACCGCGGTCCTTGGCTTGTAGGCGATGTCGAAAGCGGATAATTCAATGCCCCATTTAGCTGTCCGTCCTGTTGCGTCAGCGTTGTTGAGAATTGTTGGCAGCGGAGCCTTGCTCACAGCTCGTTGCTTGGGTGCTCTTGGAAGTAGTGTCTCAGCTTCCGGCTGCCTAGGAAAACTCCATAAGCTAGCTTCTGAAAGTGAGGGTACCTTTGCTTTGACTCCGTCAGCACCTCGCTTATGTAGTAGACGGGTCTTTGGACGTCATATTCATGACCTTCTTCCTTTCGCTCCACCACGATGACGAGGCTGATGACTTTGTTGGTAGCTGCCAGATAAAGGAGCATTAGCTCTGACTCTGCTGGGGCTGCCAAGATAGGTGGGGAGGTAAGTATTTCCTTCAACCCTCGAAGAGCTGCGTCAGCTGCGTCGTCCCAGACAAATTTGTCTGTTTTCTTCAGCAACTTGTACAGAGGTAGCGCCTTCTCGCCAAGACGGCTAACAAACCTGCGATTGCTGCGACACAACCGGTTAGTCGTTGCACATCTTTGAGACAAGTTGGCCGTTTGATACACGGGATTGCCTTGATCTTTTCCGGGTTAACCTCAATGCCTCTGTGAGAGACTATGAAGCCAAGGAGTTTTCCGGCTGGCACGCCAAAGACGCACTTCAGCGGATTCAACATCATCTTGTACCTGCGGAGGTTGTCGAAGGTTTCCGTGAGGTCGCTGATCAAGTCGGATCCTTTCCGGGTCATGACCGCGATGTCGTCGACGTAGGCGTGCACGTTCCGGCCAATTTGGTCCTTCAGGCACCGCTGCATCGTACGTTGGTAGGTGACACCTGCGTTTTTTAAACCAAAAGGCATAGTAACATAGCAGTAAGTACCAAACGGGGTAATGAATGAAGTCGCTTTTTGGTCGGATTCCTTCATCCGGATCTGATGGTACCCGTAATACGCATCAAGAAAACACAGAAGTTCCGGCCCCGCCGTCGAATCAATGACTTGGTCAATGCGCGGCAAGGGGAACGGATCCTTCGGGCAATGCTTGTTCAAGCCAGAGTAATCGATGCACATTCTTAGTATTTCAGTGTTCTTTTTGGGTACAAGGACGGGATTCGCGACCCAATCGGTGTGGATAACTTCTATTACAAAACCTGCTTCTAGTAACTTTGCTAATTCCATTCCTATGGCGCGGCGCTTCTTGTCTCCAAAGCGTCGCATAGCTTGCTTCACCGGTTTAGCCCCGGATTTATGTTGAGGTAGTGATCGGCGAGTTCCCTTGGTACTCCGGACATGTCGAGAAGGTTGCCATGCGAAGATATCCATGTTAGCGCGGAGGAACTCGACGAGCGCGTCTTCCTATTTGGGGTCCATGTTGGCTCCGATCGAGACTTGCTTGCTAGGGTCATCTTCCTTGAAGTTGACTTTCTTGGTCTCTATCGCGGCCACCGAAGGAGTTTTTCTGTTCGGAGATCTGCTTCTTGGTGGTTTGCATCTCGGTCGGATCCACCGCGGCTCCGTAGCCTTTCGGCTCTTCTCCGGATATGACGGACTCGCGAAGGCGGCTTCGCCCAACTCGCACTCGTGAGCCTTTTTGTAGTCTCCGGTTATGGTGATCATACCATTAGGACCCGGAATCTTGAGCTTGTTGTAGATATAGCACGCTCTTGCGTGGAACTTGTGGTAGGTGGGCCTGCCGAAGATGACGTGGTAGGAGCTCTTGAAGGGCACGACTTCAAACGTGATCTTTTCTTCGCGGAAATTGTGAACATCGCCGAAGGCCACGGGAAGTGTGATGCTGCCGAGGGAGTTCGCCTTCTTACCCGGAACCACGCCGTGAAACTCAGTGTTGCTGTGTTTGAGCTGTTCCTTGGTGAGGTTCATCCGCTCCAGAGTCTCCAGGTACACGATGTTCAAGCTAGCCCCGCCGTCCATGAGGCACTTGGAGAAGTCATACCCGTCTATGCGGGGACTTACAACCAAGGCGTAGTATTCTTTTGGCGCAATGGCGGGATGATCCTCCCTGTCAAATGTGCACGGAACTTCCGACCACCTACATACTGCGGCACAGCTGGAACTGTGGCGTTCAGGATCCGGGTAGCTGACTTTGTAGCGCGGACTGTTGGGGTTCCGAGGAAGGTGTGGTAAGCCCCCACGCTCTTTTTCTCGAAGGGGTTGGATTTACCTGCGGATCCGGCTTTGGGATCCGGCGAGTTATCATCCTCGTCCATCGCCTCGGAACCTGTCCTCCTCCTTGTCCTTGTTCTTGCCCTTGCCTCCTTTGCCGCGTGGGCGGTGCTTCCGGGCTCGCTTGTATCCTGCTTCCGGGTCGTTCTTTAGATCATTGACCCACTTGCAGTTGCGGTTGGTGTGAGTGGACTTCCCTGTAGCCGGATCCAAGTGGGCCAGGCAGGGCATGTCTCTATACTCCTCGTAGGTTTGCGGAGCGCGGGATCCGCCAGCTGTGACTTCAGTGCCATGCTGCTGGCCCCTGCCGGCTCCGCCTCCACGGCCGCGTCCTCTTCCGCCTCCTGAACCTCCGCGTTAGAACGCCATGGCGACCATATCGGATCCGCCACTCTTCTGGTCATCAGGGTTTTTGCGTTTATGGCCGCTGTTGTTACCGTTATCACGGTTCTTCTTTTGTTGGTGCAGGGGGATTGCTGTAGCTGCGATATCACCGCCTGCATCGTCATCGGCGGCAGTGTGGTCACTGGCAATGGAGATCATCTCATCCAAAGTCGGTTTATTGGCGTTAGCCAAACATGTGAGCTTATGCCTCAGCAATCCTCCTCTCTGCAGTCCACCAATGAAGGCGTACATGGCGGTGGTGTGGTCGACGTTTTCGCACTCGTTTCGCATGCCAACCATCGTGTGAGGAAGTTTCTTGAGGATTCTCCCTTCTTCTGGATACAAGCTTGTAGGTCGCTTGCCGTGGCAGGCCTTTTGTAGGTGCCCCTGAAGTGTTTCTCGAAAGCGGTCTTCAGGTCAAACCAGCAAAAGATGGAGTTTTTCTCAAGGTCGCTGAGCCAAATCCGGGCTGGACCTACAAGGTACAACTGGAGCATGCGGCAGGCGATATTAGGGGTTCCTCCGGCAAAGGTTACTGCATTATAGTAATCCTCAATCCAGGTATCCGGCCTCTCGGTGCCATCATAATGCTTCAGGTTTCCGGGTAGCTTGAGGGAGCTCCGTGGCTTTGGTTCCTCTCGAATCATCCTGCCAAAGCATTTTGGTCCGATGTAGTCGGTTCTGTATTCGTTGAGGCGTTCCCGCGCGTCGCGCGAGCCGTGACGGGGGGACCTTGAGCGAGAGCGAGATCTCCGGCCACCGCCTCCGCCTCCACCTCCGCCGCCACCGCTAGGTGGTGGTGAGGGGACCTGCGAGGGGGCCGATCCGACCTCTTGCTTCCGCCTTCAGATTCTCCCCGGCCCTCCCGGTGCCGGCTCCGGCTCCCGTGGCTGCCTTCGCCGTGGCGCTGGCTGCCCTGGTCGTTCCGGCTCCGGCGGGGCTCCGGGTCGCGCTCCTCATTCCGGCTCCTCCTAGGCTCGGGCTCACGATCGTTGTTCTGATTCCGGCGAGGTTCCGGCGTGCGCTCCCTGTTCCGGTTTCTTGAGGGCAGCACGTTGTCGCGGATAACAGTTCCACCATGCCCCTGAGGCCTGGTGTTTCCAGCTGGACTACGGTGGCGAGGGGGACGCGGGTAACCATTAGGCGGAGGAGAGGCGTTGCGGTACTTGTCTCGTCCAGAGTACATTGGATCCTTTCCCTTTCTCGGATCTGACGGTGGCGTCTTTGATGGTACGGGGATCGGATTTGGGTGTTCCCTGGCTTTCCTTCTGCGTTCCGAGGATCCGGTTCGCGATTCGCCATCTCGATGGCGATTGTCGTGGGCGTCCTTCTGCGTAGTGGAGACGCAATGCTCCGGGTTAGATTCTAACTTGCGCGAAGTGTCTGCCTTGCTCTGTTGTTTAACCGCTGAAGCGACGAGTGTGCGTAGGTAGTTGATGTCAATCTCTTCGTCACTTTTCTTCAGGATCTCTGCAGCTTTCGTCATATTGTCTTTTGGGGTTGCGAACGGCTGCTGATCCGTTGGAGTTGCGAAGGTGATCCTGCGGGGAGCTATCAACTCACGCCGGACCTTTTCTACCTCCCGATCAGCTTCAACGATCTTGTCCTCCCAATGCTTACGGAGTTCCTTGACCTTCGCCAGTCCTTCGTCCACCTCCTGCTCACGGCTGGATGAAGTCTTCCACAAAAACTGCGGCATGCTTCCTTTCCTCCAGCATGGCGGCTGCGGTGTCCTTAAACTTCTTGGCTGTGGCCAGCAGCTCCACTCTTTTAGCTTCTAAAGCTTCTACGTCTTCGGGGGTGATGGGTTTGTTAAGAATATCCGAGCGATAAACTGCGTCCATGCCTGCTTGTGCGACCATCTCTTCAGGCGACAGGAGACTCTCCGAGGAAGAATCCTTACGGGGCCGCTCCCGCGACATTGGAGATCCGTGATGGGATGGCTGGGGGTCGGATTGGGTGCCTGCCTCTTCTGATCCGTTCTCTCCCAGCGCCGCTACAGTTGCAAGTACCTGCTTTGGCTGGACGGAATCAACTTCAGGCTGTTCACCGTATCCGAGTTCATTCACCTTGCGATCGAACTCTTCAGTGTTCATGGATTGAGTGTCTCCGGAAATTGGGCTTAGATTTCCCAAAATCGACTCTTCAGCCGGAGTTTCGCTTTCTCCGACAGCCTCCTGCTGATCCGGAACAGCGTTATTTTCCGGGGCCTCGACCTGCTCGGGACCAGCTCCGGCTACTTGAGGGGCGGTTCCGGCGGTATGGGCCAAGAAGTGTACGAAGTGACACCTTTGCTTCTCTAACACCTGGGAGACCCAGGCGGATCTGCATTGGTCTTCCACCGTTATTTCCTGCTCAGGGGCGGATTGGGTGGGTTTTGATTTTTTCAAATCTAAGGCGGAATCTTCGCTGGGAAGTTCCTGCATCTCAGATCGGATCTTCGCGACTGCGTCCCGCTCAGCGGCGGTCGCGTCAGCGCTACTTACCAGTGGGTTTCCGTCGGAATCGACGGTTTCCCCGATGAAGATGTGTATGCCGCCGACTGGGACGATGGAGAGCTTGACGGGGTCGGTTTTAGCCGGAATCCAACACTCATCCGGAGGGACGATCGGCAGATTTCCGGCGTAAAGGACACGCCCCACAGCGATGGTGTCGTCGTAGCTTCCCATGGCGGAACCCTCCCGGTTCCGGCCTCCGGACGCCGCGAGGCCCCACGGTGGGCGCCAAGCTGTCGTTGCCTAATCGACGGTACCTCGGAGGAGGGATCCTCACGAGGGGAGAAGAAGTAGGGGCCATAGGGCGGAGTGCACACGGGACGGTGGTACGCGAGTTACCCAGCTTCGGAACACCTGCACGATGACGAGGGCCTACTGCTGCTTGTCCGGAATTATCCGGGCGCTTTCGCGTTGTTACAATGAGTTGTGGTTGTGCCTCTAGGGCTCCCGGGATCCGGCTTATAAAGGCGCACGGATTTAGGGTTTACATGGAGAGTCCTAGCCGGATTACAGATAGCCTAACTACGGTACAATATCTTGCCGTGCACGTCACGGATCCGCCTTCCATATACGTCGTACTGGATCCGGGTTCCTCATGGGCCTCCATGGATCCGGGTTACTCCTAATGTCGGTACGGATCCGGCTTACTGATCCTGGGCTGGACTTCTTCCTTCATGATCAACAGCAACTGGGCCGCCCGATGGGCCACATGCCTCATCACCATCTGTGGACCACCCGGGCTTGCCGGATCTAGGCACTGTCGATGGTACACCCATGAAGTATACCCACAACACTGAGTGATGGTAAGCTTGAACTAGCTTCCTACTGCCGTGACAGGCCCAGGGATACCTCAAGGTTTATTTGTTGCCAACACAACTTTCTTGTTGTTGCAATGATTATTTTTATTTCTCGTTGCATTAAGTGAGAAGCAAAGTCATTACAGTCACGCAAGACCAGCTTTGTTCCCCGTGCCGGGGCTGTGTCTTGCAACACACCCTCACTCAACATCTTCTTTACAAAAGGATCTAAAAAATACCTTCTACACTGTATATAGAAGCCATACTATGGACAACCTCATTTGCAAACCGACACATCTTTTGAATTTAGAAGCTTGATAGATGCTCAACGACCAGCCAAGGGTATCTTATAACGTCTGTTGTTACCCATGAACGTCTTTTATTTACGCCTTGTAGCCGAGCTGATAACTCCTGCACAATCACATTCAATCATCATGGGCCTATCGAAAACGCAACAACCTCCCGATAGTTTTCAAGACAAGTGTGCTTCTACCATCTCCATGTTAGGGTAGAAGAGAATTCCTATTATGTCATCACCATCATGATCTGTCCAGATGGCAAGGAACCAAGAAGGGATTGATATAAGCTTGCATTAAGGAGATCAAGGTTTGAAATGAGGACTTAACTTGTCCGAAGATAATAGCATTTCTCGGATGCCACACCCACCACCAAAGGAAGAGTAACACTTGGTTCGGGTATAATTCCTTGTTTTCCCCGGAAAATGTGATATCCATAATCATTCGTTAGTTGCACCATTGATTAATGTCTATTGCAATTCAAGAAATGAAATTGTTGGTGGCGCTTGACCATTGACCCAATTTTCTCTACTTTTGCATAGGAATTTGTTATTGCAATCATACAACTTGAATAAGTAAACAAATAACTATAGAAGCGAAGAATAGGCTAATGTACCCAACCAAAGGCAAGGAAGTTTATTGCGGCAATTCATTTTACAACCCATCACAAGTATGTATTTTGTTGCATTAGGCAAAGATTTTGTTGCGATGCGACAAAGCTTGCCTCGCCCCAATCTCACCACGGAACAGCCATAGTAAAGCGAGTAATGCTACACTTACGGGCGGTTTTCTTACAAATCACACCTACAAGCCGACAAGCAAGCAGAGTATCAGGTGAGCATTTTTTAGAACAACACACAAGATTACACCAACGGAGGGCACATCCGTAGGTGTAGGATTATCGTAGTAAAGCACCACGTCCGACGTGGCGGCAGCGGCGGTGAGATACATGGTCTTCAATTTCTGCCCGGATGACGGAGAGGGTGAGGAGAAGCTATATGTGCACGGGCGGCTGGTGGGTTACGGGAAAATCTACGGGAGTACGTGCGAATCGATGGTTCGCTGAATTTTCGTTGCTCCCTTAAAAACCAGTCCACGATCCTGTTTTTACCCCTGGCTGCTGTGTAACGGGGTGTCCGTAAGTGAATTTTCGTAAAATTAATCCGTATGTGTAGCATTACTCGTGCACGGGTGCGATAAGACTGACGCCTAGCAGCTTCCAAAATATAAGCGTTTGTGTTCGGCGAAATGGATGTGTATCGGGATCGGCCTTGTCCTCTTCGATGGAGGAAGATACCATATAGATCATTCGAGCTCACTTCAGTTTGGACACGTTCCTCACCACGTCCACATCCGAACATAGTGAACTGAGCTGATCCCATCTATAAATGGACAACTGACCACAAGCTTCAGACACACGAACCATCCTCCTGAAGCAGAGGACGCACTGTGAGTTGTAATACGAGGGTATCGCGATGGTGCATGAAGCTCAGGGACAGCTCGTGCAGGAGGTGGCCGCCGACGGCGGGCTCCGCGCACTGCCGAGCCGCTACGTGCTAAAGAAGGAGCAGGATCGCCCGACCGCCACGGTCACCACCGCACAGCCACCCGAGCTGTCCATCCCCACCGTGGACGTGAGCCGCCTGGCCGACGCCGATCCCGACGAGGCCGCCAAGCTCCGGTCGGCGCTCCAGTCCTGGGGCCTCTTCGCGGTTACCGGCCATGGCATGCAGGAGCCGTTCCTCGACGCGGTCCTCGGCGCGTCGCGGACGTTCTTCCACCTGCCGACCGAGGCGAAGCAGCAGTACAGCAACGTGGTCGACGCCGACGACGGCGGCCGCAAGTTCCAGCCCCAGGGCTACGGCGTTGACCGCGTGGACACCGACGAGCAGGTCCTCGACTGGTGCGACCGCCTCTACCTTCAGGTCCAGCCGGAGGAGGAGCGGAAGCTACGCTTCTGGCCGGCGCACCCGCCGGAACTCAGCGAGCTCCTGCACGAGTTCAGCGTCGTCAGCCAGAAGGTGGCGAGGCTCGTGTTGGCGGCCATGGCGAGGAGCCTCGGCTTCGAGGAGGGGTTCTTCCTCGACAAGGTCGGCGAGCGCATGCCGTCGGACGCGCGGTTCACCTACTATCCGCCCTGCCCACGCCCGGACCTCGTGCACGGGCTCAAGCCCCACACTGACAACTCCATCGTCACCGTGCTCCTCCTCGACGAGCACGTCGGCGGCCTGCAGGTTTTCCTCGAGGAAGGCGGCGGCTGGGTCGACGTGCCCGTGCTCGGCGGCGGCCGACACCAGTTGCTAGTCGTCGTCGGCGACGAGATGGAGATCATGAGCAACGCGGCGTTCAGGGCGCCCGTGCACCGCGTGGTGGCGCCGGGGGAGGCGGCGGAGAGGGTATCGCTCGCGGTTTTCTACCAGCCGGAGCCGCACAGGGTTCTCGAGCCGTCGCCAGAGCTGGTCGACGGGGACCGGCCGGCGATGTACAGGCGGCTCGAGGCCAAGGTTTTCGCCAACGGCTTCTGGGACGCGTTCGCGCTCGGCGAACGCACCATCGACTTCCTTAAGGTCAAGGTCGACGTCGCCGGCGATCAGCCCGCGGCGGCGGTGCTTTCCGGCGCTTGATCGTTTCAGAGATTCCGATGAGCGTTCCACCGATAAACTCACATATATGCTCGCACGAACGCAGTCTTGATTGTATCTGTAAATTATACTCCGTATGTGTGTACTTTCCGTGCTGCGCATATGTATCCATCGTTTCCATCCCAATTCAACTGAATAAATGCCACTTTAATTCGAAGGATTTGCAAAAAAATGTTAGTACAACATTAGTTGCTTAATTTGTAGGATCGAATCTAACATCTAACCTCTTTGTTACAGCATATCCACCGGCAGCCCCCAAATAGGCGCCGGCAGGGCGCCGGCACCTTCATTTGGGGGCGTCGGCAGTGCATCCTCCATTTGGGGAAGCTGCTCCCACACCGATGCCTCCCAAACGGCGGCCCCCAATTTTTTTTTTACAATTATTTAAGAAACATATCAATCATATTTTATTCATACAATCACATAAATCGATTTAAATTATTCATATAATCAATCAAATAAATATAATTAAATTATTCATACAATCAATCAAATAAATAGTACTTCAATTATTCATACAATCCAACAAACAAATAGTACTTAAATTGGCAAACAAATAGAAATAAAATCATACATTGTTGGCTGCTCCTCTCCTCGCCCACAAATACGCAACTAGATCCGCCTTCAGCTGTGCATGAATACCTGCATCTCGAATTTTATTGTGCATATGAAGAAAAGCAGCAAATTTTTGGGGTACATGCTCTACCTCAGCTAGTGGCCCTTGATAATCAAATGGATGATCATTCCTGCACAGGTGCGTCGCGCTCGCTCTCAATGATCATGTTGTGGATGATCACACAGGCATTCATCACCTCCCACATCTGTGCCTCAGACCAAGTGAGAGAAGGGTACCTGACAATGGAGAAACGCTGCTGAAGCACCCCAAAAGCACGCTCAACATCCTTGCGTGCTGCTTCCTGGCATGTTGCAAAATAAGCTTCCATCTCGTTTGATGGAGAGGGAATTGTTTTCACAAATGTACCATACGTTGGGTATATACCAACAGCTAGATAGTACCCCTTGTTGTATGCGTGGCTGTTTACCTCAAAGTTCACGGCAGGAGCTTTTCCCTCAGCTAGGCTGGCAAAAACCGGAGAGCGATGCAGCACGTTGATATCATTGTTTGTTCCTGCCATGCCAAAAAATGCATGCCAAATCCAAAGCTCGTGGTCTGCCACCGCCTCAAGATTGACACTGCACTCACCAGTATGCCCCTTGTAGATCCCCTGCCAAGAAAAAGGGCAATTCTTCCAGCCCCAATGCATACAGTCAGTGCTTCCGAGCATCCCAGGAAATCCTCTTGCTGTATTCTTTTGCAGGATCCGAGCTGTATCATCTTCTCTTGGTGCTCTCAAATAGGCTTTAGCAAACGCCGTTATGACGGCTCGGCAGAATCTGTAGAGAGTCTCTGTACATGTCGACTCTGCCATCTGTAGGTAGTCATTGGCTGTATCTGGAGGAGCTCCGTATGCAAGACAGCGTATTGCAGCAGTGCACTTCTGAATTGAGGTGAAGCCCCACAAAACTGTGCAATCTTGCTTGGCCATGAAGTACTTGTCGTACTTCCTAACGCCGTGGACAATCTTCAAGAACAAATCCTTGTTCATCCTAAACCGGCGCCGAAATTCTTTCGGCGAATAAGTCACGTCGTCGTTGGAGTAGTGGGCGTCAAGCAGCATTGCGCTGGCTTCACGATGCCGGTTGATGTTCCACCTCTTGCCTGGCTTGTAGCCACCGCGCCGAGGCACGACAAAGAAAGGCTGGCGAACGCGCAGCATGTTCACCAGAATCAGCTACTGCTGTTGCCGCCGAACAGCCTGAGCGTTCTGCTCCTCCGTGAATAGCTACACCATCATCTCGTCATCGCTGTCCATCACGACAATCGGACGAACACCTTGCGGTTGGGGCGATACTATCGCGGTGGCGGCGAGCTCTGTTCCGGGCGAAATAGCGGCCGCCGGTCGAGGGGGTGGCGGCCGTGTTGATGGACGGCGGTTCCTAGACAGTCAGCGGTGTCTATTGCAAGACGGGGGTCGTGGCGGCGACGGCGACGGTGGCGATCTAGAGGAGTGGGAGTCGGCTCAGGCGTGTGTAGGAGGTGGAAAACCGGTGTGTCTGGCTGCGAGGCGGAGCCCACACTCGTTTTCAGATGTGCCGCAAGGTGCCGGCACGCCCGGTTCGTGCCCTTGGGGAAGGAGCCGGCACGGGGTTGCCGGCGATTCTATTGGGCTCCAAAATTGGCCGGCGCCATTTGGGACGCACCGGTGCGAGCCCATTTTCGCTGTCGGCTCCCAAAATGCTATCGGGGCTGCTATCGAGGGCGCCGGTGGAGATGCTCTTAGAACTTTAGCTGTACTTGGGAAGACAGCACATTTGAGGATTAGAGAATGTAAAATGGTATGGAAGGCACGTCTTCTCTTAGTAGTCCATATCATCTACTCCGTAGAGAGGATGATAAATATAATCGGTACAATAAATTATCTCTTATTATCATTCCTTCCAATAAATGATAAGTAATTATTTTTAGTAGGAAATTTGTGACTAAGGGAAGACAAGTCGTACAATGGGAAAAATAACCTTCTCTTATTTCATAAGAGATCATTCCCTAGCTAAGGAAAGACAACCTTCTCTTCCTTCATTTTCTCTCCTCCAACTAAGCAAAAATCTGACGTGGCAAATGTAAGGGAATGCTGATATCACTCCATTGTACGTGTCCTTAGAGCCTGATTTTTTGTGGGTATAATCTTTCCATTTTGCAGCTTCCTTCCTACTCCGGGCGCCATTGTACCACTGTTCTGGTGCCAACTACCATGCACCTCCGGCGGCTAGAAAATTATGTTTACTAGGAAGTTGTAGTGCGGCGTGATGCCGCCTCTTTAGGATAAATTTGAGGCGATCAATGAATAAATATAGTAATATATTTATAAATAAAAGATGGAACAAATGATTTAGTATCTTTATCTCAAGTTGTAGAAGAAGGCAATAGTATGTTTCCAGAATTAAGAAGGCAATAAATAGCGCCGTAGTTTTTCTGTAGACGATAATTTTTGTGTGGTAAAAGAGGATGTTAAGTAGACGGTAGCTTTATTTATAGATAATAAAATAGACGACGGACGATCCAACAATCGGTTTTTAAAGGAAGACAATAGTATGTTTTCCGAATAAAGAGACGACATAGTGTGCAGTAATTTTTCTAAGTAGCTAGTACTCCTTAATATTTTTTGTGTGACAAAAGAGATAGCGAACAATCCAACATTTTTTTTTAAACTTATTTTAAAAGTATGAAGTGGTACTTTTTTATCAGATAAAAGAGGCGATGAACGATCCAAAAATGTGATATGTTTCCCAAATGAAAGATTCAACAAATCATTGAGCATTTTTTTAAATAGAAAGCAATATTTTTGTCGGAGTGGCAAATAATATATTTTGCCGGATAAATGGGCGACATATAATCTACCATTTTGTTTACAAATTACCGCTAAATGCAAGGTTAATCAATGATGTTTTTACCAATAATAAGTAACCGTTGAGAACTTTTAGATAATGAAATATTTATCATATAAAAGAGGCGATGAACAATCCGAAAATTTGACATGATTCCCAAATAAAAGAATCAACAAATCGTCGAGCATTGTTTTTAAGTAGGAAACATTATTTTCATCGAAGTAGCCAGTAATATATTTTGCCGGATAAAAGGGTCATATACGTTCTACCATTTTTTTAGGGTTTTCCATTTCCGTGCCTTCGGGTCCTTAGTTGTACTCACTTTTCCCCAGCTCCTTAGTTTTTCCTCAGTTTTCCCCAATCCCTTGTCTGAAACCCGCAGAAGGAGCTCGGACGGAAGATTCCCGTTTAGTTGACGTTGGTTGGTGCTGGCAAGTGGGGCCGTTGTTAGTGCCCCACAGTGGACACGTCTCCACTTATCCAGATCATCGTGGGACCCACAACTTTTCCAGGTTAGCGCGCCGGACCCACAGCTTACCGAGGTGACCGTTGCAAAATGGGAGCCCGAGCCAGCCCCGCGCCCGTGCCCGTGCCATTGCTTCCCCTTTCTTTCCCCGCGCCCCATTGTTCTTCTTCTCCGCCAGCGGCAGCCCTTCTCCGGCAGGCGGGTGATGTCTAGTTTCTCTTTGACCTCCCATTCTTCATGGCCGCAGTATGGACCCGTGCCTTTGACAAGATGCCCTGACCGCCCACGCCGAGAGCCTCCGAAGCGGTCGATCCGTAAGACGGACGACAACGGCAACCGTGGACGTGAGTTCCTTGCATGCGAGAGCTTGCCATATAGAGAGGGGGATAAGGTTAGATCTCGCTCCAATTTCTCTGTTTTCTCTCGATTTTCTTGTTATTCCCTCGAATTTGGGATTTAGGGTTCACGTTGTTGTTTTCAGATCCTGAAGAAATGCAGACATTTCGAGTGGATCGATGTGTACGTTTAGAGGCCTCAATTGCAGGAATCAATTGGTGCTATTGGGGAGCACAATTTGGGAGGGGGGAGACTTGCTGTAGAGAATGCGGCGGAGAGAGGAGCCGTTCCGATTATGCCTAATGCTCCCTATGCAGGACTGGTGGAAGTGAAGGGAGAACTGAAGAAAATGAACAAGCAGTTAAGGCAGCTGATCGAGTTGAAGAAGCAAGCTAATCTGATGGCTGGTTGTTTTTTCGTTGTATAATTGCGATCGGATTCTTATCATTGCTCACCAGGCGCTAGAAGTTGTTACAAGGGATACCTTGTTACAAATCCATTATTCAGTTACATGTACTTGTAGTTGTTTTCATAGTTAGTGTGTGGATTCACCGAAATTACCAACTATATTGGAATGCTAAAGAAAGTTGATATTTGTTAGAGGGGTGACAAATAATCCATTCACCGAAATCCCCCAAATAATGCATTCACCAAAATCCGCAAATATGTATGCCTCATGTTTATACCAAAATTATACCACTTTTGGGCCGTTTCAAATTACCAAAACTATATCCCAAACTATATTCCCTAAAAGAAAAGGAAAGCTAAAGATAGTTGATAATTGTTAGAGGGGTGACAATAATGCATTCACCGAAATCCGCAAATATGTATGCCTCATGTTTATACCAAAATTATACCACTTTTGGGCCGTTTTAAATTACCAAAACTATATCCAAAACTATATTCCCTAAAAGAAAATGAAAGCTAAAGATAGTTGATAATTGTTTAGAGGGGTGACAATAATGCATTCACCGAAATCCGCAAATATGTATGCCTCATGTTTATACCAAAATTATACCACTTTTGGGCCGTTTCAAATTACCAAAACTATATCTCAAACTATATTCCCTAAAAGAAAATGAAAGCTAAAGATAGTTGATAATTGTTAGAGGGGTGAAAAATAATGCATTCACCGAAATCCGCAAACTATATTACGTGGCAAACTCGTTATTGCACATAAAAAGAGGGATGGCACTCTCCACCGACAGAGAGAGAGAGAGAGGGGTGGCCACGAAGAGACGAAGAGGGGTATACTGCCCGTTAGATCAGTTGATCAACGGTTCGTGGAGTCGATCCGTGTGACAACGGCTCAACCAATCAGGATAAGTTTGGGCTTCTGAGAGCATTTGTGACAGAACTTGAGGGCAAAACTGAGTAGTACTAAGAATCCAAGGGCACATAAATAGTAAATAGACTAAGGGATTCAAACAAAAGAATTACAAAATGAAAAATGCGTGTTTTGTACAATATAATTCATATTGGGCTACATCAAATTATTTGCAATTCAAATATACATGAGTGTGACAATTATGGCATCATTTAGACAAACTATATTTTCGGGGAAGATGTTTTTCAAAGGGGTTTGAGTGGAAAACCATGCATCTTCATAGCTACACTAGTGATTCTGAGAAGTGACAATTTGTGGTAAAACTTGATTTATATATGTTTGTTAAGGTTTTCTAGGTGGCAGGTTGCGTAGGAAGACTCCATGAGTAGGTGCCACTATGTTTTTATTTTTTTGGATTTTTTTGCGCATGAAATGACTCAATTAGATATGTTAATCTCATTTGTTGACTCTCTGTTGACCAGCTACTTGAGGGTAAAACTGAGTATATTGCACTTGCCAGTCTAAGTACTCGAGGGGAAAACTGAGTACAGATAAAATTTCTGTATAAGGCCTGAGGTTATAACTGAGTACACCAAACGTCCCAGGGTTAGACTCGTGTCGCGGTGCACGCTGCAGCCGTGCATAGCGGACGCGTTTTGCGGTACACGCCACCTTCGTCTTTATAGATCCCTTTTTCTCTCCCTCGACGCACGTTCTCACTGCAACCGCCTCTCCTGTCTCATCATCTTCTCCACAACCGAAGAAAAAACCCCGAAGAAAACCGCCGGTGATGGAGAAGAATGAGATGCCCATTGTCGGCGCATCAGCCGCCGGCGCATCGGCCGCTGCCCCCGTCCAGGCCCCTGTCCAGGCCCCTGTCGCTTGGAACCCGTACAAACCAGTGCCGTACGTCGCGTCGGAGAACCCCTACGACACCAGCATCATCGACGACGAGCTGGAGGTAACCCTTTGCTCCCTTGTTCTTATCCCATTTTCAATCCTTTTGTGTTAGATCTAGCGTTATTAGGGTTCGTCTGTTCCTAGTTCAATCCATTTGTGTTAGATCTAGCGTTATTAGGGTTCGTCTGTTCCTAGTTCAATAGATCTTGCGTTATTAGTGTTTGTGATTTGCTTTTGTTTAAGATTTGTACCGATGATGATGAATATTTGGGCACAAATTGATTCAGGGTTTGGTCAGTAAACAATTGGTGTGTACAAATTTGTTGTGCATGATCTTTGGTTTACTGACTCAAATCCTGGATATAAGTGTGTCCAATGTAACTGAGGCTACCACTTTTTTTCGAGCCCATATTATCATGCATGATCTTTGTTCACTCTCTGTTCCATCATCGTTGTAATTGACTCCGTGTTTTTTGCACGATCTTTGGTGCTACGTGACAGGTGCAGAGCAGCGACGTCGACAGCGACGACGAGTCCTTCCACACCAAGACTCGTCACCTCCTCAGGAGGATGCAGTCCGGCCATTACGATGGCCCCTTTGCTCGAGGCATTTACAAGTGCCCCTTCTGCAACAGGAAGCTCCGCGCCACCGACTTCAACTGCCTGGTGAACCATGCTGAATCCATTGGCAGATGCGGCGCTAGAGTTGGAACGACCGTGAACGTGCATGCGTTCATGGCCAAACACAAAGCACTTGGGATTCACTCGCGCAACCTCCAAGCGAGTCACATGCGCTACCTGGAGGCGTTGAACATGCCTACTGCACTCTCTGTATGTGACTGCTCTATCTGTAGAGCAGCTTAAATTCATGTAAAATGTAGCTTATGTTGTATCTATTGGTACTACTGTTGGATCTGTCGTGAATATATATATGCTATGTTGGCTGCTGTATGCAGCTTATCCTATATTTTCTCTGGATTTGTGCCCTAGATTTCCTACCTGATTGGGTAAAAACGAAGGCATAAAGAAATGAATGGCGTTAAAAAACAGAAGGAGAAGCTGCTCTAGATTTTCTACCAATTTAGGCTATCAAATATGAATGAGATCGAGCGAGAGAGAGGAAAAATGTACACTGAAAACTGCTAATCTGAGCGAAAGAGACAGAAACCACTCGTGCCCACGTCCCGGACCCACACGGCTCCACACGCTACGGTCACACACGCTACGGCCACACAAACACGGTCTCGTCCTGTCCCACACTGTCCCTTCCTACCAGCCCCACACGACGTGGCCCCACAAACGACACGACCCCACTCGTCAGCACAGAACGGTCAACTTAACAGATTCCTTCCATCCGAGCTCCTTCTGCGGGTTTCAGACAAGGACTCGGGGAAAACTGAGGAAAAACTAAGGAGCTGGGGAAAACTACAACTAAGAACCCGAGGGCACGAAAATAAAAAACACTTTTTCTTAAATTACCGCTAAAGGTGATTGACCGATGATGTTTGTACCGAAAATAATATAACTGTTAGAAACATTTTTCAGGTACTATTCACTGGCATTGTTCTAGTGGATATAGTTTTATAATGGACAAAAGAAGGTACAATAGACAAACAAAACCAGATAATCGTTGGGTGATGGAAGAAAGGGTAGTACACCGGTAGCACGACACAATAGCTGCAGTGCTTGGAGCAAGAAAAAGCGCACCGGTTGAAAGATGTGATGTATGACGGAGCAAGTTTTTTTTGCAACGGAAAGACTAAAATATAGGTATTTACCACCTCGTTGAATAATTAACGCGACAAATTACTAGGAAAGCCAAATATTTGTACCAGGAAATTACAATTTTTTTTAAAAAAAATGGAGCACTATTTAGGCGCATTGTTCAAGAAGAAGCTATCAGCTTTTATATATAGTGTAATGAGGGACTTCCCAAGTGCTAACATATTTCCTTCATATATAATGTTGCATATGTTTCCTTCCGCGAAGAACAATGACCCACGAGTTAGTACACATAAGATGTACATTGATTTCACTGCATATGGGCCATACACCAGTGTCGACACCCCTTCCTCCCATGCCGCTCCCGCTTGGGGCGACACCGGAGGACCCCAAACCCTAGCCTCCCCTAGCCCCTATCCTCCCCCTCCCTCCTCCTCGCCTTCATCGAAGGTGGCCACCGAAAACCCGCGCGCGGTCGTTCAGGAAGTTCACGACCAGGATCTTGCTACTTCACGGCCAACACGGAGAGCTCGGGCATCTAGGGCGGCGTCCTCGTGCGGTGAGGGTGGCACTGATCCAGCGGCAGGAGGCGCGCACCGGTGCTGGTAGTCCTTCTTCTCGCCTATAGGGGCGGCGAGGAGAGGGCAGGGGCGGAGCCTAATGGATCGACCCTGATGCACAAGCATACGAGTCAAGAAAAAATATTACGAGCACTTACCAGGGAACCCCTATACCACGCTAGTTAGCGCGCCGGACCGAGCATCGCCTGAAGGCGAACCAGGATGGGCCGGCCCATTAAGGGTGTGTTTGGTAGCCCGGGGCAACACATAATGTCTATGTCCTCTCAACATGTTGACCCTAGCCGAGTCGAGGCGAGATTTTATCATGTGTTTGGCAGCTTGTATGCGTTGAGATATTCTTTGCTGAGATGTTGTTTGGTAGCATTTGTGTTGAGCTGAGAATATTGCATAGCAGTTTTACAAAATGGTCTAGCTATTTTGCAAAAAGACCCTAGAGAAGAGAAAATGAAAAGCAATCAAGTCCTATTTCTCTACAGCGTTCATGGAGGAGCCAACAGGCGGCCAGCTGCCAGCGGAGAAGCAGCGGTGGTCGGGGGCCATGGAAGGGGCGGCGGAGGGCAGCAGCCAGGGGAGGGGCGCCGACGGTCGGGGGCCATGGAAGGGGCGGCGGAGGGCAGCGGCCAGGGGAGGGGCGTCGGCGGGCGGCGAACAAGGCAGGGGAGGCGCCACGACGGGCGGCGACCAGAGCTGGGAGGGGTGACGGCGGCGGCCATGGGGGCTTCTGCACGGCGGAGGGTGGTTGGCCGGGTCGAGGATCTCCGATTCCCGGCCGCCGGCGAGCTGGAAGGGTGGTCGGGTCGCTGACGGCCGGTCCTGCGCGAGGGAGGGCGCCATGGCAGAGGCGTCCAAGGGAGGAGCGGCGGAGGCCGGCGGCCATGGGAGCGTCTGAAAGTGCATGGAGCCCCCATGTGTGGTTTTGGTAATTAATGACAATCCCTATGGACTAATTTTTGCATTGAGTTATATTTGTAGGAGTTGTCCATAGGCAATGCTTGAACCATATGTTGGCTTCAAGGTTGCAATAAGAAGAAATTGATGAAGAATATTAAGTGTCAAGTATGTCTTGAAGATGAAGATGGAGTGAGCCCTCAAGTTTAACTTCAAGACATCAACATGATGAAGAATGAAGAAATGAAGTGCAAGTTCAAGATGAACCAACTCGAAGAGATCATTTGCTTGAAGCTTTCCATCCATATGGTATTCATGGATATGTGAAGTTGCGCCGAAGAAGAAACTCTCCCATGGTGGATTATGGGGGAGCAATCCACAAGACTTCGTCAAGCAAGCACCGTCAAGAAAGGTGTTCCATCTTGATGCGGTCAAGATCGTCATCATCGAGCTCAAGAGGAATGCGCAAGGTTAAGGTTTTCTCTTGATAGGGTTTCTTTCTCACCGGTCTCATGGTATAGTTGGAGACCGGTTTATAGTTTAGTTGCCGTACTATCAAGAGGGCTCTCGAGTGAGTAACTCGATCGTATTCTTCGGAGAGCTCAAACCTTTGCATCCTTGCATCATCTTTCTTTGATTTTATTTGAATCTTATCCATGTGATGTGTTAGAGCTTGTGCTTATTCTCATGACAAGCTCTAGTTCATCAAGAATGGTTTTTTGCACGGGCAACTTGTTGCATTTTCAAGGTTGGAGGTTTTACCGGTATGTCTTTTTTAGATAGGTCAAACCTTTCATCATTTATTTCTATCCTACTTTGCTGGACTATGATGGTTCCCTGCATGATCTTGTAGAGCTTGTTACTAGCTTCGAAACGAGCCCAAGATCGTCAAAATCGGAGTCCGGATGCTCAAGTTATGATCATTCTCGTTTTGGTGTTTCTGCAATTTTCGGGCCAAATATCCGGCCCCCTTACTGCGAGCAGTTTCCTCAAGTCCTTAGCCAAAAATCCGGCCTGGGAGGACCCAAACGGTCATATTTCGATGGGAGGGGGTATTTAAGACCCCCTTCTTCCTCCTTGGGCAGCCACCTCTTCCCCTTTGTGCTCTCCACCATTGTTGACCTTGAGAGCTTCCCCTTTCCCTCTACTCCTCCTATGCTTCTTGAATATTTTTGAGGGAAAAGGAAGAGGAGATCTAGATCTACATTTCTACCAATCAAATCCCTCTCTTTGTGAGGGGAATCCACTAGATCTAGATCTTAGAGAAATTTGGTGTTCCTCCTCTTATTTGTTCTTCCTCTCTTATTCCCCCAATAGCTTTTGTAGCTTTGTTGGAATTTGAGAGAGAAGGACTTGATCATCTTTGTGGTGTTCTTGCCATTGCATTTGGTGCATCGGTTTGACTTCTTCGCGGTGATACGTGGAGGTGAAAGTTAGTGAGATATTCACTTCGGGAGCTTGTTCCCGGAGCTTGTTCCTCTTAGGTCTTTGGACCCTAGATGGCTTAGTGGTCCTTGTGGTGTTCTTGGGGACTCCAATTAAGTTGTGGAGATTCTTCAAGGGCAAGGCCTTTGTGGCAATGCATAGTGGTGTTTGTGGTCTTTGTGGTGTTCTTGGGGACTCCAATTAAGTTGTGGAGATTTTTCAAGGGCAAAGCCTTTGTGGCAATTTATTGGGAGCCTCCAATTAAGTTGTGGAGATAGCCCCAAGATTTGTGCGGGTTCGGTGACCTCCCTAAGGTTCCATAGTGTTCGAGGAATCCCTTTTGGTGGGAATTCTCGAGGACAATACAATGGCCGTCGTGCATTTGGAGTGACTTGTCCTCCACACCGCTCCAACGGAGAGTAGCACTCACAAAAGTGTGAACTTCGGGATACATCATTGTCTCCGCGTCACTTCGGTTATTCCTATACCCGAGCTCTTTACTTATGCACTTTATTTTGTGATAGCCTTCGTGCTTGAAGTTATATATCTTGCTATCACATAGTCGTTTGTATTGCTTATCATAAGTTGTTGGTGCACATAGGTGAACCATAGTATATAGGCTTTGGGCTTGACAAAGTAAACGCTAGTTTTATTTCGCATTTGTTAAGCCCATCTCGTAAAAGTTTTAAATCTCATCAATCAACAGTGGAAAATAGGAGTCTCGGCGTTGGTCAGTTTGTGATGGGAACACGCAGATACATGCGGCAGGCACGCGTCGGCTTGCCAGCTCCTCCACCAGGTGATGACTGGACTTTGCGCATCCCATCCTGTTCGCCCTTGGTCTGTCCACAATCATGAAGAATCAAATCGGTAATTTACCTCTATTTGTTTTACAAATATTGTTGTCACTAGTAGTAGTCTAGTAGATAGAAACTCCCAGAAAATTCTGGCTAGCAAGGATATATATCTTGTGTTGGATGTAGATGGGCTGCAGCCCATATAGCTTACAATTTCTGAAATTACAAGGCTTATCACGTTGGTAGATTGGGGACAAGCCTTGAGGACAAAGTTCAGTCTCACATTGCTAGTTGCGAGAGAGTTAGAGTGGTATATAAGGACTGCTCTTCTAGTCCTTCCAAGTGAGTGAGAATAGAAGGAGCCCTCACGCACTCCTCCTCCTCCGCCCGCCCCGCCTTGTCACACGTACGCACGCCGCGTTTCGTGACTTGAGTTCAAGTTCGAGACACATTCAAGGAATCCTAAATTTTTGCTTGGTGCACCAACTGAGTTTGGTACGTGTCGACCTACATGTGCATCCTCACCGCGTGTCCCTGGCTTCCTACGCGTGGCAACGCGGTCGGGTCGGCTCTAATCCCAGGCTATACCAGGAAACAAAATAGATCTCGACTCACACACAGAACTCTCTAGTCAGCTTCTCTCACGAAGAAGTTCTTTTTTCTGTGCTACTCTCTAGTATTCCCCATCCCAGCGACTGCGTGCACAGCCGTTCGGGAGAGGAGGCCTCCAAAACCCCGTCCGTCGAGATCTTGCACCAGGAGGCGGACGATAAGGTATTTGGGAAGCGTCTCGGCGCGACTACACGCTGCTGTTCGCGTTCTTCTTCGCCGGTTTGACTGCTTCCTCGATGAATCCGACTACACCATGAGCGACATCAACAATTCCCATGGTGGTGATGTTGCTGGTGCGACCTTCCCGGTCGCTTCTGATACGTCTCCGACGTATCGATAATTTCTTATGTTCTATGCCATATTATTGATGATACCTACATGTTTTATGCACACTTTATGTCATATTCGTGCATTTTCTGGAACTAACCTATTAACAAGATGCCGAAGTGCCGGTTCCTGTTTTCTCGCTGTTTTTGGTTTCAGAAATCCTAGTAACGAAATATTCTCGGAATTGGACGAAACGAAGACCCGGGGGCCTATTTTTCCACGGAGCTTCCGGAAGACCGGAGAACATACGAAGTGGGGCCACGAGGTGGCGACACCACAAGGCGGCGCGGCCTAGGGGGCCCGCGCCGCCCTATGGTGTGGCCCCCTCGTCCGGCCCCCGACTCGCCCTTCCGCCTACTTAAAGCCTCCGTCGCGAAACCCCCGAGGCGAAAAACCACGATACGGAAAACCTTACCGAGACGCCGCCGCCGCCGATCCCATCTCGGGGGATTCCGGAGATCTCCTCCGGCACCCTGCCGGAGAGGGGATTCATCTCCCGGAGGACTCTACACCGCCATGGTCGCCTCCGGAGTGATGAGTGAGTAGTTCACCCCTGGACTATGGGTCCATAGCAGTAGCTAGATGGTTGTCTTCTCCTCATTGTGCTTCATTGTTGGATCTTGTGAGCTGCCTAACATGATCAAGATCATCTATCTGTAATACTCTATGTTGTGTTTGTCGGGATCCGATGGATAGAGAATACCATGTCATGTTAATTATCAAGTTATTACATATGTGTTGTTTATGATTTTGCATGCTCTCCGTTTCTAGTAGAGGCTCTGGCCAAGTTTTTACTTTTAACTCCAAGAGGGAGTATTTATGCTCGATAGTGGGTTCATGCCTGCATTGACACCTGGGACAGTGACGAAAGTTCTAAGGTTGTGTTGTGCTCGTTGCCACTAGGGATAAAACATTGGCGCTATGTCCGAGGATGTAGTTGTTGATTACATTACGCACCATACTTAATGCAATTGTCTGTTGCTTTGCAACTTAATACTGGAGGGGGTTCGGATGATAACCTCAAGGTGGACTTTTTAGGCATAGATGCAGTTGGATGGCGGTCTATGTACTTTGTCGTAATGCCCAATTAAATCTCACTATACTTATCATGTCATGTATGTGCATTGTTATGCCCTCTCTATTTGTCAATTGCCCGACTGTAATTTGTTCACCCAACATGCTTTTATCTTATGGGAGAGACACCTCTAGTGAACTGTGGACCCCGGTCCATTCTTTAATACTGAAATATAAATCTGCTGCAATACTTGTTTTACTATTTTCTCTGCAAACAATCATCTTCCACACAATACGGTTAATCCTTTGTTACAGCAAGCCGGTGAGATTGACAACCTCACTGTTTCGTTGGGGCAAAGTACTTTGGTTGTGTTGTGCAGGTTCCACGTTGGCGCCGGAATCTCCGGTGTTGCGCCGCACTACATCCCGCCGCCATCAACCTTCAACGTGCTTCTTGACTCCTACTGGTTCGATTAAACCTTGGTTTCTAACTGAGGGAAACTTGCCGCTGTGCGCATCACACCTTCCTCTTGGGGTTCCCAACGGACGTGTCAACTACACGCATCAAGCAAATTTCCGGCGCCGTTGCCGGGAGATCAAGACACGCTGCAAGGGGAGTCTCCACTTCTCAATCTCTTTACTTTGTTTTTGTCTTGCTTTATTTTATTTACTACTTTGTTTGCTGCATTATATCAAAACACAAAAAAATTAGTTGCTAGCTTTACTTTATCTAGTTTGCCATATCAAAAACACAAAAAAATTAGTTTACTTGCATTTACTTTATCTAGTTTGCTTTATTTACTACTAAAATGGCCAACCCTGAAAATACTAAGTTGTGTGACTTCACTAGCACAAATAACAATGATTTCCTATGCACACCTATTGCTCCACCTGCTACTACAGCAGAATTCTTTGAAATTAAACCTGCTTTACTGAATCTTGTCATGAGAGAGCAATTTTCTGGTGTTAGTTCTGATGCTGCTGCTGCCCATCTCAATAATTTTGTTGAACTATGTGAAATGCAAAAATATAAAGATGTAGATGGTGACATTATAAAATTAAAATTGTTTCCTTTCTCATTAAGAGGAAGAGCTAAAGATTGGTTGCTATCTCTCGCCTAAGAATAGTATTGATTCATGGACTAAATGCAAGGATGCTTTTATTGGTAGATATTATCCCCCTGCTAAAATTATATCTTTGAGGAGTAGCATAATTAATTTTAAACAATTAGATAATGAACATGTTGCTCAAGCTTGGGAAAGAATGAAATCTCTCGGTTAAAAATTGCCCAACCCATGGACCGACTACTTGGATGATCATCCAAACCTTCTATGCAGGACTAAATTTTTCTTCGCGGAATTTATTGGATTCAGCTGCTGGAGGTACCTTTATGTCCATCACTCTTGGTGAAGCAACAAAGCTTCTTGATAATATGATGGTTAATTACTCTGAATGGCATACGGAAAGAGCTCCACAAGGTAAGAAGGTAAATTCTGTTGAAGAATCCTCTTCCTTGAATGATAAGGTTGATGCTATTATGTCTATGCCCTGCGAATGATAGGACTAATGTTGATCCTAATAATGTTCCATTAGCTTCATTGGTTGCCCAAGAAGAACATGTTGATGTAAACTTCATTAAAAATAATAATTTCAACAACAATGCTTACCGGAACAATTCTAGTAATAACTATAGGCCATACCCTTATAATAATGGTAACGGTTATGCTAATTCTTATGGGAATTCTTACAACAATAATAGGAATACACCCCCTGGACTTGAGGCCATGCTTAAAGAATTTATTAGTACACAAACTGCCTTTAACAAATCTGTTGAGGAAAAGCTCAATAAAATTGATATTCTTGTTTCTAGAGTTGATAGTCTTGCCTCTGATGTTGATCTTTTGAAATCGAAAGTTATGCCTAATAGGGATATTGAAAATAAAATTGTTACTACAGCAAATGCCATCCAAGTTAGAATTAATGAGAATATAAGATTAATGGCTGAACTGCGTGCTAGGTGGGATAGAGAAGAAAATGAAAAACTAGCTAAAAAGGAAAATGTAGCTAAAGTTTGGACTATTACCACCACTAGCAATGCTAATGATTCATATGTTGCTGCACCTCCTACTATCAATGGTAAAATAATTGGTGTTAGCAATGCTTCTACTCCTAGTGCAAAGCGCGCAAAATTACCCGAAACCGTTAAAGCTGCTGAAACCGCTTGTGATAAAACTCGCTGAAATTTTTTCCAACCTTGGGGATGATAATCCCATTGCTTTAGATTGTAATGATTTAGATTTTGATGATTGCCACATCTCTGAAGTTATAAAGTTCTTGCAAAAACTTGCTAAGAGTCCCAATGCTAGCGCTATAAATTTGGCTTTCACAAAACATATTACAAATGCTCTCATAAAAGCTAGAGAAGAGAAACTAAAACTTGAAACTTCTATTCCTAGAAAGCTAGAGGATGGTTGGGAGCCCATCATTAAAATGAGAGTCAAAGATTTTGATTGTAATGCCTTATGTGATCTTGGTGCAAGTATTTCTGTTATGCCTAAAAAAGTCTATGATATGCTTGACTTGCCACCATTGAAAAACTGTTATTTGGATGTTAATCTCGCTGATAATGCTAAAAAGAAACTTGTGGAGAAAGTTGATAATATTCATATTATGGTTAACAATAACCTTGTCCCCGTTGATTTTGTTGTCTTGGATATTGAATGCAATGCATCTTGCCCCATTATATTGGGAAGACCTTTTCTTCGAACCGTTGGTGCTACTATTGATATGAAGGAAGGTAATATTAAATATCAATTTCCTCTCAAGAAAGGTATGGAACACTTCCCTAGAAAGAGAATGAAGGTACCTTATGATTCTATTATTAGAACAAATTATGATGTTGATGCTTCATCCTTCGATGTTACTTGAGATACACTTTCCGCGCCTAGGCTGAAAGGCGTTAAAGAAAAGCGCTTATGGGAGACAACCCATGTTTTTACTACAGTATTTTTGTTTTATATTTGTGTCTTGGAAGTTGTTTACTACTGTAGCAACCTCTCCTTATCTTAGTTTTATGTTTTGTTGTGCCAAGTAAAGTCTTTGATAGAAAAGTAAGTACTAGATTTGGATTACTGCGCAGTTCCAGATTTCTTTGCTGTCACGAATCTGGGTCTATCTCCCTGTAGGTAGCTCAGAAAATTAAGCCACTTTACGAGCATGATCCTCAGATATGTACGCAACTTTCATTCAATTTGAGCATTTTCGTTTGAGCAATTCTGGTGGCCTAATAAAATCCATCTTTACGGACTCGTTCTGTTTTGACAGATTCTGTCTTTTATTTCGCATTGCCTCTTTTGCTATGTTGGATGAATTTCTTTGATCCATTAATGTCCAGTAGCTTTATGCAATGTCCAGAAGTGTTAAGAATGATTGTGTCACCTCTGAACATGTTAATTTTTATTGTCCACTAACCCTCTAATGAGTTGTTTCGAGTTTGGTGTGGAGGAAGTTTTCAAGGGTCAAGAGAGGAGGATGATATACTATGATCAAGGAGAGTGAAAGCTCTAAGCTTGGGGATGCCCCGGTGGTTCACCCCTGCATATTCTAAGAAGACTAAAGCGTCTAAGCTTGGGGATGCCCAAGGCATCCCCTTCTTCATCGACAACATTATCGGGTTCCTCCCTCGAAACTATATTTTTATTCCGTCACATCTTATGCACTTGCTTGGAGCGTCGGTTTGTTTTTGTTTTTGTTTTGTTTGAATAAAATGGATCCTAGCATTCACTTTATGGGAGAGAGACACGCTCCGCTGTAGCATATGGACAAATATGTCCTTAGGCTCTACTCATAGTATTCATGGCGAAGTTTCATCTTCGTTAAATTGTTATATGGTTGGAATTGGAAAATGCTAAATGTAGTAACTCTAAAATGTCTTGGATAATTTGATACTTGGCAATTGTTGTGCTCATGTTTAAGCTCTTGCATCATATACTTTGCACCCATTAATGAAGAAATACTTAGAGCTTGTTAATTTGGTTTGCATATTTGGTTTCTCTAGAGTCTAGATAACATCTAGTATGGAGTTTTGAACAACAAGGGAGACGGTATGGAGTCTTATAATGTTTACCATATGTCTTTTATGTGAGTTTTGCTGTACCGTTCATCCTTGTGTTTGTTTCAAATAACCTTGCTAGCCTAAACCTTGTATCGAGAGGGAATACTTCTCATGCATCCAAAATACTTGAGCCAACCACTATGCCATTTGTGTCCACCATACCTACCTACTACATGGTATTTATCCGCCGTTCCAAAGTAAATTGCTTGAGTGCTACCTTTAAAATTCCATCATTCACCTTTGCAATATATAGCTCATGGGACAAATAGCTTAAAAACTATTGTGGTATTGAATATGTACTTATGCACTTTATCTCTTATTAAGTTGCTTGTTGTGCGATAACCATGTTTCGGGGACGCCATCAACTATTCTTTGTTGAATATCATGTGAGTTGCTATGCATGTCCGTCTTGTCCGAAGTAAGAGAGATCTACCACCTTCATGGTTGGAGCATGCATATTGTTAGAGAAGAACTTTGGGCCGCTAACTAAAGCCATGATTCATGGTGGAAGTTTCAGTTTGGACATATATCCTCAATCTCATATGAGAATAATAATTGTTGCCACATGCTTATGCATTAAAGAGGAGTCCATTATCTGTTGTCCATGTTGTCCCGGTATGGATGTCTAAGTTGAGAATAATCAAAAGCGAGAAATCCAAAATGCGAGCTTTCTCCTTAGACCTTTGTACAGGCGGCATGGAGGTACCCCATTGTGACACTTGGTCAAAACATGTGCATTGCAAAGATCCGGTAGTCCAAGTTAATTAGGACAAGGTGCGGGCACTATTAGTATACTATGCATGAGACTTGCAACTTGTAAGATATAATGTACATAACTCATATGCTTTATTACTACCGTTGACAAAATTGTTTCATGTTTTCAAAATAAAAGCTCTAGCACAAATATAGCAATCGATGCTTTCCTCTTTGAAGGACCATTCTCTTTACTTTTATGTTGAGTCAGTTCACCTATTTCTCTCCACCTCAAGAAGCAAACACTTGTGATTAACTGTGCATTGATTCTTACATACTTACATATTGCACTTGTTATATTACTCTATGTTGACAATTATCCATGAGATATACATGTTACAAGTTGAAAGCAACTGCTGAAACTTAATCTTCCTTTGTGTTGCTTCAATACCTTTACTTTGATTTATTGCTTTATGAGTTAACTCTTATGCAAGACTTATTAATACTTGTCTTGAAGTACTATTCATGAAAAGTCTTTGCTTTATGATTCACTTGTTTTCTCATGTCATTACCATTGTTTTGATCGCTGCATTCACTACATATGTTTACAAATAGTATGATCAAGGTTATGATGGCATATCACTTCAGAAATTATCTTTGTTATCGTTTTACTCGCTCGGGACGAGCGGAACTAATCTTGGGGATGCTTGATACGTCTCCGACGTATCGATAATTTCTTATGTTCTATGCCATATTATTGATGATACCTACATGTTTTATGCACACTTTATGTCATATTCGTGCATTTTCCGGAACTAACCTATTAACAAGATGCCGAAGTGCCGGTTCTCGTTTTCTCGCTGTTTTTGGTTTCAGAAATCCTAGTAACGAAATATTCTCGGAATTGGACGAAACGAAGACCCGGGGGCCTATTTTTCCACGGAGCTTCCGGAAGACCGGAGAACATACGAAGTGGGGCCACGAGGTGGCGACACCACAAGGCGGCGCGGCCTAGGGGGCCCGCGCCGTCCTATGGTGTGGCCCCCTCGTCCGGCCCCCGACTCGCCCTTCCGCCTACTTAAAGCCTCCGTCGCGAAACCCCCGAGGCGAAAAACCACGATACGGAAAACCTTACCGAGACGCCGCCGCCGATCCCATCTCGGGGGATTCTGGAGATCTCCTCCGGCACCCCGCCGGAGAGGGGATTCATCTCCCGGAGGACTCTACACCGCCATGGTCGCCTCCGGAGTGATGAGTGAGTAGTTCACCCCTGGACTATGGGTCCATAGCAGTAGCTAGATGGTTGTCTTCTCCTCATTGTGCTTCATTGTTGGATCTTGTGAGCTGCCTAACATGATCAAGATCATCTATCCGTAATACTCTATGTTGTGTTTGTCGGGATCCGATGGATAGAGAATACCATGTCATGTTAATTATCAAGTTATTACATATGTGTTGTTTATGATCTTGCATGCTCTCCGTTTCTAGTAGAGGCTCGGCCAAGTTTTTACTTTTAACTCTAAGAGGGAGTATTTATGCTCGATAGTGGGTTCATGCCCGCATTGACACTCGGGACGATGTGACGAAAGTTCTAAGGTTGTGTTGTGCTTGTTGCCACTAGGGATAAAACATTGGCGCTATGTCCGAGGATGTAGTTGTTGATTACATTACGCACCATACTTAATGCAATTGTCTCGTTGCTTTGCAACTTAATACCGGAGGGGGTTCGGATGATAACCCGAAGGTGGACTTTTTAGGCATAGATGCAGTTGGATGGCGGTCTATGTACTTTGTCGTAATGCCCAATTAAATCTCACTATACTTATCATGTCATGTATGTGCATTGTTATGCCCTCTCTATTTGTCAATTGCCCGACTGTAATTTGTTCACCCAACATGCTTTTATCTTATGGGAGAGACACCTCTAGTGAACTGTGGACCCCGGTCCATTCTTTAATACTCGAAATACAAATCTGCTGCAATACTTGTTTTACTATTTTCTCTCGCAAACAATCATCTTCCACACAATACGGTTAATCCTTTGTTACAGCAAGCCGGTGAGATTGACAACCTCACCTGTTTCGTTGGGGCAAAGTACTTTGGTTGTGTTGTGCAGGTTCCACGTTGGCGCCGGAATCTCCGGTGTTGCGCCGCACTACATCCCGCCGCCATCAACCTTCAACGTGCTTCTTGACTCCTACTGGTTCGATTAAACCTTGGTTTCTAACTGAGGGAAACTTGCCGCTGTGCGCATCACACCTTCCTCTTGGGGTTCCCAACGGACGTGTCAACTACACGCATCAGCTTCCCATGGTGGTGCTGCTGCTGGTGCGACCTTCCCGGTCGCGATGTACGTGCTTTTCCTCGCATACCTTGCACTGATACTTGTTCCATGTTCATATCTGATGCATCTGCTTAGTCTGATATGTGTGGTTAAGTATGATAGTGCATCTGTAATGTTGTTTTCGGTAATTAAACGCACTCAGAAATTACCTAATACTCTAACAATCCAAAAACCTTATATGCTAAGGCAATTTTCACCGTCTGGTTTTGCTGCTGCGCTCAAACCGAGCCCGTTTATGGGGTCTCATTTTAAGAGATGGTAGATAATACCCTCTTGTGGCTCACTGATATGGACGTGCACCGAGTTGCGGATGGTACTCTCAGAGGTCCGCTTATTCCTGATGAGGATAAAGCGTTCGGGGAGGCCACCATACTCTTTGTGTGTGCCGTCCTAAGTGTGCTTGGAGACAAATTGGTTGATGCTTATCTGCACATCCGAAATGGGAAGGAACTGTGGGACGCACTGGACACTAAGTTCGTTGTTGCCGATACCGTAGGTGAACTGTATGCTATGGAGCAGTTCAATGACTACAAAATGGTTGAGAACCGATCTGTAGTGGAACAGACTCACGAAATACATATCATGGCAAAGGAACTTGAGGTCCTCAAGTGTGTGCTACCGGACAAGTTTGTCGCGGGATGCATTGTCGCTAAGCTTCCCCCTTCTTGGAGAAACTTTTCCACTTGTCTGAAACATCAGAGGCATGATTTCTCTGTTGAGAATATCATTGGCTCTCTGGATGTTGAGGAGAAGGCGAGGGAAAAATACAAACACACTGGAGGAACTGAGGGATGTTCTATTGCCAATATGGTGCAGAAAAATGCCCACAAGTTCAAGGGAGTCTCCCAGACTACCAACTTCAAGAAGAAGGGGAAAACGGAGAAGAAAGATCATTGCTGGGTGTGTGGCGAGACGGGCCATTGGGGTCATCGTTGTCCATAACGCAAAGGAAAGAAAGGTCAGACTGGATAGAATTCAAATTCTGTCAACATGGTCATTAGCAACACAGATGAAGGAACTACAAGGTATGGTAATAAATTACCTACTGTTCTTTCGGTGTTTCATCCCACATAATGGTGGGTTGATACGAGTGCCAATGTTCATGTCTGTGCTGACATCTCCATGTTTACCTCTTATCAGGCCCAGGGTTCCTCAGTAATGATGGGGAATGAGTTACATGCTACTGTACGTGGTGTTGGCACGGTAGATCTGAAGTTTACTTCAGGCAAGATCGTGCAATTGAAGAACGTGATGCATGTCCCTTCTATCAAGAAGAATCTTGTTAGTGCCTCCCATCTTATGAAAGAGGGGTTTAAGTTGGTATTTGAATCTAATAAAGTTGTACTGTCTGAGTATGTAACTTTTGTTGGAAAGGGCTATGAATGTGAGGGAATGTTTCGCTTCTCTCTAGAAGACTTCTGTGATAATGTTGTGAACCATGTAAGCACTAGTTTTAATGAGACTAATTTTTGGCATTCATAACTTTGTCATGTTAATTTCGGTTGTATGACGCGGCTTGCTGATATGAGTTTAATTCCGAAATTCACCTTTGTCAAATACTCTAAGTGCCATGCTTGTGTGCAAGCAAACCAGCCTCGCAAGTCTCACAAGCCTGCGAAGGAAAGAAACTTGGCACCACTAGAGCTTACACATTCATATCTACGTGAGATGAATGGTGAGTTGATAAGAGGTGGAAAGAAATATTTCATGTCTTTAATTGATGATTCCACTAGGTATGTCTATCTCCTGAAAACTAAATATGGGGCTCTTGATTTCTTTAAAATCTTTAAGGCTGAAGTTGAGAATCAACTTGAAAGAAAGATAAAAAAGGGTTCGGTCCGATCATGGTGGAGAGTACTTTTCTAATGAGTTCAATTTATTCTGTGCGGAACATGGTATAATCCATGAGAGGACGCCTCCCAATTCCCCACAATCCAATGGGATTGCGGAAAGGAAAAATCATACTCTAAGAAATTTGGTTAACGCCATGTTAGATGTTTTGGGTTTATCCAAGAAATGGTGGGGGAGGCTATATTGACTTCATGTCATGTCCTAAACCGTGTTCCAACCAAGAATAAAGAGATTACCCCATATGAGGAATGGGAAAAGAAAAGACCAAAACTCTCCTACCTACGAACTTGGGGTTGTTTGGCTAAAGTGAATTTGCTAATCAACAAGAAGCGAAAGCTTGGACCAAAAACCATTGACTGTGTCTTTCTTGGCTATGCTGCCCATAGCATTGCTTATAGATTTCTTGTGGTGAAATCTGGAGTGGACGACATGAATGTTGGCACCATATTTCAGTCAAGAGATGCTACATTCTTTGAACATGTATTTCCTATGAGAGATATGCATGGCATGTCTAGTTGGGAATCTGATCCAATTCATGAGACTCCTATGGAGTTTAGCGAATATGATGATGAGAGTTCAGATTCTGATGAGGATGACAATGAAGCTCCCATAAAGAGTAAGAGACAAAGGACTGCAAAGTCTTTTGGTAATAACTTCATTGTGTATCTTGTGAATGATACTCGCACTACCATTTCAGAAGCTCTCGCATCTCCTGATGTAGACTACTAGAAGGAAGCGGTTCAAAGCGAGATGGATTCCATCTTGGCTAATGGAACGTGGGAGTTAACTGAGCGTTCTTATGGATGTAAACATGTAGGATGTAAAATGGGTATTTAAGAATAAGCTTCGAGCTGATGGTACTATTGAGAAGTACAAAGCTCGGCTTGTAGCCAAAGGCGATACCCAAAAGGAAGGCGAAGATTTCTTCGATACCTACTCATCTATGGTGAGATTGACCACAATTCGAGTACTACTGTCATTGGATGCCTCACATGGTCTTCTCGTTCATCAAATGAACGTTAAGATGGCTTTCCTAAATGGAGAGTTGAACGAGGAAATTTACATGGAACAACTTGATGGTTTTATACTAGAAGGTCAAGGAAGAAAGGTGTGTAAATTAAAGAAATCTTTGTATGGTCTCAAACAAGCTCCCAAACAATGGCATGAGAAGTTTGAAAGAACTTTGACATCTATGGACTTTGTTGTTAATAAAGCCGACAAATGTGTGTACTACCGCCATGGTGGGAGTGAGGGAGTTGTCCTATGTTTGTATGTGGATGACATACTAATTTTTTGGGACAAGTCTCAAAGTGATTGAGTAGGTCAAAACTTTCTTATCTCAGTGTTTTGAGATGAAAGATCTTGGAGAAGCTGATGTTATATTAAACATCAAGTTATTGAGAGATGGGAATAATGGGATTACACTTGTGCAATCTCATTATGTTGAGAAGGTGTTGAGAAGATTTGGATATGTTGATTGCAAATCTTCTCCCTCACCTTGTGATCCTAGTGTCTTGCTTCGAAAGAATGAAAAGACAACTAGAGATCAATTGAGATACTCTCAAATCATTGGTTCACTCATGTATTTAGCTTGCGCTACGAGGCCTGATATCTCATTTGTTGTATGCAAACTTAGCCGGTTTGTGGCCAACCCGGGAGATGATCATTGACATGCTTTTGAGAGAGTAATGTTCTATCTAAAGGGAACCATGAGTTACGAAATTCATTATACCGGGCATCCAAGAGAACTTGAAGGGTATAGTGATTCCAATTGGATTTCAGATGCTAAAATGAAGGCCACAAGTGGATATGTTTTCACTCTTGGTGGTGGCTCTGTTTCCTGAAAGTCTTGCAAGCAGACCATCTTAACTAGGTCAACTATGGAAGCAAAACTCACAACATTAGATACATCTACTATCGAAGCGGAATGGCTTCGTGAGCTTTTGATGGACTTTCCTATGGTTGAAAACCAATAATGACTATCCTCATGAACTGTGATAATCAAACTGTGATTATCAAAGTTCTAAGGATAATATGAAAAGTTCCAAACATGTCAACAGGAGATTGAAGTCTATCAGAAAACTAAAAAACTCAGGAGTAATAGCATTGGATTATATCCAAAGTGCTAAGAATCTGGCAGATCCTTTCATAAAAGGACTATCAAGAAACATGATAGACCTTGCATCGAGGGAGATGGGTTTGAGACCCACGTGAGTTGCCGAGGGGGTAACCCAACCTATGTGATCGGAGATCCCGTGAACTAGGACCTGGGAAAACAAACTATTCTTAGGCAGAGATAGCAACCAATCTTTAGCTCTTCCTCTTAAGGAGAAAGGAAACAATTTTAATTTTATAATGTCACCATCTACATCTTTATACTTTTGCATTTCACACAATTCAACAAAATTATTGAGATGGGCAGCAAGCATCATCGGAACTAACACTGGAAAATTGCTCTCGCATAACAAGGTTCGATAAAGCAGGTTTAATTTCAAAGAATTCTCGCTGTAGTAACGAGTGGAGCAATAGGTGTGCATAAGAAATCATTATTATTTGTGGTTGTGAAGTCACACAACTTAGTATTTTCAGGAGTAGCCATTTTAGCAGTAGTAAATAAAGCAAACTAGATAAAATAAATGCAAGTAACTAATTTTTTTGTGTCTTTGATATAGAGTGCAAGACGGTAAATAAAGCAAAGCTAGCAACTATTTTTTTTTGTGTTTTGATATAATGCAGCAAACAAAGTAGTAAATAAAATAAAGCAAGACAAAAACAAAGTAAAGAGATTGGATTGTGGAGACTCCCCTTGTAGCGTGTCTTGATCTCCCCGGCAACGGCGCCAGAAAAAGAGCTTGATACGCGTACAGCACGCGTCCGTTGGGAACCCCAAGAGGAAGGTGTGATGCGTACAGCGGCAAGTTTTCCCTCGGTAAGAAACCAAGGTTTATCGAACCAGTAGGAGCCAAGAAGCACGTCGAAGGTTGATGGCGGCGGGATGTAGTGCGGCGCAACACCAGGGATTCCGGCGCCAACGTGGAACCTGCACAACACAACCAAAGTACTTTGCCCCAACGAAACGAGTGAGGTTGTCAATCTCACCGGCTTGCTGTAACAAAGGATTAGATGTATAGTGTGGATGATGATTGTTTGCGGAAAACGAGTAGAACAAGTATTGCGAGTAGATTGTATTCAATGTAAAAGAATGCACCGGGGTCCACAGTTCACTAGAGGTGTCTCTCCCATAAGATAAATAGCATGTTGGGTGAACAAATTACAGTCGGGCAATTGACAAATAGAGAGAGCATGACAATGCACATACATGATATGATAAGTATAGTGAGATTTAATCAGGGCATTACGACAAAGTACATAGACAGCTATCCAGCATGCATCTATGCCTAAAAAGTCCACCTTCAGGTTATCATCCGAACCCCTTCCAGTATTAAGTTGCAAACAACAGACAATTGCATTAAGTATGGTGCGTAATGTAATCAATAACTACATCCTCGGACATAGCATCAATGTTTTATCCCTAGTGGCAACAAGCACATCCACAACCTTAGAACTTTCCGTCACTCGTCCCAGATTTAATGGAGGCATGAACCCACTATCGAGCATAAATACTCCCTCTTGGAGTTAAGAGTAAAAACTTGGCCAGAGCCTCTACTAATAACGGAGAGCATGCAAGATCATAAACAACACAAAGGTAATATATTGATAATCAACATAACATAGTATTCTCTATCCATCGGATCCCGACAAACACAACATATAGTATTACAGATAGATGATCTTGATCATGTTAGGCAGCTCACAAGATCCGACAATGAAGCACATAAGGAGAAGACGACCATCTAGCTACTGCTATGGACCCATAGTCCAGGGGTGAACTACTCACTCATCACTCCGGAGGCGACCATGGCGGTGAAGAGTCCTCCGGGAGATGATTCCCCTCTCCGGCAGGGTGCCGGAGGCGATCTCCCGAATCCCCCGAGATGGGATTGGCGGCGGCGGCGTCTCCGGAAGGTTTTCCGTATCGTGGCTCTCGGTGCCGGGGGTTTCGCGACGAAGACTATATGTAGGCGGAAGGGCAGCCTCGGAGGGGTCACGGGGGCCCCACACGCTAGGGCCGCGCGGGCCCCCTTGGGCCGCGCCGCCCTAGTGTGGCGGCGCCCCGTGGCCCCACTTCGTCTTCTCTTCGGTCTTCTGGAAGCTTCGTGGCAAAATAGGCCCCTGGGCGTTGATTTCGTCCAATTCCGAGAATATTTCCTTACTTGGATTTCGAAACCAAAAACAGCAGAAAACAACGAATCGGCTCTTCGGCATCTCGTTAATAGGTTAGTGCCGGAAAATGCATAAATATGACATAAAGTATGCATAAAACATGTAGATATCATCAATAATGTGGCATGGAACATAAGAAATTATCGATACGTCGGAGACGTATCAGCATCCCCAAGCTTAGTTCTCGCTCGTCCCGAGCAGTAAACGATAACAAAGATAATTTCTGGAGTGACATGCCATCATAACCTTGATCATACTATTGTAAGCATATGTAATGAATGCAGCGATCAAAACAATGGTAATGACATGAGTAAACAAATGAATCATAAAGCAAAGACTTTTCATGAATAGTACTTCAAGACAAGCATCAATAAGTCTTGCATAAGAGTTAACTCATAAAGCAATAAATCAAAGTAAAGGTATTGAAGCAACACAAAGGAAGATTAAGTTTCAGCGGTTGCTTTCAACTTATAACATGTATATCTCATGGATATTGTCAATGTAAAGTAATATAACAAGTGCAATATGCAAGTATGTAGGAATCAATGCACAGTTCACACAAGTGTTTGCTTCTTGAGGTGGAGAGAGATAGGTGAACTGACTCAACATAAAAGTAAAAGAAAGGCCCTTCGCAGAGGGAAGCATTGATTGCTATATTTATGCTAGAGCTTTGGTTTTGAAAACAAGAAACAATTTTGTCAACGGTAGTAATAAAGCATATGTATCATGTAAATTATATCTTACAAGTTGCAAGCCTCATGCATAGTATACTAATAGTGCCCGCACCTTGTCCTAATTAGCTTGGATTACCGGGATTATCGCAATACACATGTTTTAACCAAGTGTCACAAAGGGGTACCTCTATGCCGCCTGTACAAAGGTCTAAGGAGAAAGCTCGCATTTGGATTTCTCGCTTTTGATTATCCTCAACTTAGACATCCATACCGGGACAACATAGACAACAGATAATGGACTCCTCTTTAATGCATAAGCATGTAGCAACAATTAATGTTCTCATATGAGATTGAGGATCGATATATGTCCAAAACTGATACTTCCACCATGATTCATGGCTTTAGTTAGCGGCCCAATGTTCTTCTCTAACAATATGCATGCTCTAACCATTAAATGAGTGGTAAATCTCCCTTACTTCAGACAAGACGAACATGCATAGCAACTCACATGATATTCGACAAAGAGTAGTTGATGGCGTCCCCAGGAACATGGTTATCGCACAACAATCAACTTAATAAGAGATAAAGTGCATAAGTACATATTCAATACCACAATAGTTTTTAAGCTATTTGTCCCATGAGCTATATATTGCAAAGGTAAAGAATGGAAATTTTAAAGGTAGCACTCAAGCAATTTACTTTGGAATGGCGGAGAAATACCATGTAGTAGGTAGGTATGGTGGACACAAATGGCATAGTGGTTGGCTCAAGGATTTTGGATGCATGAGAAGTATTCCCTCTCGATACAAGGTTTAGGCTAGCAAGGTTATTTGAAACAAACACAAGGATGAACCGGTGCAGCAAAACTCACATAAAAGACACATTGTAAACATTATAAGACTCTACACCGTCTTCCTTGTTGTTCAAACTCAATACTAGAAATTATCTAGACTTTAGAGAGACCAAATATGCAAACCAAATTTTAGCAAGCTCTATGTATTTCTTCATTAATGGGTGCAAAGTATATGATGCAAGAGCTTAAACATGAGCACAACAATTGCCAAGTATCAAATTATTCAAGACATTTTAGAATTACTACATGTATCATTTCCCGATTCCAACCATATAACAATTTAACGAAGAAGATTCAACCTTCGCCATGAATACTATGAGTAAAGCCTAAGGACATATTTGTCCATATGCAACAGCGGAGCGTGTCTCTCTCCCACACAATGAATGCTAGGATCCATTTTATTCAAACAAAAACAAAAAAACAAAAACAAACCGACGCTTCAAGCAAAGCACATAAGATGTGATGGAATAAAAATATAGTTTCACGGGAGGAACCTGATAATGTTGTCGATGAAGAAGGGGATGCCTTGGGCATCCCCAAGATTAGACGCTTGAGTCTTCTTAGAATATGCAGGGGTGAACCACCGGGGCATCCCCAAGCTTAGAGCTTTCACTCTCCTTGATCATATTGTATCATCCTCCTCTCTTGATCCTTGAAAACTTCCTCCACACCACACTCGAAACAACTCATTAGAGGGTTAGTGCATAATAAAAATTCACATGTTCAGAGGTGACATAATCATTCTTAACACTTCTGGACATTGCACAAAGCTACTGGACATTAATGAAGCAAAGAAATTCATCCATCATAGCAAAAGAGGCAATGCGAAATAAAAGGCAGAATCTGTCAAAACAGAACAGTCCGTAAAGATGGATTTTATTGAGGCACCAGACTTGCTCAAATGAAAATGCTCAAATTGAATAAAAGTTGCGTACATATCTGAGGATCACGCACGTAAATTGGCAAATTTTTCTGAGCTACCTACAAAGAGGCAGTTCGAAATTCGTGACAGCAAAGAAATCTGTTTCTGCGCAGTAATCCAAATCTAGTATGAACTTTACTATCAACGACTTTACTTGGCACAACAATGCACAAAACTAGGATAAGGAGAGGTTGATACAGTAGTAAACAACTTCCAAGACTCAAATATAAAATAAAAGTACTGTAGTAAAAACATGGGTTGTCTCCCATAAGCGCTTTTCTTTAACGCCTTTCAGCCTAGGCGCGAAAGTGTGTATCAAGTATTATCAAGAGACGAAGTATCAACATCATAAATTGTTCTAATAATAGAATCAAAAGGTAACTTCATTCTCTTTCTAGGGAAGTGTTCCATACCTTTCTTGAGAGGAAATTGATATTTAATATTACCTTCCTTCATATCAATGATAGCTCCAACAGTTCGAAGAAAAGGTCTTCCCAATATAATGGGACAAGATGCATTGCATTCAATATCCAAGACAACAAAATCAACGGGGACAAGGTTATTGTTAACGGTAATGCGAACATTATCAATTCTCCCCAAAGGTTTCTTTATAGCATTATCAACAAGATTAACATCCAAGTAACAATATTTCAATGGTGGCAAGTCAAGCATATTATAGATTTTTTTAGGCATAACGGAAATACTTGCACCAAGATCACATAAAGCATTATAATCAAAGTCATTGACCTTCATCTTAATGATGGGCTCCCAACCATCTTCTAACCTTCTAGGAATAGAGGTTTCAAGTTTTAGTTTCTCCTCTCTAGCTTTTATGAGAGCATTTGTAATATGTTTTGTAAAGGCCAAATTTATAGCACTAGCGTTGGGACTTTTAGCAAGCTTTTGTAAGAACTTTATAACTTCAGAGATGTGACAATCATCAAAATCCAAACCATTATAATCTACGGCAATGTGATCATCATCCCCAATGTTGGAAAAAATTTCAGCAGTTTTATCACAGGCAGTTTCAGCAGTTTTAGCAGTTTCAGGCAATTTTGCACGCTTTGCACTAGGAGTAGTAACATTGCCAACACCAATTATTTTACCATTATTAGTAGGAGGTGCAGCAATATATGGAGCATTAACATTACTAGTGGTGGTAATAGTCCAAACTTTAGCTACATTATTCTCTTTAGCTAGTTTTTCATTTTCTTCTCTTTTCCACCTAGCATGCAATTCGGCCATCAATCTTATATTCTCATCACTGTTCAAAAACTAGGCCGATTCAGCGATTACTAGGCCGATTAATCGCTACTAGGGGCCTGACCGTGTCGATTACCATTAATCGCTTGTGTTAATCCTTTAGCCCGATTAATCATACCGAAAGTCCGATTACTAGGTATGTTCCCGATTAACTACTACACTTGGTCAAAAAAGTTACAAATTTTTTAATGCATATTGCAAGTACAGGCGCTACCCCTCCCAAATAAAATAGGTTTTGCGAAGCTCCCGCTTGATTGCAGCCTCCAGCAGCTCGATTTCCACTGTCGCCAACTAGTTACTTGCCCTCCTAGACCAGTTGCTCGCAGTTCCCCAGACCTCTGATACAGGAGCTCGTGCAGGAACTCGAGGATGCCTTCAATAGGGTAGGTGGTTGAGGTGTAAGAGGGCTCGTACCCTAGGTAGGTGGTGGGAGAAGATAAACTTCAGAGGTGAGAGGAGATGAAGTGGAAGGAAGGAACACGACGTCGGCTAGTGGATCTCGATGCGCTCGTGACCTTGAAGATTAGGTCACGGAGGAGAAGAGTACATGTTTTCTCGAGATTTTGGGCTCTAGACAAGTAGGGCCAGGCATATAGAGGCTCATATACTATTATTTTTCTTATATAAACTATTTTTAAGTGCTAATTTGTGTATTTTGCACCGATTAATAGCCGACCGATTAAATCAGTTAATCGTCCGAATTCCGATTAATCGCTGCTCCCAAGCCGACCGAGCAGTTACCGATTACCGATTTCCTTAACATTGATTCTCATTAATTCTAAGTTGGATGGAATTTGCTGTAGTAACAATTTTATTTTCAATATCCTTATTAGGCATAACTTTCGATTTCAAAAGATCAACATCAGAGGCAAGACTATCAACCTTAGAAGCGAGAATATCAATTTTATTGAGCTTTTCCTCAACAGATTTGTTAAAAGCAGTTTGTGTACTAATAAATTCTTTAAGCATAGCTTCAAGTCCAGGGGGTGTGTTCCTATTATTGTTGTAAGAATTCCCATAACAATTACCATAACCGTTACCATTATTATAAGGATATGGCCTATAGTTATTACTAGAATTGTTCCGATAAGCATTGTTGTTGAAATTATTATTTTTAATGTAGTTTACATCACCATGTTCTTCTTGGGCAACCAATGAAGCTAAAGGAACATTATTAGGATCAACATTAGTCCTATCATTCACAAGCATAGACATAATAGCATCAATCTTATCACTCAAGGAAGAGGTTTCTTCGACAGAATTTACCTTCTTACCTTGTGGAGCTCTTTCCGTGTGCCATTCAGAGTAATTAATCATCATATTATCAAGAAGCTTTGTTGCTTCACCAAGAGTGATGGACATAAAGGTACCTCCAGCAGCTGAATCCAATAGGTTCCGCGAAGAAAAGTTCAGTCCTTCATAAAAGGTTTGGATGATCATCCAAGTAGTTAGTCCATGGGTTGGGCAATTTTTTAACCAAAGATTTCATTCTTTCCCAAGCTTGTGCAACATGCTCATTATCCAATTGCTTAAAATTCATTATGCTACTCCTCAAAGATATAATTTTAGCAGGGGGATAATATCTACCAATAAAAGCATCCTTGCATTTAGTCCATGAATCAATACTATTCTTAGGCGAGAGATAGCAACCAATCTTTAGCTCTTCCTCTTAAGGAGAAAGGAAACAATTTTAATTTTATAATGTCACCATCTACATCTTTATACTTTTGCATTTCACACAATTCAACAAAATTATTGAGATGGGCAGCAGCATCATCAGAACTAACACCAGAAAATTGCTCTCGCATAACAAGATTCGAGTAAAGCTGGTTTAATTTCAAAGAATTCTCGCTGTAGTAGCAGGTGGAGCAATAGGTGTGCATAAGAAATCATTATTATTTGTGGTTGTGAAGTCACACAACTTAGTATTTTCAGGAGTAGCCATTTTAGCAGTAGTAAATAAAGCAAACTAGATAAAATAAATGCAAGTAACTAATTTTTTTGTGTTTTTGATATAGAGTGCAAGACGGTAAATAAAGCAAAGCTAGCAACTATTTTTTTGTGTTTTGATATAATACAGCAAACAAAGTAGTAAATAAAATAAAGCAAGACAAAAACAAAGTAAAGAGATTGGATTGTGGAGACTCCCTTGCAGCGTGTCTTGATCTCCCCGGCAACGGCGCCAGAAAAAGAGCTTGATACGCGTACAAGCACGCGTCCGTTGGGAACCCCAAGAGGAAGGTGTGATGCGTACAGCGGCAAGTTTTCCCGAAACCAAGGTTTATCGAACCAGTAGGAGCCAAGAAGCACGTCGAAGGTTGATGGCGGCGGGATGTAGTGCGGCGCAACACCAGGGGTTCCGGCGCCAACGTGGAACCTGCACAACACAACCAAAGTACTTTGCCCCAACGAAACGAGTGAGGTTGTCAATCTCACCGGCTTGCTGTAACAAAGGATTAACCGTATTGTGTGGAAGATGATTGTTTGCAGAAAACGAGTAGAACAAGTATTGCGAGTAGATTGTATTCAATGTAAAAGAATGGACCGGGGTCCACAGTTCACTAGAGGTGTCTCTCCCATAAGATAAATAGCATGTTGGGTGAACAAATTACAGTCGGGCAATTGACAAATAGAGAGAGCATGACAATGCACATACATGATATGATAAGTATAGTGAGATTTAATCAGGGCATTACGACAAAGTACATAGACCGCTATCCAGCATGCATCTATGCCTAAAAAGTCCACCTTCAGGTTATCATCCGAACCCCTTCCAGTATTAAGTTGCAAACAACAGACAATTGCATTAAGTATGGTGTGTAATTTAATCAATAACTACATCCTCGGACATAGCATCAATGTTTTATCCCTAGTGGCAACAGCACATCCACAACCTTAGAACTTTCTGTCACTCGTCCCGCATTTAATGGAGGCATGAACCCACTATCGAGCATAAATACTCCCTCTTGGAGTTAAGAGTAAAAACTTGGCCAGAGCCTCTACTAATAACGGAGAGCATGCAAGATCATAAACAACACATAGGTAATATATTGATAATCAACATAACATAGTATTCTCTATCCATCGGATCCCGACAAACACAACATATAGTATTACAGATAGATGATCTTGATCATGTTAGGCAGCTCACAAGATCCGACAGTGAAGCACATAAGGAGAAGACGACCATCTAGCTACTGCTATGGACCCATAGTCCAGGGGTGAACTACTCACTCATCACTCCGGAGGCGACCATGGCGGTGAAGAGTCCTCCGGGAGATGATTCCCCTCTCCGGCAGGGTGCCGGAGGCGATCTCCTGAATCCCCCGAGATGGGATTGGCGGCGGCGGCGTCTCTGGAAGGTTTTCCGTATCGTGGCTCTCGGTACTGGGGGTTTCGCGACGAAGACTTTATGTAGGCGGAAGGGCAGCCTCGGAGGGGGCACGGGGGCCCCACACGCTAGGGCCGCGCGGGCCCCCTTGGGCCGCGCCGCCCTAGTGTGGCGGCGCCCGTGGCCCCACTTCGTCTTCTCTTCGGTCTTCTGGAAGCTTGGTGGCAAAATAGGCCCCTGGGCATTGATTTCGTCCAATTCCGAGAATATTTCCTTACTAGGATTTCTGAAACCAAAAACAGCAGAAAACAACAACTGGCTCTTCGGCATCTCGTTAGTAGGTTAGTGCCGGAAAATGCATAAATATGACATAAAGTATGCATAAAACATGTAGATATCATCAATAATGTGGCATGGAACATAATAAATTATCGATACGTCGGAGACGTATCACACAGCTGGTCACAATGTGGGAGATTTGGTTGAATCTCTAGTAAGCTCATGAAGGGCCGAGGAGTATGACTTATAAGATCCACCCGAGGGGAAGGCTATGGTAACCTAGTATCGTCCCGACATTGAGTGAAACTTGCTGCACAAAGCTGACAATTCATGGCATAGTCTATTATTCAGTTGTAGTCAAGCGTAGCTCCTTGCCTAGGTGGAAGTTCAACTTAACAGTCTCCACTGAAGTGCATGTATATTAAACAGTGAATGTAACTAATGTGTCATCTGATGTGCATCTAAGATCTGGCGGGGATTGTTGGATGTAGATGGGCTGCAATCCAGTAAGGCAGCCCATATAGCCTACAATTTCTGAAATCTCAAGGCCCATCACGTTGGCAGCTTGGGCACAGCCTTGAGGGACAAAGTTTAGTTCCACATTGCTAGTTGGGAGGGAGTTTTTTTTGACCTGTAGTTGGGAGGGATTTGGAGTGGTATATAAGGGCTGCTCTTCTAGTTCTTCCAAGTGAGTGAGAATAGAAGGAGCCCTTGCGCACTCCTCCTCCTCCGCCCACCCGCCTCGCCTCATCACGCACGCACACACGTCGTGTTTCGTGACTCGAGTTCGAGTTCGAAACACACTCAAGGAAGCCTACATTTTTTCTTGGTGCACCATCTGAGTTGGGTACGTGTCTACCTGCATGTGCATGCTCGCCGCGTGTCCCTGGCTTCCTACGCATGGCAACGCGGTCGGGTCGGCTCTCATCCCTGGCATACCAGGAGACAGAACATATCTGGACTCACACACAGAACTCTCTAGTCAGCCTCTCTCACAAAGAAGTTCCTTTTGTTGTGCTACTCTCTAGTCTTCCCATCCCGGTGAACTGCGTGCATAGCCGTCCGGGAGAGGACGCCTCCGAAACCCCATCTGTCGAGATCCTGCACCGGGAGGCGGGCGATAAGGTTTTTGGGAAGCGTCTCGGCGCGACTGCTCGCAGCTGTTCGCGTTTTTCTTCGCCGGTTCGACTGCTTCCTCAACGAATCCAACTACACCATGGACGATATCAACGATTCCCATGGTGGTGGTGCTACTGCTGGTGCGACCTTCCCGGTCGCGATGTACGTGATTTTCCTTTCATACCTTGCACTGCTACTTGTTTCATTTTCAGATCTGATGCATGTGCTTAGTCTGATATGTGTGGTTAAGTATGCTAGTGCATCTGTAATGTTGTTTTCGGTAATTAATCTTACTCGGAAATTGCCTAATACTCTAACATCTTGGGCATGATTCCCTTGTACTGTTCATAATCTTTTTAAGTAAATGATAGAGGTATGTTCCTAGCATATGCCTCCTCATGTCACTTACTTGGATAGAAACAGAAAATTATTTTGCAGTTCATGCCTTGCAGAAACATGAATTGATGCTACACAATGAGCACATCTGACCAAACTGAACAAACAAACCTTGAATTTTAAATAACACTTACAAACCTTGAATTTTAAATAACACTGTTGTATCGTAGATGTACAAAGCCGTAAGTTCTCTTCTTTTGTCAGAAAGAAACTAAAGTTTCTTCCATTGTCTCACATTACTAAGTTTCCTTCTGCAACCAAAAGTGAAAGATAATCATTTCTCAATTCTTAGTAAGATTGATTCCACAACAAAGTGTAATTGCTAAATTATTATGAGTGATACTGACGGAAAGTATCTGGGATAATTGGAAAGGAGATGAGAAGTTACCCTACTTGCTGATAGTATCATCATCCCCTTTACCTAGGAATGTGCCAACTTTTCCCGCTTGTGATTCTTTGACCACCAAACTAAGCGCTTCTTACAGCGTCCAACGCTAACGTCGAGTGGAGAAGGGCAGTCTGCTGCCATGGGGTGGAGGAAGGAGTACTCTACAGGACATCCGTAAAGGCTGATCTTTAACCACCAAGCTGAGTGCCATCCATCTGATGCATCTTACAGCGTGCGTGGCCAGCTTCGACTGGAGAAGGGAAGTCTGCCGCCTTGAGATAGAGGAAGGGGTAATCTGCAGACTGCAGGACATCAGCAGTTGCTGATCCAGAAAAGCAGTGGCAAGTAGATGCAAATCCCCAGCAAGCTAGCCAGCAGTTCCTGAGTGACATCCGTGAAAGCATCACCACATAGATGTCTTTTCGTCCTAATCTTCACATCAACAATTGTAGGTTTCTTCCTCTGCCTTGTCTTGATTACTTTAAGTTGTGTCCGACTCAAATAATATATACCATGAAGATTCAACTCCAACCCTTTACCAAACAAACAACTATCCCAATGGAGCCGTGTGATATAGGAATTGTTAAGATGTTATATTATGCCATGAAAGAGAAAAAGCAAGAGATACCTGGACAATTGTAGAGGGCTGCCGTATTATAGAAAAAAAAAATACTCCTAGATCTCCCATATGGTCTCTTGGCTTCTCTCCATAACAACCATCATTTCCATCTCAAACTGAATAGATCTACAAATCTAATGTATCTTGCCGATGCTTAGAAGATGATACCAAATGATGAAGCTGGAGATGTAAAGATTGCAAGAGAATACCATGATACCAAATGCATGGTTGCATGCTAGGCTACGACAGCAGCGGCCAATCAGTTGAGGACTCTGCTAGCTAATATAACTAGCTATAAATTAGTCAATCCCATGTGATGCAGGTTATATCTCTAACAAATGCATCATCAAGCGGTGGGGCTGCACATACATGTATGGTAGATGCACACTTGCATATAAACGTTTACCAGTGCAATGGATGAGAAATCAGCGCCACCAGGTTGCGTCCGGTAGAAGTAATCTGCCCCATACTTCCATCATGATTGACCACACGTGTTGATGAGTACGAACAGCCAGCTGAAAATTGTAAGTATAAACAGACTTTCTCAGCTGCAACCAAGATCAATCTGGATTTGTGTCAATACCTTGGTGGCTGTAGCCAGAACACAGAAGAATGGTCCCAGCTAAACCTACATCAGATTGTGGTGCTAGCTTTCCGTTGGGATGGCGCTAGTGTTAACCAATCTGCACACTACATTGAGTACGCTGGAACGGAGAGAAGGAGACGCTACGGAAGGTCCAGAAGAACCGTGCACAGCAACGGCAGCGATGTCCATAGGAGAGGCGGCGGCACATCATCTGTACTAATCATCTGTACAAAACATGCACGTTTTTTATGCACTTCGTTCAATGTTCTTGCAAGAACTCTACTTTTAAAATTCTCCAAGTTTGCGAGCCCTGCCTCATTACATTTTGGAAGCGGCGGAGTTATTTTGTATTTTATAAGTTTGGTTTTTGTTGTTCCGCTGCAACGCGCGGGCACGGGGAGCCACTTTGGATATCTGATATGCTTTGGCCCGTTGAAGAGTTGCTTCCTAAACAGCGTCAGTCGCGGTATCGGGGAGGAAGCTGAAAGCTGGAGATTCAAGGCGGCACGGGGAGGGCTGGGGAGGCTAGGTAGCCCGGGTCGGCAGCGCGGGAGCCAATCCGTCGGGGGGGCATTGTCCGCCGCCGGGGTCTCGGGTAGGTAGCGGCGACACATGCAGCGATGTGGTGGAGCAGTGAAGCCGTTCCTTTTTTTTTTTGTTGAACTGGTGAATCTGTTCCTGGTGGTGCGGGCAATGACAAGGCCTGAAGTCATGGGCTGTTCAGAAGTTATTGGGCCTTTAACGATCCATCTTGTCCGAGTCGATCGTGCGATGCGGATTGTGGCAAGCGACGTACCCACCAGTTCAAAAAACGTGCATGTTTTGTACGGAAAGATAGTTGAAGAAACTGGCTCCTGGCAGCAGGAGAGTTGTAGGCAGATAATCTATAACAGAGAATTAGCCTTCAGTGTTCAGACTTTTCATCTCGAAGATTAGCCTAGTATTGTGGCATAACGTGTATGGAACGTTGCTTAATATGTCCCTTCAGTATTCAGACTTTTAAGATGTGACTACACAGTAAATAGTGTGAAGTTAGAGAATGAAATTGAAAATTTCACGACGGGATAATCTTCCACATCGTCAACCTTTGTTGCTGTATACAACAATCAGTCTATTTGTTTCAACTCTGTCACTGTGAGGGGCCGGATGGAGAGGCGAATTGCTTGCTGGCCATCGCAAAGATCGGGGTCATACTATCATTGCAGCCGTTGCCTCCATCGTCGGAACGGTTTGGGCGCGTAGTGCTGCCGTCTACGCCAAGGGCTTGCGCTGGATCGCGCAACAACCTACCGGGCGCAGCCGCCTCCCTCACCTTTGAGTGAGGCCCGGCCACTCCGCCCTCTTCCGGCCGCGTCACCTCCGAGTAAGGCCAGACCACTTCGTTCTCTTCCGGCCGCCTCTCTCATCGATGGGAGCTGGGGAAAATTCCACGGCACTGGGCGGTGGCTGCTGTATTTGGGCCAGGTGAGAGCAAAAAGATACCGAGTCAAGATAACGGGCTGCTCCGACCTTCTACGTACTGGGCCGGGAGGACTGGGTGGCTGCTGTATTTGGGCCAGATGAGAGCAAAAAGATACCGAGTCAAGATAACGGGCTGCTCCGACCTTCTACGTACTGGGCCGGGAGGACTGGGCTCGATTGTGCATACTGGGCTGTTCGGTCTATTCAGCCTGGTTGATAGATCAAGCAGCGGGTACGACGTACCACGGTCGCATCCGCACTTATAATAGTAAAGATAAAATCATTGTGGAGATATTTCAGTAGCTGACCTTTGAGGATAAATAATATTATAGGATTTTTAAGCTTATAATTCCCATACTCCATTCTACAGATTGACTGAATTCTAAATGGTTGCATGACAATCGGTTCTTGCAGTTGATACAGGTGTGAGTTGTGACTGCTGCTAGGTTCTCTTATTCATCACCTTCAACTAGTTCAGTAAGATCTATAAAAAAATTCCATTAATCTTGTTAATTTTATAGAGTATGCTGAATACTAAATTACTAATGCAGTTAGCTTTGGCATTTCAATGTTAAACAAATTTTAATGCAGTAATTTTTATGTATCATGCAACTTCAAAGGAGCTAATTGCTATGGACTGCTCTCTTTTTTGTAAGAAGGTTGTATCCCCTGAAGCACCAATCTGTGGCCCATTCTTTTTCCTTGCAGGGCTTAGTGTCCCTTCTTCTGCACATAATACATGCTAGCTGGTAATTATGTCCTGTTCTTGAAGATGATATAGGAGTATATAACCGAAGTAAAGATAGCCTTTGTTGAAAGAAGAAGGAATCCAGGAACTCTTTCATGATACTGTCTTGACAAGATTTATAAGAACTACATGCAGTTGAGCGTTAGCAGAATTGATTGTAATTTCTTGGCATGCAATGCACAATTATGAAACTTCAGGAAATTAGTTGCAAAAACTGATTATTGTTGGATCAAGCTACAATGTCTCCATAGGTAATACACTTCACGTCGTGTTTTTTTCAAGCAACTGGCGCCATAAAAATATTGCACCAGCAGAATAATCGTCAATATGGCAGCGTAATAACTTCATATGCATACACGTTCAGCCAAACAACCATCATTGCAAGAAAGCATACATATGTTGAAGCAAAAAACATGGTAGAGCTTAACAACAGGCTGAAGGTTGCCTGATTTTGTCTGGAGAGCAAGTGTTAGGCAGTCAATATCAGATATCTTTTTAATTTGTTGCCCAAAACGTATTTATCTGCAGTGTTCTATTTATCATCTCTCCATTGCATCTCTCTCCCCTAACTGATGGCCGGTGGAATAAGGATCTGACTTCTCGTACTATTTTGATAATGGCAGTTGCTAATAGGGGGTAGAAGATTCAATCCTTATTTGATGGCTGCTGACAGGGAGCTGAAGTACTGCATACATCAGGAATCCATGGAACATGTGTGATTCCTCTTCTTAGCTTGCCCAACAGCTTCCTCCCCTCAAATGAGGTGAGCTTACTAGTGGCCTACAACAGCAGTAGTTTTGTTCTTATCCTTCATATTTATTTTACATCTTTTCTGATTGTAGTTCATGTACCTCTCCGAATCTCCATGGATCAATCAGTTGTAATAATTTTTTGAGAATAGATCAACTGAAGATTGTCAGAAGGTCACAGAAATACTACTTACATACATGAAAATGATATATATATATATATTGAAAAGCACCAATGATGCCCCTAATGTAGCTTAAGCTGTCGCTGTTCTTTAGAATTGGATATATGTGAAATAAAGAAGTATACCTGTCAGTATATCATTCAGTCCTTTTGCAAAAAAGAATTGTTTTCCTTGCCGATATGTTTTCTGTTTAATAAAACATGACGAATTATTTTACTTGGCCACACTTCTTTTCATGTCATGCATCAGTTGCTCCCAAAACATAATACACACTTCAACTATTTACCTCTGAAAGGAAATCTTATTTGTCAAGGTTTCAATTCTGCTAGGGCTTGCAGATTTAACATCTGTTTTGGCACACTACTGATGCTCTTCGACTGCAGTGAATTTTGTTGCGTAATATACTTTGCCTTTTTTTCTTTCATAGACGCGAACTAAAATAATAAGAGGTTTCCTCACCTTCTTTTCCTTATCTCTAGATTCATTTTTGAGACATTCATTTAGCACATATTACTTAAACAATAATATTATTTTTGCATTATCTGCTTTCTGATGGAGTTTGCAGATTTAACACCCATTTGGCGTATTTTTGCAACAAACCTGGAACAAACAAGGTCAAAGATGGTGATTGGTCATTCGAGTTCAAAACTGATGCGGAGCAAGTGAGTGATCAGAAGGCTTCACACTATAGTGTGCCAGCTCCAACAAGGTGCTGATGAAGTGCCCTTCAACACCTTGATTAACCGGCAAACATAGTGTACAATTAATTCGAAGAAAGATAAGGTTTAGTGTCGTTGCCTATTCAACTATACCCCGGAGGAGTGATCCTCACGGAGGGGGAAGAAGTAGTGGCCATAGGGCGGAGAGCACTCGTGACGGTGGTACGTGATTTACCCAGTTTCGGAACACCTGCTCGAGGACATGGCCTACTTCTGCTTGTCTGGATTTATCTGGGCGCTTTCGTGTTGTTATAATGAGTTGTGGTTGTGCCTCTAGGGCCCTCGGGATCCGGTTTATAAAGACGTCAGGATCTAGGGTTTCTACGGAGAGTCCTACCCGAAATACAAGTTTCCTAACTACGGAACATTATATTGCCGTGCATGTCAAGGATCCGACTATCCATATACGCCGTACTGGATTCGGCTACCCCTGATGGGTCAGGCCGGATCCGACTTCCAGGTAAGGTCAGTGGGATCCTGCTTCATGTTTATGGGCTGGATTTATTCCATCTTGATCAACAACAATTGGGTCGCCCGATGGGCCATATGCCACCATCACCATCTGTGGACCACCCGGGCTTGCCGGATCTAACTACTGTCGATGGTACACCCATGAAGTATACCCACAACAGTATCCCCTAGAGTTCTACGAGTTTCTCCTCCTTCTCCGTCTTGCTTGCATCATCCAATCCTTTCGCAAGCCTCCCGGAAACCTAGGGAAACTTGAAGAACTCCGTCTTCATGAAACTTCTTTCCAGCCCGTGAGCCGGAAAACATTTCATCCCGTGGGACTTCATCCACCGACCACATTGTTACAATGAGTCTCCGGGTTACTCCCCTGTAGAGACGTTCGCTCAACAATTGTTAGATGTTACCCGGATCCTCGAAAGGTTCTAACGGTTCCGCCAATTTTGGCGCCATTTCCAGGTAATCTGAATGGTAAATTGATCCTTCGCCATTTTACCACTAGGGTTTTCGACACGTGTCACTCATCCAACGGCGCGACGTTTGTGTTCCGACCATAGGATGCGGAACACGAATCTCATCCCTCACCTATAAATATTCCCACCGCGCACTTAATCACTTCATTCTCCCCTGTTTTCACCTCTCCGTCAAGCGCCGCCACCGAGCTCTTCACTTCCGCCGCGTCGGAGTCTGCCGGAACTTCGCTGGAGTTCGCACCGCCGCACTGTGTTCATCGTGTTCTTAAGTACGGTGAGCCACCGTACCGGAACCTCGTTGCCGGCGACTCCGACCACCGCAACGTCCATCTCCGGTGAGTTTTCCGGCCTCAAGCTTTTTCATCGGGATTGGTAGGAATGATCCAGTAGCTATCGTGGTTCCGGCTAAAATCTTAGCTTCAATTTTTCCGTTGCAGATGTCTTCTTCTACTCCGCCTCCCGAACAGTCGGAGCCCATTGCGGCTACACCGCTATCTTCTGCACCCCCACTTGTCCCCGTTCGGCTGGATCCTGCTCAAGGATCTGGCAAGCAAGTCGAGAGCTCCACCGCCAATCCGGTTGAGCTTGCCAGAAAAGAGCGGATGGAAAAGAAGGTGGAGGAGGTAACAAAGAAGTCCAAGGCTCGCTCTCGCGAAGGCGAAGTCAAGGGGCAGTGGTGGCCTTGCCAAACCACCGAAGATGAGCTCCGTAGCATGGAGGCGGAAGGCTTCCTGCGCCCCAGATCCTGGAGAGTGGTTCCGGGTGCTCCATGCCCGGCGCCCGAAGCCGGAGAATGGGTGCTGACGAAGGCGCTGGTCGAACGCGGATTCTCTCTGCCTCCAAGCGATTTCTTCTCAGAAATCCTTGAGGCTTACAAGGTCCAGCCTCACAACATTTCTCCCAACAACATCCTCGCCATCGCCAACCACGTCGCCCTCTACGAGGGTCACCTACGGGTAAAACCGGATCTAGCCCTTTTTCAGTTCTTCTTCTCCGTCAAGAAGGAGACTGTCCCCCAAACTTCCTCGCTCGCCAACTGTGGGAGCATCATTTTCAAGATTCGCCCTGGCCGGATCTACCCTCACATGGATCGCCATGAATCCGTGAGGTACTGGTCCGCGGGCTTCTTTTATGTGAAGGACGTCGAGGTTCCAGCCAGCTCCAAGAGGCTGCCAATCTTCAAGGACGGGTCTGCCGCCGAGACCTCCGCCTAGACCGCCAACCCCCACTACTCCGAGTCACCAGAGATGGTGAGGATGGTGCGGCGGATCTGCAAGCTGACAGAATCCGGGTTGTCGGGGAAGGATCTGACACTATCTTGGTTTACCAAGCGGATCCAACCCCTTCAACACCGTGATCGTTTGATGTACCTCTAAAGTGGCTGCGACGACACGATGCGCGCCACCAAAGATAACCTCTCTTCAGATGCCCTGGACAAGCGGCTTCGGGTAATGATCAAAGTTCCGCGTGACGTTCACTCTCACGTGTGTCACTTTGACATATACACGGACGGAGGTGGGCCTGCGGTAAGTTCCGACTAACCACTACTATCCCTTTTTGCGCCTGCAAATTTGTCTAAAGACTTTTCTCTTTTATAGCTTGAGTCCCTCGAAGAGAAGGACCTAGGGACCTTGACCCGGACTCCGCACACCAACCCATCGAACCCGGAGGCCGCGTCCGAGCCGGAAAAACCAGAAGCTGCTCCTCCCGCAAAGCGGAAAAGAGCTCCAGCCACCGAATCGACGTCCAAGCGCGCGAAGCCCCCAGCGCCAAGGTCACCAAGAAACTTGAGAAGGAGAAACTCCGACTCAAAGAAATCGATACTGGTAGCAGCAAACATGGCCTTATCGAGAATTTCTTCTCCAAGCCTGGGTAACATCTTGATTTCCGGCAGAACCTCTCACAAGCTATCTCGAAATATGCTAAGTCTCACATTACTCCTTTCAAGCAGCAAGGTGGCCGAAAACAAGCCGCAGAAGAAAAAGCTCAAAACTTCTCCTGCCACCATGCCCGTTACTCCTCAAGTGGAAGTTTCGCCTAAACCCAGTTCTTCAGCTATCCTGGATACCAGGATGTTATCAACCTTGTTCGGCCGATGTGAACTCCGGCAAGAGCGCGTCTCCTTTCAACCCTGTGCCTGAAGAACCTGATGCAACCTCGGCTGAAGCTCCGGCTAATGATGCCCCAAAGAACTTAATGTTGAGTGGTGCTCATGGTACGCCCGCCACACATCCCCACCTGTTTTCGGTTCTACGTAGAGCTCCCCTACACCAGCGCCACATGGAAATGACTCACTTGATGAATGATGTGTGGGGAGAGTCGGATCCGGAGCAGCAGGAGCTGGCTATCTTGGAGGATAATCTCCGCGTGTTCTTCGTGAAGCACAAAGCCGTGCGCCAGGTAATGCTAGCCCCCAAGTATTGGGTTATACACTTTTTCCGAGTAAATTTTTTTAGGCTGATGCTTCAACCGTATCATTTGTAGATCTTGGCGGAAACTTAAAATTTCCTAGCACAAGAAGTCTTAACTTTGCGTCCAGCCCCCCCCAGATTTTAATTTTTCGGCTAATCGCTCAACTACCTGATTCACAGAACACCCGCAAGCTTCACGAAGACATGCACAAGTTGATGCTGGACCAGAAGGCGGAGATCGAAAGGCTAAACAAGAAGGAGGCGGAGGACCGACATGCAATCGAACTCCTCGAAAGTCGTTTAAAGACCAATGAAGGTACGTCTCCGCCACAGTGTAGGTTCCTCAACATGCCTATGTTGTTTTGAATATTTTTGTATTTGAACTTTTCTTTTCCGCCTTACAGATATCCTTGCCAAGCGCCCCTCCATCGAGGATCTCTCCGCCAAGCTCCAGGTGTTGGAAACTGAGCATGAGTCTCTCCGGGCATCCCTCAACGAGTCTTATGAAAATGAGACTAAAATGAAGAAAGAGCTGGAGGACAAACATGCGAAGGAGATGTCGGAGATGGCCGAGAAGCTCAAAGACAGCAACAAAAGGGTTAAGACCCTAGCGTCCAAGCTTAAGGCTGCTGAGGCGGAGGCTACCGACATTGACAAAATTATCTTTCGTAAGGACTTCATGATTCCAGCATGCATATGTTATCATCCTCTTCCCAACTCGGAAACTGACCATAAAAATTATTATGTGTATCAGCGTTGCTTGGGTTTGAGTGGACAGCAGATTCCGGCCTCCCCCGCATTGACGCATATGAAGTCAATGACTTGATTGAAGCATGCCAGAGCATTGCTAAAAAGTTGTCCCTGAAGAAGGCCCGCACCACGGTCATTGACACAATGACTAAATTGATGCGCCTGGTGCCGGATCTGATCGGGGATTGGCAAGAGTCATCCGCCCGCGGAGCTGCTGCCACTGTGTTGGCCATGTGCAAAGCACATTTTCCAACTATTAACTTTGCCAGTATCACTGCCGGAGTCCCGAGAGCCGCTAATGTCAAACTTCTCCTCGCGGAAACCCGCGGATTCAACACGCTCTTTGCCAACAGAGTGAATCACTCCATGTGGTATGAGAAACATGATCTTTTGGCTGGATTTGATGATGAGGAGGAAGAACGCGAAGAGGAAGGATTCGGGTCCAACGCGCATACGAGCGAAGAATCTGGTGACGGATCCGGCAAGGACATCACCTACCAGACCTCCGACGACGGCAAGGCGGAATCATCAGAGTGATCACCTGGAAAAAATATTATGTTGCATCAATTTGGCCCCTTCGAGAGTTTGTAATAACACTTAAGTATTTGAAGTAGCTAGGACAAAACAATGCATGTTGTGGGCGGCGAACAACTTATCCTGCTAGCCCGTTTATGTATGCATGTTTCGTCGTTTGTTTGAAAGCAAGTGCTAGTTTCTAAGTTTTCCGTCTATGCTTACTTGACCTTCCACGAGCCGGAAGACCTTTAGCCGGAGACGCTCGTCGATGGTGACGAAGCACACTGGCGATCCGTCAATAACCGTAGAAACAAGCCTCTAGCCAAGGTGCCGGAAGTCGCTACCAGGAATCCATAAGTTCGCAACGAAAAACCTATTCGCTAGAAAACTTAAGCTTACGTCCTAAAGGACGATTTTGAAAATCACAACTTTTATACACGCCTAGGCAGAAAACATACATGATCCAAAAATGAACAGTAAAAGGAGGTAAAAGACTCAAAGAGTGAACCATATGCTTTATTTCGTTGATCATGTATAACTATTACAAGGAATGTAACTTGTGTAATCTGCTAAGAGTGAACTCGGTGGCTATGGTAGAGTCGGAGTTTCTGCCGGTAGATGGTGGAGCGCTGGTCAGCTAGCTTCCGAGCTTCCTCGAGCAAGTCCACAGATAGCTGTCGGGCCTTTCCATCATTTTCTTCGTTGTAGGCGGAAACTCGCGGAGAATCAAGGATGATGTCAGAGGGTAGCACTGCTTCAGATCTGTATACTAGGAAGAAAGGTGTGAAACCCGTTGATCTGTTCGGGGTTGTTCGTAAACTCCACAAAATAGAGTCTAACTCTTGCGCCCAAGCTCTGGCTGCGCGTCGCAGCGGTTCTTCAAGGCGTGGTTTGATTCTGGCTAGTATAAGGCCATTGGCCCGCTCAACCTGCCCATTTGACTATGGATGAGCCACATATGCGATGTCAAGCCGGATCCCAACGTCGTGGCAATACTCCTTAATTTAGCTCTCCTTGCGCGAAGTTAGTGCCATTATCTATGCTGATGTTGTGTGGAATGTCGTATCTTACCACGAGGCTGATGACAAATTTTAGTGACGTAGCACCATCGAGTTTTCTCACTGATTTTTCCTCGATTCACTTGCTGAACTTATCATCCGCGACCAGGAGGTATTCAAAACCACCAGGAGATGATTTTTTCAGCTTACCGACCATATCAAGCCCCCAGACCGCGAACAACCAAGTGATAGGGATGGTTTTCAACTCTTGAGCTGGTGCAGTTGGCTGTGTGGCGTAGTACTGACAACCCCTTCAAGTTTTCACTTCTTTTCCGCATCGGCTTTCGCTGTTAGCCAGAGAAATCCTTGTCGATAGGCCTTTGCAACGAGAGATCTGGGAGCGGTGTAATGCCCGTAATCACCAGAGTGAATCTCCCTCAGTATTTCGATGCCATTTGTATTTGACACGCATTTTTGGAAGACTCCGTTTGCGCTTCTTTTGTAGAGTTGTCCACTAATCACTGTATAGGACTTTGCTCACCTGACGATCTGTCGCGCGAGGACCTCATCCTCCGGCAACTTCTGATCCACCAGGTACTCCAGGAATGGTCTGGTCCAGGTCGGAGTGATTACCATCACCACCTTAGCTGGAGACACAGCCACATCTGGGGTTTCCGGGTTAGCGCCCTTTACCGAGGGTATCCGTAGATGCTCCAGGAAAATTCCGGGTGGAATGGGTTTCCGACCGGATCCGAGCTTGGATAGCTTATCTGCCGATGTGTTGTCGTCTCTTCTGACGTACTTGACTTCGTATCCGAGGAAGCATTTTGCGATCTCATCAACTTCGTCTCTGTAAGATGCCATGACAGAATTCTTGGCATTCCAGGTTCCGGCTACTTGCTGTGCCACCAGGTCGGAATCTCCGCAGCATATGATGTGCTTGATCCCAATCTCCTTTGCTATGCGCAATCCATGTAGTAGAGCCTCGTACTCCGCCATGTTATTGGTACCGTCAAAATGAATCTGCAGGACGTACTGCAGTTTTTTCCGGTGGGGGATTTGAGGGTGACCCCAGCCCCCGAGCCTTGGTGCTGCTTTGATCCGTCAAAGTGCATTACCCAAGCCTCTGGTTCTGGCACCGGAGTGCCATCCGGAGCTTCAGTCCAATTGGCAACAAAATCCGCCAAGATTTGTGACTTGATTGCCGTTCCGGCCTCGTACTTGATATCGAAGGCGGAGAGTACTATTCCCCGCATCGCTATGCGCCCTATTGCGTTGCAATTGTTGATTATTGTGGATAGCGGAGCTTTGCTCACGACTGTCAATGGATGCTCTTGGAAGTAGTGTCTCAGCTTCCGGCTACCTAGGAATACTCCGTAGGAAAACTTCTGAAAGTGAGGGTATCGTTGCTTGGATTCCGTCAGGACCTCGCTTCGGTACAAGGACGGGATTTGCGACCCAATCAGTGTGGATAACTTCTACTACAAAACCTGCCTCTAGTAACTTTGCTAATTCCAATCCTATGGCGCGGCGCTTCTTATCTCCAAAGCGTCGCATAGCTTGCTTCACCGGTTTGACACCCGGATTTATGTTGAGGTAGTGCTCGGCGAGTTCCCTTGGAACTCCGGACATGTCAGAAGGCTTCCATGCGAAGATATCCATGTTAGCTCGCAGGAACTCGATGAGCGCACTTTCCTATTTGGGATCCAGGCCAGCTCCGACTGACACCTGCTTGGTATCGTCGCCTTCCTTGAGGTCGACCTTCTTGGTGTCAATCGCGGCCTTGAACGAGGTCTTCTGGTCGGAGATTTGCTTCTTGGTGGTGTGCATCTCTTTCGGATCCACCGCGGCCCTATAGCCTTGCAACTACTCTTCAGATAGTACAGATTCTGCAAAGGCGGCTTCGCCTTCCGCAGACTTGAGCTTTCCTGTAGTCTCCGGATATGGTTATCATATCGTTGGGACCTGAAATCTTGAGCTTGTTGTAGATGTAGCACGCCCTGGCGTGGAACTTGTGGTAGGTGGGCCTGTCGAAGATCACATGATAGGAGCTTTTGAAGGGCAGTTCGAACGTGATCATCTCTTCGCGGAAATTATTAACATAGCCGAAGGCCACGGGAAGTTTGATGCCGCCCAGGGAGTTTGCCTTTTTACCCGGAACCACACCATGGAACTCCGTGGTGCTGTGCTTGAGCTGTTCCTTGGTAAGGTTCATCTTCTCCAGAGTCTCTAGGTACATGATGTTTAGGCTAGCTCCGACGTTCATGAGGCACTTGGAGAAGTCATACTCGTCAATACGGGGACTAACAACCAAAGCGTAGCACTCTTTGGGGATGACGTTCAGATGTTCATCTCTGTCGAAGGTGCAGGGAGTTTCCGACCACTTGACATACTGCAGCACAACCGGAACTGTGGCGTTCAAGATCCGGAGGGCAGATTTCTTGGCACGGACTGTCGGAGTTCCGAGGAAAGTGTGGTTTGCACCAACACTCTTTTTTCCGAATGGATTGGATTTGTTAGCTGCGGTTCCATCCTTGGGATCCAGCGAAGCTTCTCCCTCTTCCATCGCCTCGGAGGTGTCATCATCCTTGTCCTTTTCCTTGTTCTTGCCTTTTCCGCCTTTTCCGCGTGGGCAGTGCTTCCTGGCACATTTGTAGCCTGCTTCCGGGTGTGTCTTCAGGTCCTTGACCCACTTGCAGTTGTGATTCATGTGAGAGGACTTTCCGTTAGCCACATCCACATGGGCTAAGCACAACATATCCCTGTACTCTTCATAGGTTTGGGGAGCGCGAGACCTAGTAACGGTGACGTCGTTAGCGCGCTGCTGGCCCCTACCGGCTCCACCACCATGACCGCGGCCTGTTCCACCTCCTTGACCACCGCGCTAGAACGTCACGACGACCATGTCGGATCAGCCGCTCTTTTGGTCATCGGGCGGATTATTCCGCTTGTGTCTGTTATTGCCGTCGCGGTTCTTCTTCTGCTGATGCAGGGGTATGACTGTGGTTAGCAGTTCTCCACCTGCGTCATCATCGGCGGCGGCGTGAGTACTTGCTATGTCAATCATGCTGTCCAAAGTTAGCTTTTGTTGGTTGAGGAGGCATATTAGCTTATGCCGGAGCAGCCCCCTCTGCAATCCACCTATGAATGCTAGTATTGTTGTGCGGTTATCAACGTTCTCGCACTCGTTTCTTGTTTCTAACCACCGAGTGAGGAAAGATCGAGAGGTTTCGTTCTTCTTTTGGATACATGCCTGTAGGTCACTGGCCGTGGAGGGTCTCTTGTAGGTGCCCCTGAAGTGTCCTTCAAAGGCGAGCTTCAGGTCAAACCAGCAAAAGATGGAGTTCTCGAGGTCACTGAGCCAAGTACGGGCTGGACCAACAAGGTACAGCTGGAGCATGCGGCATGCCATATTTGGGGTCCCTCCGGCAAAGCTGACTGCATTGAAGAAGTCCTCGATCCACGTATCGGGTCTCTCAGTGCCATCGTAATGCTTCAGATTTCCGGGTAGCTTGAGGTTCAGTCCCTTTGGAGTTTTCACCTCTTGGATCCGCCTTCCAAAGCACTTTGGGCCTCTGTATCCAGTCTTGTATTCGTTGAGACGTTCCCGAGCGTCCTTCTTGCGGCCAGGGGATTCTGAGCGAGAGCGCGACCTTCGGCCTCCGCCTCCACATCCTCCAATGGGTGGTGGGGATGGAGATCTATGAGGGTGCCGATAAGATTTCTTGCTTCCGCCATCAGATTTTCCGCGCCCTTCTCGGTGCTGACTTCGGCAACGGTGGCGGCCTTCGCCGTCTTGACGGCTGCCTCCGTCATTCCGGGTTCTGCGGGGCTCTAGCTCGCGGTCCTCGTTCCGGCTCCTACGGGGTTCCGACGCGCGCTCTTTGTTCCAGCTCCTCTAAGGCTCGACGTTGTCGTGGATGTTGATTCCGCCAGGCCCATGAGGCCTGGGGTTTCCTGCTGGACTTCGTCGGTGAGGTGGCGGAGGAGGGCGCTGGTTCCAGGGCGGAGGAGATGGATTTCGGTACTTGTCCTTGCCAGCATACATCGGGTCCTGCCCCTTGTTTTTTCCTGCCGGAGTGTCCGAAAGGTATGGGGACTGGCTCCGGGTGTTCCTTGGTCTTCCTTCTGCGCTCTGAAGATCCGGTGCGCGATTGCTCATCACGACGACCCCTCCCGCAACGTTCTTGTGCGCGGTGGATATGCAAACATCCGAGTTGGACTCCATCCTGCGCGAAGTATCCGCCTTGCTTTGCTGCTTCATTGTTATATTTTGGTGTCGCGAGCGGCCGATGGTTGGTGGGCGATGTCGATCTCTTCATCATTCTTGGCTAGGAGCTCCGCGGCCCTCTTCATGTTATATTTTGGTGTCGCGAGCGGCCGATGGTTGGTGGGGCTGTCAAAGTTAATTTTCCGAGGGCGAATAGCTTCCTCGCGGATCTTTTTTGCTTCCTCTTTAGCATCATTGACTACCTTCATCCATCGATCCTTGAGTTGTTTGGCTTTATTCAGGTATTCTTTGGTCTTGCGCTCTTGATCGCCAACCACTTTCATCAGTTCCTCGGTTTCTTTCCTGTCCACCAGCATTGTAGCTGCGGTCTTGGTGAGCTTTTCAGCTTCGGCCAGAAGTTCTTTCCGTTTGACTTCTAGAGCCTCTGGATCTGCGGCATCTTCAGCTGTTATCGGCTTGGTGAGGATCTCCGATTGCATCATGTTTTCGCCGTTTTGGCCTACTGCTCTGGCGAGTTCTTCCACGGACATCCCTTCGCCGAAATCATGGCCGCGTCCTGGGCGGAGCTCCGGCGTAACACGGGTACGATCCCGGTGCGATGCTCTCGGATCTGACAGACTTGGAATTCCGGCGTCGGGCGGAGTTTTTTCCGAGTCAGAATCTTTGTCCAGCCCAGTTACGGCCGCGAGGACCTCCCTAGGCGGAGCGGATTCGACCTCAGCTTTCTCCTTGTCCTCCGTCTCTTTCATTAGACGGTTGTATTCTTCTGAGTTTATGGAAGATGCATCACTGGAAAACGGGCTCAGGTTCTCGAGGATCAAATCTTTGTTTTTTCCGGCTGCTTCTTGCTCATTCGGAGCGTTGTTTTCTCCGGCCTCCTCGACCTGCATGGGTCCGGCTCCGTCCTTAGGAGGGGTAGTCCCTGCGTTGTGTCCAACGTAGTGCACGAAGTGGCACCTTTGCTTTTTCAACACCTGGGAGACCCAGGCGGATCTGCATTGGTCCACCACCACTGTTTCCTACTCAGGGGCGGATTTGGTGGGCATTGAAATTTTCAGATCTAAGGCGGAATCCTACTTAGGAGGTTCCTGCGACTCAGATCGGATCTTCGCTACTGCGCCCCGCTTAGCGGCGGTCGCGGCAGCGTTACTTACCAGAGCGTTTTCGTCGGAATCGACGATCTTGATACGCCTCCTCGACCTGCATGGGTAAACCTCGCGATGTTAAAGTCGCCATATTACCATCCACTACAAGAAAAGGTACAACTCTGAGTACCTCTGCTGCTCTTGATTCACCATCTGTGATAAGTCAACTTGTTTCACCACCACAAGCTTCACATGCTGGTACTTCTGCTGAATCTGAAAATTCCTCTGATAATCTTGATGATGCTTCTATTGTTCTTGATGATAATGGTTCATTAGGTTCTTTTCTAGATGCTACAATTGCTAGGTCTAGACAAATTGAAAATACTGAAATTCCTAATGAAAATATTGTTACACCTGTGTTGACGTCAGAAACCCACTGGCGGGCAGAGACGGGCAACACAGTAGAGCCGGGAACAACTAGGGCTGCGGCTGGCCCCAGTCCCTCAGAGCGACGGCCCGCAAAGCCTCCTGGTCACACGTCCGATGCTATCGCAAGGGCGTGCCACCTGACCTATACCTGGTCGGGAAGGTGTTGGATGATGCCTCGCTTAGTTTCCTGCATGGCATACACGTAAACATTAAATACGAGCCTCGATCGGCTCTCAGGTTATCCTGTGAATCGGCTGAAAGAGCCGATCCACCCATGATTCGAACAAGGTGTCCGAATATATGGTGGTCCTGCTTGATCAAGATAAAGCTAATGAGATCTACGATGATTTAGGGTTTTCACCGCATAATCGGATCATCCTACTCACGATTGGGCCTCGCGCTCGCGCACGGTGACCGTAAGCCGAGCCTAGACAGGGCCTAAAAACCAACACGAGGTTGATCCCCGAACATCCTTTCTAGGGCTAGCAAACGTCACCCTACACGCCGCTGGATCCTCCAACCCTTTGTAGGGCCTAACCGATGCGGATGTTAAACTAATCCTTGCGGAACAAGGAGCAACCGTAACGGATCAGATCTACTAAACTATGATCAAGCGGGTGCCGCCCCTACACCTAAGATAGGTGTAAGGGCGGCTAGATGCATGAGGGTTGCACTACGACAGCATATGATACGAAGAACAATGCTAACCCTAACGCATCTAAGATAACTACGTTGCTCGCCATCAAAAAGGCTTCAGCACGAGCAACGCATGAACAACGTGGGTAGGCTTGTGCTGCCTAGACCGCAAGATGCGATCTAGGCAGCATGGTGCTTACCGGAGAAACCCTCGAGACGAAGGAGTTGGCGATGCGCCGAGATTTGTTTGTGTTGAACGTTGGTTGTTGTTTATTCCATAAACCCTAGATACATATTTATAGTCCAGGGGACTTTCTAATTTAGGCGTGCACCTAACCGTGCACGGGAAAAACTCTAACTCCTAATCGACACGTAACCTAATATGTTACAGATACAAGGGCAAACTAGCCCAAACTTCGCATGTAAGGCCGATTCACGTCTTCCTTCTATATATATCTTCAAGTCTATCTTGATCGCGGCCCACCTCTGACTCGGTCAAATTCTGGTGATAACACATGCCCCCCTGGTTTTGGAATTAATAATTCCAAAATCACCCTGTTTTTCTCTTCGTCGGGTCATGTCATGGCAGAGCAGAACCGTTGCGGCATTTCTCATCATGATGCCCTGTCTTCTCAACTATCCCGCGTGATTTGACCGCTGTCTTTGGGCACCGCCTTCTCGGAAACTGCTGTGGCATTGAATTTCTACTATAGCCCCTTTATTTAAACGCCCTGAGCAGTTTGCCACTCCATCACTTTGCCCCGTTCTGGCCATCGGCACCCCAAAAACCCCCAATCTCCCATAGCCATGTCTTCCTCTTCTTCCTCCTCCACCTCATCGGTCTTCTCTGACTCTTCCTCCTCTCGCGAGACGACGCCGGAGTGGGGCTCGTTGGCGGCGCACGACATCCTCGCCCCGACGACGTGGGACAAAGAGGAACATGATTCCTCCATCTGGTCGGAGGATGACAAATCCCTGACCGATGGAGAGGGCGACCTTCAATTCCTCGTCGAGGGGAAGAGGAGGCAGAGAGCGAGGACGACCGCTTCTCCCGGGACGATTTCACCTCCTCCGAGGAAGAAGCGGAGGAGGACGACGATGACTCCCTTGAAGGTTACCCACCAGCAAAGCGCCTCCGCACCTGGTGGGACGATGACAGCGATGACGATGATGAGGAAGATGAGGCTCCCGTAGGAGGCTACGGAAACTCCGATGAAGAGCCTATCAGCAGTTGCGCCGGAGGCAGCGACGACGAGGGCAGCAATGGCCTGTAGATTAGGGATCAGTAGTAGTAGTTGGCTTTTGCCCTCTTCTCCCCTGAGCAATCGCCTCTTTTGCTTGTAAGAAATCCCTCTATTAATGAAGAAAATATTCCTCAATTAATTTCGCCTCTTTGTTGACTTTGCCGATCGTCGAATGGAGTCGCCGTACGAAGAGCCGATAGCAGGACATCGGCTCGCATCGCGATCTGGGGCCAAGCCGTTGCTTACCCACACGGTCCAACAGGTCTTACTAGGCGTAAACCTCGTCCAAACCACCAGCTTGAACTCTTCATCAATCTCACATTATGACCTCTGGTCTGAACCGATTCCATCAACTTGTTAATTTGAGCTCATTCCTCTAGAGTCGATATCAGCGTATCGGCTTTGTTATTCTGAAGTCGATGCCTATACATCGGCTGTATTTTCATACTGTTATCTCTGTATGTTTTCTCAAGTCGATGTCTGCGCATCGGCTGTGATTTAAATTTTTTTTTACCGGCCGATTTAAAATCGGCCTCCATACCTTACTGCCCATCATCCCACATGCTTGGGAAATACTTCTTGAGGTGTTGACCATTGACGGCTACTGGGAACTTCTGTCCGTCCAACTCTTCCAACATGTATGCATTACCCTTCAAGGCCTGGACGACTTTGTACGGACCGTGCCAATTAGGAGACCACTTGCCATATGCCTTGTCTCCGGTTCCTAACGGCAACACAGCCTTCCCATACTAGATCACCAACTTGAAACTCCTTTGGTCTAACCTTCTTATTGTAGGCACGAGCTACCCTGGCTTTGTTCTCCTTAATCTTCTCCAATGACCAAAGCCTAAGTTCTGTTGCGTCCTCAATAGTGTCACTCATCAAAGCTGCATATTCTTCCGCTGTCAGATCATTTTGAAACGTGACACGTCTTGATCCAGCCGTAATTTCCCAAGGTAATACGGCTTCCTGTCCATAGACAAGCTGGTACGGCGAAGTCTTTATAGCTCCATGGCACGACATGCGGTAGGCCCATAATGCTTCTGATAACTTCTCATGCCAATCCCTAGGGTTCTCGTCAATCTTTCTCTTGATCAGCTTGATTAAGCTCGATTGGACGCTTCAGCTTGCCCATTAGCCTCGAGCATAGTACGGAGATGACCGGATCGGTTTAATCCCCATGTCATCGCAGAATTTCCTGAATTCTTTAGAAACAAAGACCGAACCTCCATCGGTCGTGATAGTTTGGGGAATCCCGAACCTATGAATCACGTGTTCTTTCACAAACTGAATCACATCTTCGGACTTCACCTTCTTCATAGGGACGGCTTCCACCCACTTGGTGAAATAGTCTGTGATGGCCAAAATCCATTCATGTTTTTTACTCGACGCCGGATGGATTTTGCCGATCATATCCATGCCCCACCCTCGGAACGGCCAAGGCTTGATGATAGGGTTCATCGCCGATGCTCGGTACCATCCGAATCTTCCCAAACATCCGGCATGCTTGGCACCCCTTATAGTAATTGAAGCGAGTCTTCAAGCATGGTGGGCCAATAAAATCCCGAGCGCCCGACTAGCCACTTCATCTTGTGAGCCGACCGATGAGTTCCACAGGCGCCTTCGTGCACCTCATGTAAGAGCCGATTAGACTCGGTTGGTCCCGGGCACTTGAGTAGTAACCCTTCCAACGTCCCGTAGAACATATCGTCTCCTATGAGGACATACTTCATGGCTTTGTATCTTATCCGTTTAGGTGCCCCCGAGCCGAATCTTTTAAGTAATTGAAGATTTCGGCTCTCCAATCATCCTGTTCCGGGAATTGCACTCGGACTTCCGACCCTTCAGGTATATCTATGTAGCTCCGACGCCATTTGTGCGAGATTGTTGGCCTCGGTGTTTTGGGCTCTTGGGACCCAATTAAAGTTGATGTACCGAAACTGTGTCATCAACTCACGGCATTCCATCCAATATGGGAAAAGCGATTCACTCTCGCACTTGTATTCATCCGTGAGCTGGTTAATCACTAACTTGGAGTCTCCAAAAAGCTCTGCTGCCTCTGCCCCGGCTTCCAATAGCAACTCCATCCCCTTACGTACTGCCTCGTATTCTGCCACGTTGTTGGTGCAAGGGGTAGATAATCTGATGGAGAAGGAGTACTCTGCCCCCGAGGCGACACGAGCGGAATGCCGATGCCACAACCATCGTCGCAAGCCGATCCATCGAAGAACATAGCCCATGCACGTATGGATAGTGCTGCTATATTGGTACCGATTCGCTCAGCTATGAGATCGGCCAACGCTTGCCCTTTGACTGCTTTCGCAGGCTGGTACCGGAGATCGAACTCCGACAACGCAAACATCCACTTTCCCAGTCGGCCCTTCAACACAGGGGCCGACAGCATGTGCTTGACAACGTCTGACTTGCATATGACAAAGATCTCTGCCGTCAAAAGGATGTGATGCAGCTTAGTGCAGGTAAAGAACAGGCAGAGGCACAGTTTCTCGACCTCAGGATACCTTGTTTCCGCGTCCAACATTCTTCTGCTGAGGTAAAAAACGACCTTTTCAACGCCCTCGTAGAGTTGCACCACCACCGAGGCGATGGACGTGTCGCCCATCGACAAGTAGATGTAGAACGGCCTATCTTGCCGGGGCGGAACTAGCACAGGCGGCATCGTCGGATACCGTTTAATTTCATCAAACGCCTGTCGCCGTTCGCCCCCAGTGAAATTCGTCATCAGACTTAGTCTTCACCAACGCCATGAACAGCTCTATCCGTCCTGACAGGTTAGAGATGAATCGGCGGACGAAGTTGATCTTGCCGATAAGACGTTGGAGTTCCTTCTTCGTGGTGGGCGGCTGCATGGTACGCACTGCCTCCCCGACTTTTCGGGCCGATCTCAATTCCTCGCTCATGAACCGAAATCCTAGGAACCGACCGGCCGTCACACCAAAGGCACACTTCTTTGGGTTCATTCTCGGTCCGAACTTCCGAGTTCGGTCTAGGACGCGTCGCAGATCTCCCAAGTGTCCCTCCATGGAGACGGACTTGACTACCACGTCATCGATGTAGATTTCCACTAACTTGCCGATCAGATCGTGAAATATATAATTCATGGCTCTTTGATATGTTGCACCAGCATTCTTCAACCCGAAGGTCATGACCACATATTCATTCAAGCCCACTGCCCCTGGTACTCTGAATGCGGTCTTGTGTATATCTTCTGGAGCCATGAAGATCTGGTTATAGCCGGCGTTGCCATCCATGAAGCTTAAAACCTTGTGGCCAGCAGCTTCATTGATCAATGTCTCCGCCACAGGCATTGGATACTCATCTTTTGGAGTGGCTCTGTTAAGATCTCGGAAATCGATAGCCACACGCCACCGGCCGTCCTTCTTTTCTACAGGCACGATACCGGAGATCCATTCAGCATACCTGCATGGCTCGATGAACCCGGCGGCCAACATCTTCTCGATCTCTTTCTTGACCTCTTCCAGGATTTCGGCCTTCATCCGACGAGCTCGTTGTTGGAACGGCCGAAATCCTTTCTTAAGGGGTAGCCGATGTTCAATGATGCTCCTGTCTAACCCGGGCATCTCTCGTATAGTCCCATGCAAAGCGATCCGGGTATTCTTTCAATAGAGCAATCATCCGACTCCCGAGCCGTGGGTCTAACTTCCTGCCGATAAAAGTTGGCCGAGGCTTGTCCCCGGGGCCGATATCGACTTCCTCTAGTTCGTCGGCCGAGGTGAACCCATACCCCAGCTTTCCGTCACCCGTGAGGTCGACGCCAAATATCGGGAGAGCCGGTGGCGCGGATAATACGGTCCGATCGCTAGAATCGGCCTCCATCTTGATCATCACCGGGACCTTGTGGCAGTGTCGGAGCCGGTTGCGTGGATCGGCTCCCTCTTCATTCTTGCTATGAGAGCAGCTGCCCTCATTGCTACCCCTACCAGGGCGGTACCCAAGTTCTACCATGTTGATGCTGATGTCATGGGAGCGGGTTCTGTGGAAAGAGCCGATGAGTTCGGCTTCGAGGGTCACCTTGATCTCGTCATGTTTCTTCTTGAGTTCATCAGGCAGATCCTCGTACTTGACCGAAGTGCTTTCCGCCATCTCGGATGTAGATGGCGATGTCGAAGGTTGTCGAAGGTCGTCCCACCGGGCGTGCCAGAATGTGTTGACGTCAGAAACCCACTGGCGGGCAGAGACGGGCAACACAGTAGAGCCGGGAACAACTAGGGCTGCGGCTGGCCCCAGTCCCTCAGAGCGACGGCCCGCAAAGCCTCCTGGTCACACGTCCGATGCTATCGCAAGGGCGTGCCACCTGACCTATACCCGGTCGGGAAGGTGTTGGATGATGCCTCGCTTAGTTTCCTGCATGGCATACACGTAAACATTAAATACGAGCCTCGATCGGCTCTCGAGTTATCCCGTGAATCGGCTCAAAGAGCCGATCCACCCATGATTCGAACAAGGTGTCCGAATATATGGTGGTCCTGCTTGATCAAGATAAAGCTAATGAGATCTACGACGATTTAGGGTTTTCACCGCATAATCGGATCATCCTACTCACGATTGGGCCTCGCGCTCGCGCACGGTGACCGTAAGCCGATCCTAGACAGGGCCTAAAAACCAACATGAGGTTGATCCCCGGAACATCCTTTCTAGGGCTAGCAAACGTCACCCTACACGCCGCTGGATCCTCCAACCCTTTGTAGGGCCTAACTATTGCGGATGTTAAACTAATCCTTGCAGAACAAGGAGCAACCGTAACGGATCAGATCTACTAAACTATGATCAAGCGGGGTGCCGCCCCTACACCTAAGATAGGTGTAAGGGCGGCTAGATGCATGAGGGTTGCACTACGACGAGCATATGATACGAAGAACAATGCTAACCCTAACGCATCTAAGATAACTACGTTGCTCGCCATCAAAAAGGCTTCGAGCACGAGCAACGCATGAACAACGTGGGTAGGCTTGTGCTGCCTAGATCGCAAGATGCGATCTAGGCAGCATGGTGCTTACCGGAGAAACCCTCGAGACGAAGGATTTGGCGATGCGCCGAGATTTGTTTGTGTTGAACGTTGGTTGTTCTTTATTCCATAAACCCTAGATACATATTTATAGTCCAGGGGACTTTCTAATTTAGGCGTGCACCTAACCGTGCACGGGAAAAACTCTAACTCCTAATCGACACGTAACCTAATATGTTACAGATACAAAGGCAAACTAGCCCAAACTTCGCATGTAAGGCCGATTCACGTCTTCCTTCTATATATATCTTCAAGTCTATCTTGATCGCGGCCCACCTCTGACTCGGTCAAATTCTGGTGATAACAACCTGTTAATTCACCTGAGTCTGTTGAATACTCTAGTGATGATCTTGATGAAGATTATGTGGAACTTGATGATGATTTTATTGATAAATGTAATGCTACTACTGGTGCAAGTAACATTAAAAAACTTCTTGCACAACATGCTGTTAGATATAAACTGTGTCCTAATCCTAAATTTGCCACATCTCCTATAAACATTAAGGATAAGGATTATGATTTTTCTCTTGATTTATCTCATATATCTATTGTTGAGAAAACACCTTTTTGTGGTACTGAAAAAGAAAGTGTTGTAGAGCACATGAATGATCTTTCTACTTTGAGTAGCTTGTTTTCTGATGATATCAAGAAGCGTACTTATTTTGTTGCTAAATTTTTTCCTTTCTCATTAAAGGATGATGCTAAAACTTGGTATAATAGTTTGCCTCCTGATTCTATTGATAGTCCAAGTGGTTTGCTTGATGTTTTCTTTCGAAAATATTTTCCTGCTAGTGCTCAACATATTGCTTTGCAGAAAATTGATAGTTTTGACCAGGAAGATGGAGAGAAATTTCCTGAAGCTTGGGCAAGGTTTTGCTCTCTTATCAGAGCTCAGCCTGGACATGATTTGGAAAAGCATGACTTACTTGATATATTTTATAGTGGACTAACCATTGAGTCTAGGGCATACCTGGATAGTTGTGATGGTTGTGTTTTCAGGAAAAGAACTCCAGACGAAGCTGAAGAATTAATGGCTAGAATAGGCCGAAATCATGATGATTGGACTACACCTGAACCAACCCCAACACCAATATTGAAGAAGAGGGGTATGATTAAATTAAATGATGAAGATATGAGGGAAGCCAAGAAATCTCTTAAAGAGAAAGGTATTAAATCGAAGATGTGAAGAATTTACCCCCATAGAAGATTTATGTAAGATAACTCCCCCTTCCTCCACGATTGAGGTACATTCTCTTCAACGCTTTGATAGAGAAGATATTCCTTACTCAAAACCTCCTGATCAATGTTTAGATGAGTTTGATAATTATGTTGTTAAGCAAGATAATTTTAATATGAGAGTAGAGAATCATTTAATGGAAAATTCTCAAGCTATTAGTAAATTGCATGATATTGTGGAGAGAACCTCCAATGATGTTAAGATGCTTGTTAAACATTTTCATATGGTTCAAACTCAAATTGATCAACTCACTTAAGTGCAAAATGACTTGTTAAAAAATACTTCTAAAGAAAAACATGCTTATGAAGTAACAACTAGAGGTGGTGTTTCTACTCAGGATCCTCTATATCCTGAGGGGCATCCCAAAAGAGTTGAACAAGATTCTCAACGAACTAAATAAACTAGTGCTCCTTCTAAGGAAAAGAAGAAGAAACATAAAACTGTTGTAGAATCCTCTGAGCCTGTTAATGATCCTAATAGTATTTCTATTTCGATCGTTGAAACTGAAAGTGGTAATGAACATGATAAAGATAATGATAAGAATGATGTTTCTGATAAAGAAGAGGTTGAAGATAACCTGAAAAGCATGCTAAAAATAAAAAAATACACTAAAGAAGATTTTATTGCTAAGAAACATGGTAATGAAAGAGAACCTTGGGTTCAAAAGCAAATGCCTTTTCCTGTTAAGAAATTAAAATCAAAGGAGGAAGAACATTATAATAAATTTTGTGATTGGATGAAACCTTTGTTCCTGCAAATCCCTTTGACTAATGCTATTAAATTGCCTCCTTATTCAAAGTATATGAAAGATATTGTCTCTAAGAAAAGGAAAATTCCTAATGGGGAGATTTCCACTATGCTTGCTAATTACTCTTTCAATGGCAAGGTTCCAAATAAGCTGGGAGACCCAGGTATACCGACTATTCCTTGTTCCATCAAGAATAATTATGTTAGAACTGCTCTATGTGATTTGGGAGCAGGAGTTAGTGTTATGCCTTTTTCTCTTTACAAGAGAATTTATTTAGATAAGTTGATACCAACTGATATATCTTTGCAAATGGCTGATAAATCTACTGCTGTTCTTGTTGGTATATGTGAGGATGTTCCTGTTCAAGTTACTAATAATTGCTTAATATTAACTGATTTTGTTGTGTTGGAAATGCCTAAAGATGATAATATGTCTATTATTCTTGGAAGACGTTTTCTTAACACTGTAGAGGCTATTATTGATTGCAATAAAGCAATATTAACTGATTTTGTTGTGTATTAACTGATGCTGTTCTTGCTGATAAATCTACTGCTGTTCTTGTTGGTATATGTGAGGATGTTCCTGTTCAAGTTACTAATAATTGCTTAATATTAACTGATTTTGTTGTGTTGGAAATGCCTAAAGATGATAATATGTCTATTATTCTTGGAAGACGTTTTCTTAACACTGTAGAGGCTATTATTGATTGCAATAAAGCAAAAGTTACTTTCAATGTTGATGACAAGGAGCATACTGTTTATTTTCCCAAGAGGATCGATAAAGTATATGGAGTTAATACAATTTCTAATTTGAGAACTATCAAAGTGGGAGTTATTGATTGTCCTATATATGAGCCTAAACAAGGATATCAAAATATTATGATTGGATCCATATCAATACAATATAAGGTAACATGATTGATTTGAGGTTTATTTCTTCTTGTGTCATGTAAAATTTATTTGGTGGCAAGACTTGATCAACCTTGTTAACAAGTACATTTTATATGCATAGAAGAGCTAAACAACATTTCTTTCTTTCTCCACTTGTTTTACTTGCTGTAGTACTACTTGTTTTGCAAGATGCTTTAGTTATTTAGAAGTTTGAAAATCTTTTTCTGCCCTGAATCAGTTATTTTAACACCCAGAAATGTGCATTTTTCGAAGTTTTCAAAAATTTACAAAAATTATATCACCGGTCCTATTTTTCAAAATGCCACACGGGAGTGCTCGGGGCTGACCGGTGGGGCACCCCGAGGCTGCACCCCATGTGCCGGCGCGGCCAGCAAGGGGGGCGCGCCACCCTGTGGTGAGGGCCCCACCTGGCCCTCCACTCAATCATCCACCTACCACTCCACTCTCTTTCACGGGAAATCACACCACCATTGTTCAAACCCGAGTTTCTTGCTGTTCTTGCTCGAGATTTTCGATCTCCTTGCTCAGCCCATCTTTGCTGTTGAAATTTGGGGCATTTGTTCTCCGGTATGTGACTCCTCCGATTATCCAAATAGAATTTTGTTTAGTTGAGTATATCTTGAGTATTTTGCTGCTGTAGGTGACATGTTAAGTGAGTTTGCATGCTTGTTCTAAGTTGCAAAAATTAGTTTTGATGCATGTTTAGTACTCTTTTAAGTTCCTATAGTAGTTTCCCTCATTTATATGTCTCAAAATCAACTTTTATAATGTTTGTTGAAAAATTTCAGAAAAGGAAAATGCATAACCACACCTTTGGAGAAATGTTCGAGAGGGATGCGACAAGAGTGGCAAGGCCTTCAAGGGCAGCCACTCGAGTTAGGCGATCCTATGATGAGGATGTCATTGCACCTAGCTTTGAAGCTGAAGAGGATAATGGGGTTCGTAATGCTTCATCCTTTCCATGCTTTGACTTTTTGCGTAATGCAGGGCTACTTGATGACTTCTTGTTTCTCATCAATGGTGTGGGCTTATCTACCTATATGGAAGTTGAGAGTGATCAATTTTACAGGCTAACTAAAATCTTTGTTGAAAGCTTTAAATTCAGCAACTCATCCTTCACACCATCGGTCAAATTTAAGATTTATGACATACTATTACTATGAAGTTGAAGGATTTTTGTGCTGCATTGGATATTACTCCTATAGGTACAGCAAAGAAAATCGAGAACCGCCCCAAGCCTTTGACGGAACTTTATCGTGAAGTGACCAATGATGATAACCGCACCATTCAACGCGGCAAGATAAGGAACATTCAGCTCCCTGCCATTAGAAATTTTACTTACTATCTTGTTACTAGCATTCTTGGTAGGGAGAACACTAGCAATATTTCTAGTTATCATCTTGCTTTTTTGGTTGCTGCACTTACTGGAAGTACACCTTATCATCTTGGTGCTCTTATTGCTCGTCGCTTAGCTAACAATGGACCTATTTATGGAGGGATTGTTGCTTCACGTATTGTTGCATATCTAGGTTTTTCTATTGATCCTAGTGATGAGAAATTAACTCCTGTTAAGCTTGATATTGCTGCTATGAAGTGTCACCAATTTGTCACAACTGACTCTAATTTAGAAAATATTGTCTATAGAATGTTGTTTATTGACGGGGATGAGAGGGAAATCCCTTTGCCGCAGGCCGATTTGTTCAGTGTTCGCAAGAGACCGTGGTCGCGCTCCAAGGAGGAGGTGGATGAGCAGCCGAGGATACGTGGTTTCCACCAGCAGCATGACTCCGAGGACGCCGAGCCCTCCGACGGGTACACCGTCACGTATCCTGGTGCGTCTTCCAGCACGTACCAAGGACAGGATCCTTCTTCATCTTACTATGGAGGTGCCACCTCATGGGCACCGTGGGATTGATCTCCACTTAGGCCAAAAGCCTAAGCGTGGGGGGAGGTATGCCGGCATCACTCATTCATTTCATATTACAATTGTCGGATATTTGTACATACTTGTTTCGCTTCACATGTTTGCCTCTAATATGAGGAAGATGATATTTGGGGAAGTGCTGTCTAAAAAACAGATTCTGGACTGATACTAAAAACATTCCTAAAAATAGCCAGAACGTTATTTTGAGAAGCCAATTTTTGTGCATGTTCCCCAGGTTATTATCTAACTTTCATTAGTTGAGCACTTTTCGAGTTGAACAGTGGAAGATTTTTCAAAAAAATGATTACTGTACTGCTGTCAAGTTTGACGGATTTCTGCTACTTTGTGTTTATGTGACTCTTTTAGTTTTCATTCTCTTGTTTTTTGTTTTGTTTCTTTCCTAAAACACAAAAAGACCAAAAATATTTCTGTTGTTTCTCTTTACCATTTGTTTATTTGGTTTCTTGTTCCTATTTTGCTTTATTTACTACCGTTAGTTTGCTATGAGAAAATCCAAAAAGATTTTGCTTTGTTTGCCTGTTTCCTTTTGTTCTTGTTTCCAATTCGAAAACACCAAAAATATTTGTTGTTCTTCTTTGGTTTTGTAAAGTTTATTATGGAGTTCAGCGGTCTCCGGTGGTTGGAGCTTGGTTTTCATTTCATATTATTCAAGCTACACGAGTGAAAGGCAATAATGACGATCTACGACAACTCGACTGTGGTGAGAGGCTGGTATGAACTCTATTTGTTTTCATTTTTGTACATATACTCATCCATGTGAGCATGCTTAGTTGGTTCATGTGAGGTATATGTCATTTAATGAAAGTCTAGTAGTTCATGATCTCTCATGTTTAGATCCAATTTATTAATAATGAGTAGCATGTCATAAATATTTGCTTGCATTGTTTTATTCATAGATAGGTATGATATTGTGGTATCCTCCTCTGAATAATTCATTTGAATTGACTTGGCACATGCTCACGCATGCATATGACTGAAAAACAAAAGTCAATTAAGCCTCGATGATTTACTTTGCTTCAGAGTTGTTGTATCACTTTTATGCCTCCGTTAATTTTATTTTGTCGCAAGCATGATTATGAAAGTTATTGCTCTCTTGATTGTCGCTTCCCAGTCTATTGCTAGCCTTCACTTGTACTGAGCGGGAATGCTGCTCGTGCTTCCAAACCCCTGAAAACCAAGTTATTCCAAAGTGTCCACCATAAATACCTATGCATGGCATTTCAAACCAGTCCAAGTAAATTTTCATGTGCTACCTTTAAAACCTTCAAAGTACATCTCAATTTGTGTCAATGTTTTATAGCTCATGGAAGTATGTGGTGTTTTATCTTTCAACCTTGTCATTTACTCCTGACAGACTTTCACCAATGGACTAGTGGCACATCCGCTTATCCAATAATTTTGCAAAAAGAGCTGGCAACGGGGTGCCCAGCCTCAATTAATTAACTTTCATCAATAGTTCTCTTCACATGTTTTGCCCTGATTTATCAGTAAGCAACTTAATTTGCAAATAGACACTCCTCCATGGTACGTGAATGTTGGAAGGTACCCGAGGATTCGGTTAGCCATGGCTTGTGTAAGCAAAGGTTGGGGGGAGTGTCATCCATAATGAAACTAAAATACATGTGTAAACAAAAGAGAAGAGGGATGATTTACCTTGCTGGTAGAGATAACGTCCTTCATGGGAGCCGCTCTTGAAAGTCTAGTTGACGAGGTAGTTAGAGTGCACACTACCATTCGTTGACAACAACAAACACCTCTCAAAACAATTTTACTCCTGTTTTAAAAATGAAAAGCTCTAGCACATGTTAATCCCTGCTTCCCTCTGCGAAGGGTCAATCTTTTACTTTTATGTTGAATCACCATCCTTTCTTTGAGCACCTTTTTGAGAGCATAATTGTCATTCTTAGTGTAATATGCTTGTCCCAGAATATGGTTAACTGTGGTATAACTTTGATGCTTTTATCTTTGATAATCTTTACTTCTAGTCTTTCCATGAAATTCAGAGGTGCCTGGGCATTTATGTTTTGCTGTACAAATACGGGCAAGCGAGATACCACTTTATCATATCTTTTTATGAACATTGCAATCCTGTTCGATAGACATGATTCATGATGCTTATTATTAGTTTGTTGGTATCTTTTTCATGATTGACATAACTATTAGATGACTTTATTTGCATGTATCTTATTATGAATTGCCTAAGTACTCGTCCATATCATGAGAATATTTACATCATATGAACAAATGTGTTCGTGAAAGTTCTTTTATCGCACTCAGTTGTTAACTGAATTGCTTAAGGACAAGCAATAAGCTAAGCTTGGGGGAGTTGATACGTCCAAAACGTATCTACTTTCCCGAACACTTACGCTATTGTTTTGCCTCTAATTTATGAATTTTGGATACAACTAACACGGATTAACGCTGTTTTCAGCAGAATTGCCCTGGTGTCTTATTTTTGTGCAGAAAATCAACTTTCAGGAAAATCCCCGGAAATAATTGCAATGGGCCTATTTTCACAGAAGACTTACGGAGCCAGAAGACGAGACGGAGGGGGGCCACGAGGCGCCCACACCACCTGGCGGCGCGGTGGGCCCCTGGGCCGCGCCGCCCTATGGTGGCGCCGCCTCGGCCAGCCCCCGACGCTCCCCTCTGGACTACTTAAAGCCCTTGACCTAAAAACGCACGGGGGTTCGACCAATTTGCTAGAAGACATCCAGAACTCCGCCGCCATCGAAAACTCTACTTTCGGGATCAGAAACACCATTCTGGCACCCTGATACGTCCATTTTGCATCACTATTTTATATCATAATTTACTGTTATTCATTGATATCTTTTCATATTTAGAGATGATACTTATGTTATTTCATCTATTTTGCATGTTTCATGATCATTGGAGAATCGCGCACCGGAGTCAGGATTCTGCTGGAAAAAGCACCGTCAGAATGCAATATTTCGGAAGATCAGCAATTGACGGGAATTATACTGAAAATCCTATTTTTCTAGAAGATGGAGGTAGCCAAAAGGGGGAGCCGAGGAGGGCCGCCATGGGCCCCCTCATAGGCCGGCGCGGGCCCTGCCCTGGCCGCGCCGCCATGTGGGGAGGGGGCCCACAGCCCCCTCTGGCCTCCTCTCCTTCGCGTACTTCTTCGTCCCGAAAACCTAAGCTCCAGAGGATAGTCGCGAGGAGTCACAACCCCCTCTGGCCTCCTCTCTTTCGTGTACTTCTTCGTCCCGAAAACCTAAGCTCCAGAGGATAGTCTCGAGGAGTCACAGCCGCCTCTGCGGGGCGGAAAACACCAGAGAGAAAAGAGCTCTCCGGCAGGCTGAAATCTGCCGAGGAAATTCCCTCCCGGAGGGGGAAATCGACGCCATCGTCACCGTCATCGAGCTGGACATCATCTCCATCATCATCACCATCATCTTCATCATCATCACCGCCATCTCCACCGCTGCTCCTCGTCACCGCTGTAACAATTAGGGTTGGATCTTGATTGTTTGATAGGGGAAACTCTCCCGGTATTGATTTCTACTTGTTATTGATGCTATTGAGTGAAACCATTGAACCAAGGTTTATGTTCAGATTTTTATTCATCATCATATCACCTCTGATCATGTTCCATATGATGTCTCGTGAGTAGTTCGTTTAGTTCTTGAGGCATGGGTGAAGTCTAAATGTTAGTAGTGAAGTATGTTGGTTAGTATTCAATGTTATGATATTTAAGTTGTGGTGTTATTCTTCTAGTGGTGTCATGTGAACGTCGACTACATGATACTTCACCATTTATGGGCCTAGGGGAATACATCTTGTATTCGTTTGCTAATTGCGGGATTGCCGGAGTGACAGAAACCTAAACTCCCGTTGGTATATCGATGCAGGAGGGATAGCAGGATCTCAGAGTTTAAGGCTGTGGTTAGATTTATCTTAATTACTTTCTTGTAGTTGCGGATGCTTGCAAGGGGTATAATCACAAGTATGTATTAGTCCTAGGAAGGGCGGTGCATTAGCATAGGTTCACCCACACAACACTTATCAAAACAATGAAGATTAATCAGCTATATGAAGCGAAAGCACTAGACTAAATTCCCGTGTGTCCTCAAGAACGTTTGGTCATTACACGTAAACAAACCGGCTTGTCCTTTGTGCTAAAAAGGATTGGGCCACTCGTTGCAATTATTTCTCTCGCACTTTACTTACTTGTACTTTATTCATCTGCTATATTAAAACCCCCTGAATACTTGTCTGTGAGCATTTACAGTGAATCCTTCATCGAAACTGCTTGTCAACACCTTCTGCTCCTCGTTGGGTTCGACACTCTTATTTATCGAAAGTACTACGATACACCCCCTATACTCTTGGGTCATCAAGACTATTTTCTGGCGCCGTTGCCGGGGAGTGAAGCGCTATTGGTAAGTGGAATTGGTAAGGGAAACTTTTACTGTACGTGCTGTTTTTATTTCTGCCTGTCGCTATAATTCATTATGGAGAGGTCTTCTCTTGAATTCCTCTTTGGGAAATCTACTACTACTGCAAAGGTAGTGGATGAGGCGCCAGGTGAGAAAGAGGTTCCATACAAAATACCTATGAAAATTATTGAACGAGTTGTGGATAACCGCTATGAAGGGGATGGAACTGTCCATCCTGGTGATCATTTACTCGTTTTTACATGAATTATGCGGGTTATTCAAATGTGCAGGTATTGCTATGGATGAAGTTAGGAAGAAACTATTCTCTATATCGCTGTCTGGTAAAGCAGCGCATTGGTATAAATTGTTGAAGAATAGGGATTCTCTTGATTGGGAGGACATTGTGCCTTTATTTTATTCTAAATTCTATCCTCCAAGTGAAATTCACAAAGATCAGAACCGCATATATAATTTCTGGCCTCATGATGGACCGAGTATTGCCCAAGCGTGGGGGAGATTGAAGTCTTTAATGCTCAAATGCCCCATTCATGAGCTTCCTGGTAATATTATTATTGATAATTTCTATGCAAGACTGTCCCCGTCGGTCCCCCGTCCGGTTCCCCGTCGGCAAGGAAGCGGAGGTCGCTCTCCCCGTCGGTCAGGGATTTGTCATCCTCGGACCTGACGGAGGAGTCGTGGTCCTCTTTGTCCCACTTCGTTGGGGCGAGGATGTCGTACGCCGCTTGCGTACCCCACGAGGGCGTCGACTCTCGGATGGGAGAGGACACGTGGGAAAGATCCGATGAAGAAGAAGAGGAAGAGGAAGAAGACATGGTTGCGGGGGAGGGTTTTTGGAGTGCTAATGCGGAAGGGGTGAAGGGGAGAACTGTTCGATGCGGTTAAATAAAAGGAGATGGGGGTTTTAATTTTCGAGCAGTTCTCGAGGACATGGTGCCAAAACTGTCAAATCGTGCGGAGAAGTTGGGAAGGCAAGTCGTCATGATGAAGCATGCTCGCGACGGTTACGTTCCGCCATGACACGACCCCTCGGAGGAAAAAGCAGTGGTTTTGAAATTATCATTACCAAAACCAGGGGGCATGTGTTATCACCAGATTTTGGCTAAATCGGGAGGTGGGCCGCGATCAAGATGGGCTTGGAAGATTACACATGGAAGATCTATGAAGCGGCCTTGCACGGAGAATTTGGGCTAGGTTGCCCGTGTATCTTTAATTACGATAGATTGTATCTAGATTAAAAGTTAGAGTTTTACCCGTGCACGGTTTAGTGCACGCCCACATTAGAAAGTCCCCCGGACTATAAATATGTACCTAGGGTTTATGGAATAAACAACAACCAACGTTCAACCACAAACAAATCTCGGCGCATCGCCAACTCCTTCGTCTCGAGGGTTTCTACCGGTAAGCATCATGCTCCCTAGATCGCATCTTGCGATCTAGGCAGCACAAGCCTGCCCACGTTGTTCATGCGTTGCTCGTACTGAAGCCTTTTTGATGGCGAGCAACGTAGTTATCTTAGACATGTTAGGGTTAGCATTGTTCTTCATATTACATGCTTTCGTAGTGCAACCCTTGCATGTCTAGCCGCCCTTACACCTATCTTAGGTGTAGGGGCGGCACCCCGCTTGATCATAGTTTAGTAGATCTGATCCGTTACGATTGCTCCTTGTTCTACAAGGATTAGTTTAATATCCGCAATAGTTAGGCCTTACAAGGGGTCGGAGGATCCGGCGGCGTGTAGGGTGGCGTTTGCTAGTCCTAGAACGGATGTTCCGGGGATCAACCTCGTGTTGGTTTTTAGGCCCTGTCTAGGATCGGCTTACGGTCACCGTGCGCGAGCGCGAGGCCCGATCCTGAGTAGGATGATCCGATTATGCGGTGAAAACCCTAAATCGTCGTAGATCTCATTAGCTTTATCTTGATCAAGCGGGACCACCATATATTCGGACACCCCGTCCGAATCATGGGTGGATCGGCTCTTTGAGCCGATTCACGGGATAACTCGAGAGCCGATCGAGGCTCGTATTTAACGTTTACGTGTGTGCCCTGCAGGAAACTAAGCGAGGCATCATCCACACCTTCCCGACCGGGTATAGGTCGGGTGGCACGCCCTTGTGATAAACATCGGTGCGTGCGACCGGGAGGCTTTGCGGGCCGTCGCTCGGAGGGACTAGGGCCAGCCGCAGCCCTAGTTGTTCCCGGCTCTACGGTGTTGCCCGTCTCCGCCCGCCGGTGGGTTTCGACGTCAACACATTCGGCACGCCCGGTGGGACAACCTTCAACATCCACCACATCGCCATCTACATCCGAGATGGCGGAAAGCACTCCGGTCAAGTACGAGGACCTGCCTGATGACCTCAAGAAGAAGCACGACGAAATCAAGGCAGTCCTCAAAGCCGAACTCATCGGCTCCTTCCACCGAACCCGCTCCCATGGCGTCAGGTGGAAGGGTTTCACACCTGAAGGCGCACTCGATGGAGCGGACCTGTCCACCCCGTCAGAAGAACGCACCAGGTCGCTGAAGTACGAGGATCTGCCCGAGGAGCTCAAGAAGAAGCATGACGAGATCAAGGCAACCCTCGAAGCCGAGCCCATCGGCTCCTCTGAGAAGACCCGGCCGCACGATATCAAGCTCGATAGAGACTCAAGTCCGTCACCCGGCGTCAACATGGTGGATCTCAGCCACTCCATAGGCCAGCCAAAGTCCTCCTTTGGTGTCAACATGGCAAGGGCTTGCAAGCCGCCACGGCAAAGACGAAGCAGAAAGCAGCCACTCCCGTGGCAACGATGAAGAGGAGGCCGATCCACGCGACAGGCCCCAAGATGATGACAGGCGGTACCTGACAGGGGAGAGAATAAGACGCGTGCGGCATCAACGTCCACTCTCCGAACACCTCCTCCACAAATATGAGCAGCAGCACGACCGACGTCGGCACTACGACGTAGATGATGAAAGGAATTGTCGGTCTGATGCAGAGGTCAGGAGGTACCGTCAGCATGATAGAAGCGACGACGGGTACAATCGTCGCGCTGAAAGAAGGTCGAGGGGGCAGGATAACATGGATAGGCACTGGAGCTGTCCGTTCTTCAAACATTGCTGGGACTCAGGAATGAGCCGATTGCCAACAATCGAGAACTGCCCAGAATGCAAACAAAGGAAGAAGGACGCCGCTAACGTGTCCGTATTCGAGCGTCTAGGGCCTCTCCCACCTCGGAGCAAGTATGCTGAGCCCGCTCGGGTAGAAGATCTCGAGGAACTAGAGGACGATGATGAAGAAGATAAATATCATCGGCCCGGGTGGTGCCCCGATGGGCTCGGCCATTCCCAAAAGCGAAGGGTTCGGCGTCCGCGTGGGTTGGAAGAAGGCTGAAAGATTGTACCGCACACGCTAAGGAAGGCACGGCCTGATCCGGCCGCCAAAATCCGGCGAACCCCGGACGAAGAAGGTCGGCCACAAAGGAAAGAGTGGCGCCCCAAGCGAGAAGAAAGCCGATGATGATACATCGGCCGGCACAAACATGGTCTTCATTCTTCCATCGGAGTTTAGCACTCCAAGATTATATGAAGCACCCGTGGCGCAATTAGATCTGCGGCCCACGGCCGGTTATCTTTGAGAAGCCAAAGGAAAGGAGTTACGGGCATCCGAAGGCCCCGTACGTGCGAGGTTACATCAATGGGCAGCCTCGTCAACAAGATGTTGGTAGACACCGGAGCGGCGAGTCAACATTATGCCATACTCCATGCTACGTCGGTTGGGACGCTCTAGCTCGGATCCGATCAAGACCAACGTAACATTGAGCGATTTCAACGGCCAAGCATCCGACGCGCAAGGTGTTCCGAATGTGGATCCGACCGTAGGAAGAAAAGCTGTCCCTACGACGTTCTTTATCGTCGACGAGCAAGAGTACCTACGCCGTCCTACTAGGGAGGGATTGGATCCACGCCAATTGTTGCATTCCATCCACGATGCACCAATGCCTGATACAGTGGGATGGAGATGAAGTTGAAGTCGTCCGTGCAGATGATTCAGTCGAGGTTTCAACGGCCGGCATGGACATTTGGGAGACATCAGGCCAAGAGCCGCTCTCAGGTATCAATTTGAATGACTGTGAGCGCATCGACGTGACAAAGAATGGGGTTAGGCTGGTTTTATCCACCGGCCTGACCGTGTAACAAAAGCAAATGTCGATGGATAAACGTGGCGAGACCGATCCTTGTGATCGGCCCCAAAAAATTTGTGAAGGGACATCACAAAACCTTCACCAAGAAAGCAATGGGAGGCCGATTCTAGCGATCGGCCAAAATTATCCTCAACATCCGATCCGCTCGGGTTCAACACATGATCCAACAGAGCCGATACTATCAATTCTCTTGACAGAATCGGCTCGGGGGGCACATAGAAGGATATAACACGAGGAAAAGCAAAAACCCTTTGATGATGGATATTGGAGTATGGGGGCCGATACACAAGTCGGCCAAAAAATTCAAAAATTTTCGAGCATAGCCGATGCGCAGACATCGACTTAAGAATCAATGGAGCAGGGGGTGGATCTTCCCTTCAAGGACCCCTAGTTCCCATTCGGCGGCGTTAGCAGCGAGGAACGTGAACTGCCACTTCCGGGGGATGTTGCGCCCAGGGTTGGAGGGCGTCAGGAATTCGGGGACATCTTCACCAGAAGATTGCTGCGGCCTGCCGAAGATAAGGAGCCGATCTGATCAGCAAGGCGCAAGGGTTGACTGAGGCTCGGGGGGCAGCTCACCTTGAAGGTTCTCTGCTCCGGGGAGCCGATTTCGTTGGAATCGGCTAAACTCTGCACCACAACTTACCTGAAGAATGGTGCTAATGTTGCAAAATTATCATAGCCTGCTGGATCGGCTGTATAGACTCTCGACGGAAGAAAGGTGATCGGCTGGTGGCCCTGCAGGATAGCTCTCTTGGACGAGGTTGAGCCCGCCCCGAAATATCAATGATCTGGGGACCGATTTGCTTGGAATCGGTAGATGCGGCGCCACAGTTGGAAGCTGGTGATGGTCCATTCTTTATCCTCGCCTTGGCTGAGGCTCGGGGGGCAGCTCGCCCTCGAGGTTTAACCAATTTTGTCGAAATCGGCTCACTCTTCGTGACAGCTCGTTCGAAAGACAGCGATTATGGCAGAAGGAAGCTGCCGGAGCTGAGCGAGCAGAATTCGGAGGGGATAATGCGGCAGAAGAATGTCTGAAATTTAAAGTTAATAAGGAGACCGGACATTATTTCAGGAGTTTTGCCGCTAAGTTTAACATGCCATCTTGAGAGATCTGCATTTACAACTCCTAGGATTTGCGCGATTATGGCTTGGCCTTGTTTGACGAGGAGTTTGGGTCCAGGTGGATCTATCTCGAAATTTATCGTGAGAGACTGATGCGATGCCATCGGCTTGTTGGGCATTGACTAGATTGGCAGTCGGCAGAATCAGAACGAAGGACAATCGGCTAAATTATCATAAAGGGAATCGGCAAGATCAAATTGGGGAATTTCTTCATTAATAAGCCAGATTTCTTACATAGAAGAGCTGATTGCTCTCAAAAGGAAGTCCTAGGGGGATACATTGCCCCACCTCGCTATCGCTAGCCCTATGCTAAGATCCTATCTAGGGGCCGCTGCTGCCCTCGTCGTCGTCGTCGCCGGCATCGCCACCGTCGGCGCTACTCCCTACCGGCTCGTCATCGCTGCTCCAGCGGCCGCCGACAGGGCCCTCGTTGTCTTCATCCTCTTCGTCAGCGTCGTCGTCGCTGTCGACGTCGCTGAGGTTCCCGGGCCAGAGGTGGCGGCGTTTCGCCGGTGGCTCGTCGGAGGAGCTGTCGTCGTCCTCCTCCTCCTCTTCCTCCTCCTTCACCTCCTCGGAGGTGGTGAAGTCTGCCCAGGAGAAGCGGTCGTCATCGCTCTCCTCCTCCGGTTCCCCGTCGGCAAGGAAGCGGAGGTCGCTCTCCCCGTCGGTCAGGGATTTGTCATCCTCGGACCTGACGGAGGAGTCGTGGTCCTCTTTGTCCCACTTCGTTGGGGCGAGGATGTCGTACGCCGCTTGCGTACCCCACGAGGGCGTCGACTCTCGGATGGGAGAGGACACGTGGGAAAGATCCGATGAAGAAGAAGAGGAAGAGGAAGAAGACATGGTTGCAGGGGAGGGTTTTTTGGAGTGCTAATGCGGAAGGGGTGAAGGGGAGAACTGTTCGATGCGGTTAAATAAAAGGAGATGGGGGTTTTAATTTTCGAGCAGTTCTCGAGGACATGGTGCCAAAACTGTCAAATCGTGCGGAGAAGTTGGGAAGGCAAGTCGTCATGATGAAGCATGCTGCGACGGTTCCGTTCCGCCATGACACGACCCCTCGGAGGAAAAAGCGAGTGGTTTTGAAATTATCATTACCAAAACCGAGGGGGCATGTGTTATCACCAGATTTTGGCTAAATCGGGGAGGTGGGCCGCGATCAAGATGGGCTTGGAAGATTACACATGGAAGATCTATGAAGCGGCCTTGCACGGAGAATTTGGGCTAGGTTGCCCGTGTATCTTTAATTACGGTAGATTGTATCTAGATTAAAAGTTAGAGTTTTACCCGTGCACGGTTTAGTGCACGCCCACATTAGAAAGTCCCCCGGACTATAAATATGTACCTAGGGTTTATGGAATAAACAACAACCAACGTTCAACCACAAACAAATCTCGGCGCATCGCCAACTCCTTCGTCTCGAGGGTTTCTACCGGTAAGCATCATGCTGCCTAGATCGCATCTTGCGATCTAGGCAGCACAAGCCTGCCTACGTTGTTCATGCGTTGCTCGTATCGAAGCCTTTTTGATGGCGAGCAACGTAGTTATCTTAGACATGTTAGGGTTAGCATTGTTCTTCATATTACATGCTTTCGTAGTGCAACCCTTGCATGTCTAGCCGCCCTTACACCTATCTTAGGTGTAGGGGCGGCACCCCGCTTGATCATAGTTTAGTAGATCCGATCCGTTACGATTGCTCCTTGTTCTACAAGGATTAGTTTAATATCTGCAATAGTTAGGCCTTACAAGGGGTCGGAGGATCCAGCGGCGTGTAGGGTGGCGTTTGCTAGTCCTAGAACGGATGTTCCGGGATCAACCTCGTGTTGGTTTTTAGGCCCTGTCTAGGATCGGCTTACGGTCACCGTGCGCGAGCGCGAGGCCCGATCCTGAGTAGGATGATCCGATTATGCGGTGAAAACCCTAAATCGTCGTAGATCTCATTAGCTTTATCTTGATCAAGCAGGACCACCATATATTCGGACACCCCGTCTGAATCATGGGTGGATCGGCTCTTTGAGCCGATTCACAGGATAACCTGAGAGCCGATCGAGGCTCGTATTTAACGTTTACGTGTATGCCCTGCAGGAAACTAAGCGAGGCATCATCCACACCTTCCTGACCAGGTATAGGTCGGGTGGCACGCCCTTGTGATAAACATCGGTGCGTGCGACCAGGAGGCTTTGCGGGCCGTCGCTCAGAGGGACTAGGGCCAGCCGCAGCCCTAGTTGTTCCCGGCTCTACGGTGTTGCCCGTCTCTGCCCGCCAGTGGGTTTCTGACGTCAACGGAAGCTTATATTGAAAAAACTCCTTTCCCTGCTAAAATGAAGGAGTACTCTGTTATATCTAGTGCGGTTAATAAAAGTGCAAAGAAACCTATAGAACCTGAAGAACAAATAAAAGTTGAACCTGCTGTTGCAATAGTTAAAGATCTTGTGACTGAAAATGTAGAAGATGGTCATATTATTTTCTATGAAGATGCTTCTTATATTGTTTCGCATCCTAATAAGTCTAGGAAAGCCAGTGTTCCTATGCTCTCTGTTAGAATTGGTGATCATTGTTATTATGGTTTATGCGACATTGGTGCAAGTATTAGCGCCATTCCTTATGAGCTTTATACGGAGATCATGCATGAAATTGGTTCTTGTGAACTTGAAGATATTGATGTGGTTATTCGGCTAGCTAATAGAGAAACTATCTCTCCTATTGGTATTGTTCGAGATGTGGAAGTTCTATGTGGTAAGATTAAATATCCTGTTGACTTTTTGGTACTTGGTTCTGCTGCTAGTAAGTATTGCCCTATTATTTTTGGTAGACCTTTCCTAAATACTTGTGGAGCTGTTATAGATTGCAAGAAGGAAAAAATTATGACTAAATTTTCTGGTGAATCTTATGAGTTTAATTTCTCTAAATTTGCCAAAACTCCTTATAAAGCTGATTTGCCTAATAATGATTTTAGAGTTTAACAGTGTGCGTCTATTGCTCTTGCTCCTAATAATCCTTTGCAGCAACATTTGGAGAATAGTGAGAGTGAAGTCTTTAGGGAAGAAAGAAATGAGCTTGATGAAATTTTCCTTCGTCAACCTATTCTTAAACATGACTTGCCGGTTGAAGATTTAGGTACAACACCACCACCAAAGGAAGATCCTGTTTTTGATTTAAAACCGTTGCCTGATGATCTTAAATATGCTCATATTGATGATAAGAAAATATATCCTGTTATTATTAGTTCTAAGCTTTCAGAGATTGAGGAAGAAAGGTTATTGGAAATATTGAAGAAACACCGAGGAGCTATTGGCTATACTCTTGATGATTTGAAGGGGATTTCTCCCTCAATTTGCCAACATGCTATCAATATGGAAGATGATGCAAAGCCTGTTGTTGAACATCGACGCCGTCTAATTCCGAAGATGAAGGATGTGGTAAGGAATGAGGTATTAAAACTTCTTGAAGCTGGTATTATATATCCTATTGCCGATAGTAGATGGGTTAGTCCTGTGCATTGTGTTCCTAAGAAAGGAGGAATGACTCGTTGTGCCTAATGATAATGATGAGCTCATCCCTCAAAGAGTAGTTGTAGGGTATAGAATGTGCATTGATTATCGAAAAGTTAATAAGGTTAGTAAGAAAGATCATTACCCTTTACCCTTTATTGATCAAATGTTAGAAAGGTTGTCTAAAAATACTCATTTTTGCTTTCTTGATGGTTATTCTGGGTTTTCACAAATTGCTGTTAAAACTAAAGATCAAGAGAAAACCACTTTCACTTGTCCCTATGGAACTTATGCTTATAGACGCATGCCTTTTGGTTTATGTAATGCTCTTGCTACTTTTCAAAGATGCATGTCTGCTATTTTTCATGGCTTTTGTGAGAATATTGTAGAGGTATTCATGGATGATTTTTCTGTCTATGGGAATTCTTTTGATAATTGCGTGCGGAACCTTGATAAAGTATTGCAGAGATGTGAAGAAACTAACCTTGTTCTTAATTGGGAGAAATGCCACTTTATGGTTAATGAAGGAATTGTATTGGGACATAAAATTTCCGAGAGAGGTATTGAAGTTGATAGAGCTAAAGTTGAAGCAATTGAGAAGATGCCCTATCCTAGGGATGTTAAAGTACTTGCCTCCAACCTTTTCAGCTCAGCAAAGGAGGAAATTCTTTTATGACTTGAGGCATTATTTCTGGGATGACCCACACTTATATAAAGAAGGAGTGGATGGTATTTTGCGAAGATGTGTTCCCGAATATGAACAACAAGATATATTGAGTAAGTGTCATGGTAGTGTTTATGGAGGACATCACGCCGGAGATAGAACCGCGCAAAAGGTTCTACAATCAGGTTTTTATTGGCCAACTCTCTTCAAAGATGCAAGAAAGTTTATTCTATCCTGTGATGAATGTCAAAGGGTTGGCAATATCTCCAGACGCAATGAAATGCCTATGAATTATACACTTGTTATTGAACCATTCGATTGTTGGGGATTTGACTTCATGGGTCCTTTCCCTTCTTCAGAAGGTAACACTCATATACTTGTCACTGTTGATTACGTTACTAAATGGGTGGAAGCCATACCTACAAAAAGTGCTGATGGTGAGACTTCTTTAAGAATGCTTTTAGATATTATTTTTCCTAGATTTGGAGTTCCTAGATATCTTATGACTGATGGAGGTTCTCATTTTATTCATGGTGGTTTTAGAAAAACTCTTGCTAAATATGGTATTAATCATAGAATTGCTTCCGCTTATTATCCTCAAACTAGTGGGCAAGTAGAATTATCAAATAGAGAGATTAAATCTATCTTGCAAAAGACTGTTAATAAATCTAGAAAGAACTGGGCTATTAAATTGAAGGAAGCACTTTGGGCTTATAGAACTGCTTATAAAAATCCTATGGGTATGTCACCGTATAAAATGGTTTATGGGAAAGCTTGTCATTTACCTTTAGAACTAGAGCACAAGGCTTACTGGGCTGTGAGAGAACTAAATAAAGATCCTAAACTTGCCGGTAAGAAAAGATTGCTACAATTGAGTTCTCTAGATGAATGGAGAAGTGAAGCATATGAAAATGCTAAACTCTTTAAAGAGAAAGTTAAGAAATGGCATGATAGAAGAATTATCAAAAGAGAATTCAATGTTGGGGATAAAGTCCTATTGTATCGGTCTCGTCTCAGATTTTTTGCAGGGAAGTTACTCTCAAAATGGGAAGGACCATACGTCATTGATGAGGTGTATCGTTCAGGGGCAATTAAAATTAGCTCTCTGCAAGGTAATGCCACACAAGTGGTGAATGGACAAAGAATCAAGCATTATATCTCCGGTGATTCTTATAATGAAGATGTTGATGTTATTCGAGTGGTAACTCCGGAAGCTTTCATCAAAGGCCAAGTTGACGATCCCGCGAGTTCGACTTTGAATAGGTAACAGTACTGGTAAGAAAAGTCCGCGTTTAACTTTTCGAACAATGTTTTTGCAACTTTTGGAAAATATGAAAAATTACGAGATCGAAACGGAGTGGAGGAGACACACGAGGGCGTGCCCCCATAGGCCGGCGCGGGCCCCAGCCTGGCCGCGCCGCCCTATGAGGAGGCCACCTCGTTGCCCCTCTCCGACTCTGGTTCGACCTGGTACTTTCCGTTTGTCGTGAAAATTTCTGCTATATAATCCCCCAGACCCCTGGAGGCCCGTATATCGTTTTCTCGTCGTGTTTTGTTTCGAGCTGTTTTTGCCAGGATCTGCGTCGGATCTAGAGCCACCATGTCTTCGTCAGGAACTCCGAAGGACAACTTCTTTGAGGACGTCGTCAACCCGTACATGAGCGAGTTGAAGATGCACCCCAAGGAATTGCTGCTCGTAGATGGAGAATTGCAGATTGAAGATGTCCGGGGTCCTAAAGGAGAAGGAAGCTTGGAAGACAGGATGGAGAAGCTAGAACAAGAGGTCTTTAACTACAAGAAGATGGCTGAGCGTGAAGTAGACATCTTCCACAAGATCGTGTCTGAACTTATTGATGAACACGAGAAGGAGACTGCAAAGTTGTGGAACGATATCCTCTCACTTCACGACACCACCAACAAACTCCAAGCTCAAATCTATGTTGTTCAAAATCAAAACTGTGAGTATGAAAACAGTTTAAACACATAAGCTATGCTGCTAGTTTCAGGATTCCTGAGACCAAGATGTCGTTTGTTGATGGAGAGCCTCTTCCTTGGAAGTCTGATGATGGGAAGAATTCATCACCACCGCCGACGGAGTAATTCATCATCGGTATTGGCATCCCCTTGGTTTGTTCCAAGCTTGGGGGAGTGCCGCGGTATCACATCATCACTATCTTTTACCTTTTTATTATCAAATAGTGTCATATCATGAGTAGGGAAGTTATCATATAAGATGTGTTGCGGTATGGAAGTATCTCTCTTTAGTTGGTTATCTATGTATCCCTTGGTGTGAGTTATCGTTATGGAATATTAATGAGAAGTCTTATCATTTACATATTGCACATCTTATTTTAGTTTGCAATTTTTATTATATGATTGATCTTGTTGCTAGTATTGGTATCACTTTGGGAGCATTGAGTAAACCTATTTAGTTTTGGCAAACTTAGCATTGGTCAATAGCAACAACATTTTGAGTTTAAGTAGAAAAGAGGGAATACATGTAGATATTTTATTATCTTTCTTGTTAGTTCCTAGCTTAGTATTCTGAAGTTAAAATTGTTTGTGCTTACAAGGAAGATGCGTGATTATTTCTATCACATGTATATTTGTTTGTTTCCCTCAACTCTTATGCTTGCTAATCAACCTTGCTAGCCAAAAACCTGTACTGAGAGGGATTGCTTCTCGTGCATCCAACCCCTTAAACCAAACCTATGCCATCGTTGTCCACCATAACTACCTACTATGTGGTATTTCCCTGCTATTCCAAGTAAATACTTCATGTGCTACCTTTAAACAATTCAAAAGTTATCATCCCTTATTTGTGTCAATGTTTTATAGCTCATGAGGAAGTATGTGGTGTTTTATCTTTCAATCTTGTTGGGCAACTTTCACTAATGGACTAGTGGCTTCATCCACTTATCCTATAATTTTGCAAAAGAGCTGGCAACGGGGTTCCCAGCCCCAATTAATTAACTTTCATTAATAATTCATCAGTAAGCAACTTAATTTTGCAATAGACACTCCTCCATGGTATGAGATTGTTGGAAGGCACCCGAGGATTCGGTTAGCCATGGCTTGTGTAAGCAAAGGTTGGGAGGAGTGTCATCCTTAAATAAACTAAAGTACATGTGTAAACAAAAGAGAAGAGGGATGATCTACCTTGCTGGTAGAGATAACGTCCTTCATGGGAGCCGCTCTTTGGAAGTCTGTTTGGCAAGGGGGTTAGAGTACCCACTACCATTCGTTGACAACAACAAACACCTCACAAAACTTCACTTTTATGCTCTCTATATGATTTCAAAACTTAAAAAGCTCTAGCACATGATTTAATCCCTGCTTCCCTCTGCGAAGGGCCTGCCTTTTACTTTATGTTGAGTCAGTAAACCTATTTCCCTCCATCTTAAGCAAGCAATTGAGTTGTTGTGATCCAACCATCTATATTGTGATCTACTTAATCATGTCTTTTATTCTTCCTTGTTTAGTACAAGTTTTATCTGAATGAATATAGCTTTGAATGTTATCAATGATTATGAGGAAACTACTATGATTAAGTATGCAAGTCTTGTTATAAGCTTTAATATGAGAGCACTGCTCAATAGATAAGTATAATCTGTTAACTGTTCTCTGACCAAGAATGGAGTTTGCCATCACCAATATTGATTTCTTATGCACCTTTATTTGTGATTACCTTCTACTTGTTTCAAGTTGAATTATATGAGAAAATTGTCTACTAGAATGTCTTGTGTGAATTGATATGATGCTTCTTGTCCGTATTTTATTTATCGACTCTTCACTCCATAAACATGTGGTCTTGTTTACTGAGCTCAGTTTCGCTTGGGGACAAGCGAAGTCTAAGCTTGGGGGAGTTGATACGTCCATTTTGCATCACTATTTTATATCATAATTTACTCGTTATTCATTGATATCTTTTCATATTTAGAGATGATACTTATGTTATTTCATCTATTTTGCATGTTTCATGATCATTGGAGAATCGCGCACCGGAGTCGGATTCTCGTCGGAAAAAGCACCGTCGAATGCAATATTTCGGAAGATCAAGCAATTGACGGGAATTATACCGAAAATCCTATTTTTCCGGAAGACGGAGGTAGCCAAAGGGGGATCCGAGGAGGGCCGCCATGGGCCCCCTCATAGGCCGGCGCGGGCCCTGCCCTGGCCGCGCCGCCATGTGGGGAGGGGGCCCACAGCCCCCTCTGGCCTCCTCTCCTTCGCGTACTTCTTCGTCCCGAAAACCTAAGCTCCAGAGGATAGTCGCGAGGAGTCACAGCCCCCTCTGGCCTCCTCTCTTTCGCGTACTTCTTCGCCCTGAAAACCTAAGCTCCAGAGGATAGTCGCGAGGAGTCACAGCCGCCTCTGCGGGGCGGAAAACACCAGAGAGAAAAGAGCTCTCCGGCAGGCTGAAATCTGCCGAGGAAATTCCCTCCCGGAGGGGGAAATCGACGCCATCGTCACCGTCATCGAGCTGGACATCATCTCCATCATCATCACCATCATCTTCATCATCATCACCGCCATCTCCACCGCTGCACCTCGTCACCGCTGTAACAATTAGGGTTGGATCTTGATTGTTTGATAGGGGAAACTATCCCCGTATTGATTTCTACTTGTTATTGATGCTATTGAGTGAAACCATTGAACCAAGGTTTATGTTCAGATTGTTATTCATCATCATATCACCTCTGATCATGTTCCATATGATGTCTCGTGAGTAGTTAGTTTAGTTCTTGAGGACATGGGTGAAGTCTAAATGTTAGTAGTGAAGTATGTTGGTTAGTATTCAATGTTATGATATTTAAGTTGTGGTGTTATTTTTCTAGTGGTGTCATGTGAACGTCGACTACATGATACTTCACCATTTATGGGCCTAGGGGAATACATCTTGTATTCGTTTGCTAATTGCGGGGTTGCCGGAGTGACAGAAACCTAAACTCCCGTTGGTATATAGATGCAGGAGGGATAGCAGGATCTCAGAGTTTAAGGCTGTGGTTAGATTTATCTTAATTACTTTCTTGTAGTTGCGGATGCTTGCAAGGGGTATAATCACAAGTATGTATTAGTCCTAGGAAGGGCGGTGCATTAGCATAGGTTCACCCACACAACAGTTATCAAAACAATGAAGATTAATCAGCTATATGAAGCGAAAGCACTAGACTAAATTCCCTTGTGTCCTCAAGAACGTTTGGTCATTATAAGTAAACAAACCGGCTTGTCCTTTGTGCTAAAAAGGATTGGGCCACTCGCTGCAATTATTTCTCTCGCACTTTACTTACTTGTACTTTATTCATCTGCTATATTAAAACCCCCCGAATACTTGTCTGTGAGCATTTACAGTGAATCCTTCATCGAAACTGCTTGTCAACACCTTCTGCTCCTCGTTGGGTTCGACACTCTTATTTATCGAAAGTACTACGATACACCCCCTATACTTGTGGGTCATCACACCCTGCCGGGACGGGGAATTGGAGGAGATCATCGCCATCATCGCCACCGACGCCTCTCCATCAACCATCCATGCTTCCCCCATCCATGTGTGAGTAAATCCCCGCTGTAGGCTAAAGGGGATGGTAGGGATTGGATGAGATTGTTCATGTAATAGCCATAAGATTGTTAGGGCATGGTGCCTAGTATCCGTTGTTGGTACTTTTATGATATTGTTGCAACTTGTTATGCTTAATGCTTGTCACTAGGGCCCGAGTGCCATGATTTCAGATCCGAACATGTTATTGATTCATGATGATATTCATTGTTTTATGATCTTACCCGCAAGTTGTATACACATATTGTCGTCCGGAACCCGAGGCCCCAAAGTGACGTAAATTGGGACAACCGGAGGGGAAGGTCGTGATATGAGGATCACATGTGTTCACAGAGTGTTAATGCTTTGCTCCGCATCGTATTAAAAGGAGTACCTTAATTACCAAGTAGTTTCCCTAGAGGCCCTGCTGCCACCGGCCGGTAGGACAAAAGATGTTGTGCAAGTTTCTCATTCCGAGCACGTACGACTATATACGGAACACATGCCTATGGTTATTTAGTACTTGGATACTCGTTTTATTATTATCTCGCAAATGCCTTGTCTTGATTATTACATGAGTTATCTTATCCATGCAGCGCCCGTTCATCCATCCCTATGCCTACGATATTTTAATCCCGTTGTTTACTATAATCACTATTGCTTGTCTTTATTACACCGCCGCTTATATTTCACTACGCTATCGCTATAAAACTGTTGCTACCGATAAACTCTTGCGAGCAAGTCTCGTTTCCAGTGTGCAGCTGAATTGACAACTCCGCTGTTAAGGCTTACAAATATTCTTTGGCTCCCCTTGTGTCGAATCAATAAATTGGGTTTTACTTCCCTCGAAGACTGTTGCGATCCCCTATACTTGTGGGTCATCAGGTCTCTCCGATGAAGATGTGGATGCCACCGATTGGGAGGATGGAGAGCTCGACGGGGTCGGTCATAGCCGAAATGCAGCACTCATCCTGAGTGATGATCGGAAAGTTATCAGCGTAAAGAATGCGCCCCACATCGATCGTGTCGTTGAAGCTTCCCATGGCGGAACCCTCCCGGTTCCGGCCTCCAGACACCGCTGGCCCCACGGTGGGCGCCAACTGTCATTGCCTATTCGACAATACCCCAGAGGAGGGATCCTCACGGAGGGGGGTGGAAGAAGTAGGGGCCATAGGGCGGAGAGCACTCGGGATGGTGGTACGCGATTTACCTAGCTTCAGAACACCTGCTGGAGGACAGGGCCTACTGCTGGTTGTCTAGAATTATCTGGGCGCTTTCGCATTGTTACAATGAGTTTTGGTTGTGCCTCTAGGGCCCCCGGGATCCGGCTTATAAAGACTCTAGGATCTAGGGTTCCTATGGAGAGTCCTAACCGGAATACAAGTTGCCTAACTACGAAACATTACATTATCGTGCACGTCAAGGATCCGACTATCCATATACGCCGGCTACCCCTGATGGGCCAGGCCGGATCCGACTTCCAGGTAAGGTCGGTGGGATTCGGCTTCATGTTCCTGGGCTGGACTTCCTCCATGTTGATCAACAACAACTGGTCCGCCCGATGGGCCATATGCCACCATCACCATCCGTGGGCCACCCGGGCTTGCCGGATCTAGTCACTGTCGATGGTACACCCATAAAGTATACCCACAACATTTTGGCAACCCCAATTCACATAGAGGAGTCGGGCCTAAACCGTTTCGCTCACTCGCCCCCCACGGGCGACGGGCGAAACCCTAGTCCCTCCCTCCCTCAGCTTCTTCCCCCAGCTCTCTACTGTTGGCGTGGGCCGCCGGGCGTTGTCCGTGCGGTGCGGGCGACGGTGGGGCCGACTTTACCCGTCGCGCGGAGGGGGGCGTAGGTGGCTCCTCGATGGCGGCGGCGGTCGACCTGGCGGCGTGGTTTTCGTAGGTCGGCTGTGAGGTGGCACGGTGGTGCTGCCATTGGCAGCGAGGCGTCGGGTTTGGCCGGGCGGCTGGAGGCGCTTGATACGTCTCCAACGTATCTATAATTTCTTATGTTCCATGCTAGTTTTATGACAATACCTACATGTTTTATTCATAATTTATATCATTTTTATGCATTTTCTGTGACTAACCTATTAACAAGATGCCGAAGCGCCAGGTTTTCTGCTGTTTTTGGTTTCAGAAATTCTACACAGGAAATATTCTCGGAATTGGACGAAACAAAATCCCACGGCCCTATTTTCCACGGAGTGTTCCAGAACATCGAAGAAGAGTCGGAGAAGGGCAGCAGGGAGCCACCCCATAGGGCGGCGCGGCCCCACCTCCAGGCGCGCCGAGGTGTGGGGAGCCCACCTTGGGACTCCCCCGACGCTACCTCTTCGCCTATATATTCCTTCGTATCGGAAAACCCTAGTACCGAGAGCCAAAATACGAGAAAAGTTCCAGAGACGCCGCCGCCGTCAACCCCATCTCCGGGGGTTCTGAAGATCACCTCCGGCACCCTGCCGGAGAGGGGAATCATCACCGGAGGGCTCTACATCACCATGCCCGCCTCCGGACTGATGCGTGAGTAGTTCATCCTTGGACTATGGGTCCATAGCGAGTAGCTAGATGGTTGTCTTCTCCTATTATGCCATTATGTTTAGATCTTGTGAGCTGCCTATCATGATCAAGATCATCTTATTGTAATGCTACATGTTGTGTTTGTTGGGATCCGATGAATATGGAATACTATGTCAAGTTGATTATTGATCTATCATATATGTTATTTATGATCTTGCATGCTCTCCGTTGCTAGTAGAGGCTCTGGCCAAGTTGATACTTGTAACTCCAAAAGGGGGTATTTATGCTAGATAGTGGGTTCATGCCTCCATTGAATCTGGGACAGTGATAGAAAGTTCTAAGGTTGTGGATGTGCTGTTGCCACTAGGGATAAAACATCAATGCTTTGTCTAAGGATATTTGTATTGTTTACATTACGCACAGTACTTAATGCAATTGTCTATTGTTTGCAACTTAATACTGGAAGGGGTGCGGATGCTAACCCGAATGTGGACTTTTTATGCATAGATGCATGCTGGATGGAGGTCTATGTTTCTTTGTCGTAATGCCCTAAGTCTCATAGTAGTCATCATGATATGTATGTGCATTGTTATGCCCTCTCTATTTGTCAATTGCCCAACTGTAATTTGTTCACCCAACATGTTATTTATCTTATTGGAGAGACACCACTAGTGAACTGTGGACCCCGGTCCATTCTTTTACATCTGAAATACAACCTACTGCAATTATTGTTCTCTTTTGTTTTCTGCAAGCAAACATCATTCTCCACACCATACGTTTAATCCTTTGTTTTCAGCAAGCCGGTGTGATTGACAACCTCACTGTTAAGTTGGGGCAAAGTAGTTTGATTGTGTTGTGCAGGTTCCACGTTGGCCCCGGAATCCCTGGTGTTGCGCCGCACTACACTCCTTCACCAACAACGTTCACGTGGCCTTCATCTCCTACTGGTTCGATAACCTTGGTTTCTTACTGAGGGAAAACTCGCTGCTGTACTCATCATACCTTCCTCTTGGGGTTCCCAACGGACGTGTGCTTTACCGTCACAAGCAGCTACTTTTCTGGCGCCGCTGTCGGGGAGGAATTAACACTCCATCAAGCCCCGTCACGCGCCATCAACGCTCGCTCTGCCTAGATCTATGCCCATCTAGGCCCGATCTGGGTTGGGGCGGGCCTCTGCCCTCTAGCTTGACGTTGGTCCCCCTGGTAGCATCGGTGGTGTGGTGGCCGTGGTTGGCGATGGTGGCGCACAACTGGCCAGTAGCAGCGTGGTGGCGAGCACTTTGCTGGGCCAGTTCGGGCCTGGCTTGTTCTTACTATTACGCCCGGTCAACTACCGCCAGATCGGGCGGTGGAGGTTGTTTCCTCCCGCGTGGTTGTGCTGCTGCTATCCCCGACCTTGTGCTCGCCTTATCTGCTTCTAGGCCTCGCGTTGGTGACCTTTGAGCAAGACGCAGGTGGGTGGACCAGTTCAGATTATTCGGGGTGGCGGCGGTGTGGGTCGGGAGAAATCCATGTCGGCTTGTCCGCGGCGACGCCTCGCGTGTACCTGTACCCTATCACCCCCGCGTACCGAGGGAAACCCTAGGACTAGTCCGGGCAGCTGCGGCGTCGTCGTCGTTTTCCTTGTCGAAGGTGTTGTTTGGTATGCGGCGCTTCGGATTGCGAGGAGCGTGGTGCTACTTTTGCGGAGGGCGCAGCGGTTGCGAGTTGTTTTCGTGTTTGTTGCTCAGCCGTAGTCGGCATTTGTTTCTCTTATTTTTTGTGTGTTTTTTTTTTTTTGTTTGGGCTTGGTTGTGCTGCGGTTCTAGCAAGCTTGTTATATCTTGGTTGCGACAAGTAATTCCTTTATTTTTGATAGGCACGTTATTCCTTTGTTTTTGATAGGCACGTTATTCAGAGTTTCAGACCACGCTGATATTTATCTTATGGGCACATGAGTCTATGCCGACATGCATGCATATCTATTTTATATACCCTTTAACTAAATCAAGGTACAAGAGTTGTTGGGCGTATCATCAGGCTCTCCCAGTCAAAGTTAGGCCATGTAATCAGGTGATGTATCTATTTTATATACCCTTTAACTCAATCAAGGTACTCCCTCCCTCATAGTTTATTAGATGTGCGTGTACCTCTAGATCGTAAATTTGATCAAGTCAATATTAGTTATATGTTGTAAAAATTATCATTAGAAAGTTTAGATATTCTATTTTCTAATAATAAAATTTTGCACAATATAATTTAAATTATATAGATCAAATTGGCTAGGGATATGAAAAAGACTAGTAAACTGAGATGGAGGGAGTACAAAGGTTGTTGGGCGTATCATCAGGCTGTCCCAGTCAAAGTTAGGCCATGTAATCAGGTGATGTAATCAGTCAATATTATATGCGTAATCAAGAAATTTATTTAAAAATAATCTGGTTGTGTAATCAGGCGATGCAATTAGTGTAATCAGGCGATGTAACCAGGCCATTAGTTATTACCGAAATAGCTTGCAGGAATCTACACTACTTAAAAAGGAGGAATATGTTCCCTATTCTGCCTACCCCTCACTACGACCAGTTTTGGTCGTCACCCCCTCTGCAGCGATCGCCTACATGGGCCGCACCAAATGGGCCGCACCAGAAATCTCGTCCAAAAATCAATCTCGCCCAGAATCTCGACCAGTATCAATCTCGCCCAGAATCTTGGCCAGAATCAATCTCGTCCCAGAAGGAATGCAACCTCGCCGCAGAAGGTATGTAATCACGCCCGAGTCAAACTCGCCCCAAAATCAATCTCGTCCCACTATGCAAATATTCAGTGAATTCAATAGTATCTCGGTCAGCTGAAATTAAATCACCATCTATGGTAACTAAATCACCTCACGCTATAGTATCTCGGTATACTGAAATTAACTCCCCATCGATCACGCTATGGTATTTAAAACATTTCCCAATTTCGCCCCAAGCACCCAGTTATGGTAATGGTAATTAAAACATTGCCCTTAATACCTGAAAAGTATAAATAACCTGAAGCATTTTTCAACCTGCTCATTCTCCTCAAACAAACTAGCAAGGGACGTCGCAAGGAGGATCATCATCGAAATTCAGGTTCAGATAGTTCAGGTATGTAATCACTAGCTGATGCACCATCACCCTCTTCCCTCTCGAATCAGCCATGTTTTTTCTGGAATACTTTTGAAGTATTAGAGAATGTAAGTTAGTCACGAATACAATAGATATTAACGGTCTTATCATTACGACCACTAGCAGAGATACATAGATTTTGCAATGGTAAATACAGCAGTACATCAACTATGTACAACTGCAGCCATCACAGATTCGTATATAATTTGCGTTAAGAAGTACCAATTGTCGTTAAGATTTCCTAGGCCATGAACTGCAAGCAAGTACCTGGTGAAGACAATTGTCTTATCACCGACTTGTATGTCTATCCTTATATTTGAATTCATGCCTTGCTGGTTTTGGAGGGACCATTATATTGCATAGGATTGTAACTCAGGGTACCTTGCAGTCTTGTTATGAAAACATCTGTTAGAATGTTATGTAGTGCAGATTGATTAGGGCAAACTGATCTGGTTTGCTGCAGATTAATTAGGGCTTAACCAGGTGTCGAGTTTATTATTTGCAGTAAAAGCTTTTGTACTCATCAGTCGTATGGTCTGAGAACTTGGAAATTCTTCTACTTATTTTCTTTGTGTATGTCTCAACAAAAATAAGGCAATGCGCACAAAAGGCAATGCTAATGGTATAGACACTGATTATTTCAACATGGCCGTACGGGTAAACACTATAGACGAAGCCCGATTGTTTACGGATACAAATTATCATATTATGGATCTCAGGTTTTATGTAAGTATTGATGTTTAAATTCATCTTATAAGGTAACCACATGTCATGTTTTAAGTAACTCTAATAATTCTACTCTCGTCTCAGACCATAGTGACCGACTCCACAAGAAACCCAAAGCAACGTCTACTGTTTGACACTAAGCGCGAGATCATGGCAAAGATGTGTGACTGCTGGCCAGGGATGGAGTTCCATGTGTCAGCCTGCAACTCGGTAAGACTGTTTTTCTAAATATAAAATGGGGCGCCGTTTCATACATGGTAATAATTCATAATTCAATTTTATGCAGATTTTTATACCATATCGTAGATGTGGACAATGCTACATGCTATTTGTGTTTAACCTGGATGAACAAACCGTTACTCTACTTGATCCCTGCACCGGACATGTCTAAACAAAGACTTCATGATTACTATGTAAGCAAGCTGAAAGAAATATCATTATACCTAAACATTGCTCTTCAAGACGCAATTAAAGGCTGGAACGATGACGTCTTCTATTGGCGTCGCATCACACCATGTCGGTTGCCAATGAACCATGACAGGTTAGAATCAATGGCATTATACGTAGTTTTTTAGATCTTGTCTACAATTTAGCTAACAATAACGTGTACTTTCTATATAGCCGCATGTCCGGATTTTTGGTTCTAACATATATGCGTTGGTGGAATGGTAAAGAAGTTGTCCGAGCAAATGGCAAGGTGGGTATCGAATTAAAATCTATCTGTAAGTTTGACCTTTTCTGCAGTATTGATGTGTAATCCATGTGCAGATTGGTTATGCCCTACGGAACAAAGCGGTTGTACACATTCTTTTGTACAAGGACAACGAGTGTGAAGCCAACGATTCCGCAATTTGTTAGATATTTGGTCACCATAGTTGGGTCAACTTTTTTTCTTTGAAAAGTTGCTGGTTCAGCTATTGTGATGTCCTAAATCATGATGTCCGAACAAGAGTAATGCTATTATCAGTACCATAACTACGATTTTGTAGTACATCCTTGTACATAGTCTTGGGCAGTCCAAGCATGAGATACTTTGTGCTTGTACTTTTAGTAATCACTATGCTATCTTTTAAAATTTGTGCATATCAGTTCCATTGTGGTAATCATGTGAGAATCCGAATTAGCTAAGATCATATTAGGTTCTGCTGCGCTATAAATGGCCCTATGCAACCAGATGAAACTAAATAATGCGCCTTGTTCCCATTGACTCTTCTCAAATACTTGTTCCTTTAAGTCAAATACATAATGATCTAGGTAGTTATATTGCATGGTAGTTAGACCAGACAAGAAAGCAAGGAGAACCACAAATTGAGTTCCAGCAAAGTAGTAACCTGTATACATGGTAGTCCGTGGATATTTTTGACTGACTATGCGAACCTTCTTTTTCCAAGTAGTACTTAGAGCTTGATCAAATTTTGGTTCTCCTCACAGTATAACTTTTTGTGAGAGGCAGAACCTATTTATTCAAGAACTTCTAATAAAACTTTGTAATTTCTGTTGCATGTGCTGATATTTAGCCTCTCCTCCCTGTATCTGAGCCCTCGACCATTTTGTGCATGATGAAAGGATGATCTTCTCACTTATGCAAGGACCAAATGGAGAGCAGGATAAATGATTTTAAAAAACTTTTTTCTTGACTATTGAGTTTTTGTTCTGATGTATTACATGCTGGTCTGTACCTAAAATAATTCTCCAAGTGTAATAAATGATTCTTAGTGTACACATTACATATTATTTATTTGAAGATTGCTCCATTGATGTTGAAATATAATGTATATAATCAGAAAACAATCAGAGCTATGAAAACAATAATGGTAGAACCCGAGTTGGAAAATAAAGGAACTACCATAGAAAGTATAAAGTTGCACGTATGAATGGAAGAATGGAAAATGACAGTTAATCCATCATAAGTAAGAAAGTACCTGAAGATAAATACTGGTATTTGGATTTTCATTGCATACTCATGGTAGACAGAAGATACTGATGGAACAGTTACCTACACCAAACAAAGCTTCATCTGAATATACAACAAATGTAAAACAAAACTCCCTGAACTATCATTTTCCGGCAATTCTCATCCCACGCCAAACAAAGGAATGGGACTAAATATCATTTTCCCTCATCAATTCCTTCTTCACTCCCTAAACTAAACTCCCATTACCCTTCCTTAAGTTTGCCAAACACGCTGTTGATGGTAGCCTTTTGAAGAGGGGGGCGGGGATGCTTAAACTTGGCATGCAAATTTCCTTATTTCCTTAACAAAAAAGTTCACAATGAAGTTTCAAAATTTCCAAACAAATAGCATATGTGCAGGAAGTACTCAAGATCTCTTCCTGTATCAATATAAGGAAATATTTTGCAATCGCCTACCAAATACCAATCATGTGCCAATTGTGATCACCTACCAAATACCAATCATGCACCAATATAAATAGGCATTACCTATTATTCTCCTTGCTGATCAATCTTCCCGAGCGGCATCAATCCAACAGCACCACGAAATCACGAATTCTCGTCGACAACAAGGTATGAACTGAGGCCAAACAACACCGCCAGCGCTCCCTCGAATCCTTTCGGAACCCTGGGATCTTCGACGGCACTGCGCCATCGGTGAACCGGTCTGTCACGGTGCGGCATCAATCCGTGCATGTGCGGGGGGAGGACCGGTCTGTCACGAGGGAGCCGGCGGCCGTGCGAGGGAGACGGGGGGCGGGGACGCGCGACCGAAGCTGGGGCCATCGGCCGCGCGAGGGAGCCGGGGGCAGGGGCGCGCGAGCGAAGCTGGGGCCAGCGGCCGCGCGAGGGAGCCGGGGGCAGGGGGCGCGCGAGGGAGCCGGTGGGCGGCGGCGCGCAAGCCAAGCTGGGTGCTGGCGGCGACAGAGCAAGCCAACCTGGGCAGCGGCGGCGTCAGTAGCCGGCAGCGCGAGCGAAGCTGGGCGGCGGCGGCGGCGTATGTAGCCGGCAGTGAGCAAATGGGGCTGATGGGGAATTTTTTCTTGATTGGAAGTGGACGGGGAAGTTGAGACATGGGAGAACCAAAGAATTTAGCTTCCGAGCGTTTTCCAGTTTCTCAGCTTATGTGTTCCTGAGTTAAATTTTTATCTCCAGCTCTCCAATTTCTCAGTGCATGTTAGAAAACTAAGCAGCAAATAGATCGAGAGAGATAGTCTGGCTGGACTTCTTTAACTGTATTTAAACCGTGGGAGAGAATTATATTTTTTCCCTTCCATATACATGCTTGTATGACTTTATTTAATTTTTTATTTCATATTTTTTTTCCATTTTTATATTACGGCCCGGATGGACACTGATATTGTTGATGCAGGGGAACTCCCCGCTTCGTCATCCGCCATCAATTCCATCGCGCGGTAGCTAGGACTGTGTCGGCGACAGGGTGATCTTGATGTGTTGCTTCCGTTCCATCCCAGGCTCTCCCTTCCTCCATCAACTTTGGTCACCCTGGTATGTCTCGGGATATTTTAAGTCTCTTAAATTTCGCCTATAAAATATGCTAATTTTGGACTAAACTTTCGAAGCCAGGAGAGAAGCCCTGAATTATTCCACCGGTGACATGTTCTAGGTCTACAAAGTTTCTGTTTCTGCTGCGCTCACCTAGATCTTCACCGCGTCATGGATCTAGGGTTCAGCATACCCGTCCGGTAGGACATCTTCTCTTAACCTGCTAGATTACCACTTCTCCTATTTATCCAAATATTATGGCTTGCTACATTTTATTCTGATCTATCGATTCCATCATTCTATTTGCAGATGCTTTTTTTTATAAATGGTTGGAGGCGGATAACTGTGATGTTAAACATACAGTTAAAGATATGTTGATGTTTGTGGGTCTCGAATTGCAGAACTATCTTGCTAAGGCCCAGACGATTAGGTCTTGATATGACGGTACAAGAAATTGTTGCAGGGTTACAATCAGCGGCACCGTGTATCAGTGGTAAACTAAACGTGCAATCTATTGGCGTTCAGGGCTTCATAGCACAATCCATAGGCCCTCCTTTTCCTCAGCTTTTGTAAGAAACTTTAGGAGTTGGCAACGATATCATCCTCTGTTCACATCCTTTTTCTTGGTTTTCATGGTCATCCTCCTTTGGAGCGGTCAAGGAATCGCTGCCTAAAAAAATTAGCATCCGCACCACCGGCTTGCCGTCGGAGTTTTTTACCCTAACTATTATTGAAGATTTGCTAAGCCCCTTTTGTATGTTTGACACAGAAGGCTACGATTTGGGATTTTCTCCGGATATTCATGAATATCAAAGTGTTGTTTAGACTAATTAGAAAAGAAGTATTCCTTCAATTATACATATGTTGGCTTGCAGCATCCACGTTTTGTGAGACAATAATACACCTAAAAAGGAGAGGTTGTTGAGTTGACAGTTACGACGGTCCAGAACACGAACACATGTGTGGGACTTACCGCAGAAGAGTAACAAGAAGACCTACAACTTGAACCATGGAGGTGCACGACAATGCTATCTTGCTATTGCGTTTTGTATTATCATATTGTAGTACATTATAATACCCCCCGATTTGATTTAAATTTTCATACTGAGTTGTAAATTATATATGTGCATTGAGAAATGAAATTTGAGGACCCGTGGCAACGCACGGGCATTTGTACTAGTAGAAGAAAAACAAAAACATCTTACGTCGTCACATGCAACTTCTCTAGCTGACTGACTGACCAATCTTTCAAAAAAGTTACGTTGCCCACAACTTCCTTAGAGCATCTCCACTCGTCTCCCCGAACAGCCCCCGACGAGCCATTTTTTCATCCGGATGGAAACTGGACCAGCCGCGCCCCCGGTTCCTTGTTTTTCGCCGGATTTGGGCTTTCATCCATCCGGCGAGCCCACGCCAACCCCGGCCTACCGGGAAGCGCTCGGGGACTCCGGACGAAGCGAAAGCGCGCGAAACGCCGAGAAATCTCTCCCGCGCTTTCGTTTCGTCTTCGCCGCGAAGGTGGCCCCGACCGGTCAGCGACACGCGCATCGTCTTCCGCGCGCAGTAAAGGCTGCCGCCGGTCAGCTCGCCGCGGACGCGTCGCATTCCACGCGGCATTAATCGCCGGCGCCAGCCGCGCCTATATACGCTGCTCCGCTCGCCGCGACGTGTATCCCTGCTCCACTCTCATCCACTCTCCCTCCACTCTCGTCCACTCTCTCGATGGCGTTCAACGACGAAGACGGCGCAGCGAACAACGGCTTCCCCCGCCGGTCGCTGCACGCGTGGGAGGGGCACCTCCTCCACCAGGCGGGGTACCCCTGCCCGCCGGACACCAGGCCTCCCGGCGGCAGGTGGCGGCTAAGTAATGGTGCCGTGCCAATCCCGCCGCCGCCCCAGGGCCACGCCCTCGACGCCGCCATCGAGGAGGCTTGGATGGCGATGACGGAGGAAGAACGCGCCGACCCGCGCCACCACCCCGAGAACTACACGAGGTGGAATTCTTTCTTCCTCCGGTGGTGGGAGCGGGAACTGGCATCCTACGACGGCCCGCCGCCTCCGCCTCCGCGCAACAACGCCGCGGGTCGCCGGCGATGGTGGAGCGCGCCGAATAGGACGCTTCACAACGTCCTCGAGCACATCGAGGGCGGCAACACCCCGGCGCTCACGATGCCCCCTCCATCGAGGGCATCGGTCAATCGCCGCCGGGGAAACAGCTGGCAGCCACGGCGCATGGCTGCCAGCTCGTCGTCTTCCGACACGGCGAGGTCGCTCTCCAGGTCGGCGCCATCCTTGGCGCCGGTGAAAAAGGAGCCGGCTTCGCCGCCGAGCAACCGCACGCGCGGCGGAGGCGGCATCGTCATCCGCGAGCCCTCGGCGGCACAAGGGCGCCTCCGCCCAAGGCGCGAACAGGATACCTCCGGCGAGCGGAAGCGCAAGCCGGCGAAGGTGAAGGTGGAGGAGGCCGAGAGCGCCGAGGACGCGGCCATCCTCGAGGCCGTCATCGCGAGGTCCCTCCAGGACCTCGTCCCCGCTCAGAACGCCATGCAACTCGACCAGGCCTGCGCCTGGTCGAGGGAGCAGTGGGAGAAGGAGGAGGCGGAGCGGCAGGCGAGGTTCCTCCAGGACGTCGCCCGCTACCGCCGGCCTGCGACTCCTCCATCCGGCGCCGCCGTCCCCGTCGTCGACCTCGAAGCCTCCGACGACGACCTGTACAGGCCATCGCCGTCCCCGCCTCGCACCAGTGGCCGGTGGGGAGACGCCGGCCAAGGCAGCAGCCAGGGGGCTTCTGCGCCGCCGCAGTTCGACGACGACAGCTCCGACGACGATGGCGGCGACGGCGACATGGACTACATGGTGTTCTACCGCCATTTCGGCATGTAGAGCGCCGTGTTTTAATATTTACAGTTGTATTCCCCTAGCCGAATTCGAAATATAGTCGAATTCGGTCCTCTATGTATGAACTTCGCCCTCTATATAGTAAATATCATTAAATTTAGTCTAAATTCGACCGTTTTATGCCGTAGTTTGTCAAGTTTCCGTTTTTCAAATTTAGATCGCCGTCTTCGCCTGAGATCGCGGCTGGGAAACTACTCCTCCACATGCCAAATTTACGTCAAATCCGGACGTAAATTTCCCCGGATTTCGGCGTGGGGAGGGCAAACGAGTGGAGATGCTCTTAGGAGTTAGGTCGCATGCGGTTATATTTGGTCGCTCCATCCACGGATACGCGAGGGCGCGGGAGAGGAGCATCATCTTAGAGCATCTCCATCCGTTGGGCTTTCTAGGCTGAAATAAATACCGTCGGATGGATGTAATATTCGTCAGTGGAGGACCATTTTTCTAGCGATGGCGCGGGAGGATGCACAAATATAGTCAAATTCAAACATAACTAAACGAAATACGTTCAAACATAGGCGAAATGTAGAGATATTTAATATATATAGGTGAGTTCGTACATATATAGGCCGAATTCGTAATATATTTGAATTCAACAAGAGAGAATATAAACTAATTAAAAGGACGGTGTTCTACATGCCCAAATGGCGGTAGAACGTCGTGTAGTCAGCGTCGTCGTCGCTGGAGTCATGCAAACATGCAGGTGTGGAAGCATTATTCAAGTAACATAAAAGTTCAACTATAGCTGCACATTTCATAATTTTCCACCGCCCGTAGGTGACCGCGAGGCAATGAGAAAGAGGGTAGAATGGATAAAAATCGCCGGATAATTTTAGGGCAATGGAAGAATTAGGGTACTATACCAATAGCACTACACTGTAGTTGTAGTACCCATAGCGAGGATAATGCGTCCCAGTTGAAAATGGTGACAGGCGACATAGCAAGTTTTTTCAGAGAACCATATAGAAGGTAGTAGTCTTTTCGACGACTAAAAGAGGCGGCGGGATGGTGAATTTTTTTTTCCTAAGTTGCTACAAAGAAGATGGTAGTATTTTCTCTGGTTGTGGAAGATGGAGTAACTATATTTTTTCGAAGACACAGTAGAAAAATGCAGTGATATTTTTCCCATTTAAAATGGGCGATTTGTGTAAAAATGTAAAATGGGCAAGGGGCGGTGGAGTAAGTACATGTTTGCGGTGGTACCATTGAGAAACACGGTAATATTTTCCATGGGTAAAAGAGACGTCAAATATTGAAGTATTTACTTTCCTAAGTCAATGCAGAAGAAAAGAATAGTTTTCCGAAAAAAGAAATCTGTTTTATAGTACTTATTAGTTTGTCCTCCGGATAAAGAGTCGACGAACAATAAAACAATTTTTTAAAAGTAGAGGCGCATAAAAACTAATGTTAGAGAGAATACTGTTCATGCACCGAAGAAATATTATTGTGAAATTACTGCCGAAGAATTATGCGATGTCAAGGAATTAATGTCAGATAATTACTGTCTGGGACTACCGTTAAGGTCGTAGAGTTGTATAAAATATAACACGCTAGTGCGCTTAAAATTATTATCACACAATAAAAGTATTTTAGAAATATTATTAGATAGGTGATCTGAGAACCCAGAATTTTAAGTTATCAATTAATTCGAGATAAATTATAATTAACATTTAATTGGTTAGATTTTAGCTAATCATCACTAATTAAATTAGATGTTAATATTGTTACACATATATAAAGGCTAAACACTTTGGGAGGCTCCTGGTTGATCTGGTTAATGTTCATGTGTTTATGGACAAAAGATATGCACATGATAAGTACCCATATAAAAATTGCCGGGGTACTTAGGAAAATAAATCTAGCGACTCTTTTATCCTGAAAAAAATAGTACTACTTTTTTACAGAGTCTTCGGAAAAATATAGTTTCTCTACTGCTCGATGCATATAGTACCCATTCGCCTCTTTTATTTAGGAATAATACTACAACCTTCTTCTACGGCAGGTTTGAAAAATATATTTATTCCCCTATCCATCGCCTATACTACTGACACCTTTTATCCGGGTAAAATATTATTACCTTCTTCTACGGTGACTGTATCAGAAATATACTTACAGTACATTTGGAAAATATATACTTCCAGCACCGCATCTATAATGTACTGCTACTACCATTTTTTTTTTATTCCCTCGCATGATCACCTAGTGATTTTTTTATACCGCCCTCTTTTTGTCTCCGCACCACGATCACACTTGGGCGCGGGAAAAAAAAATTCTGAACCTTGGCGCTTCTAGAGTGCTTCTACATCAAGGGCATCTCCAGCGGCGCGACGCATTTCGAACACCTAAATTGTCCGCAGACGTCCGTTTGCGTCGTCTGGCGGATGCGGAAATGGTCGTCCGTCCATTTGCGTCTGGGGTTGGCTCCCAGCGGGGCGACGCATTTTCGGCGCAGGACAGAATTCAAAAAAGATGAACTAGCGTCAACTTTGCACGAAAATACAACCGCAAATTGAGGGCTGAAACAAGTTTATCACACTTTGCAGCTGGTACGACGCAAAGTGGAGTCCAAAAGGGGCACAACAAGGCCTGAACAGCAATAATAAAAAGTCCAAAAGGGGGCCAAGATGCTGGGCGCATGGTGCCGGCGATCAGGCGTCTCGCGCGCGGATTTGGGCACGCCTCTTCATGAACCATGCCCTGATGTCGTCGTCGACGCCGCTCAAGTCGGCAAGCATGATCCTTGTGTCTTCTGGACGCAATTTGGCCTGGGCCTCCCGGGCAAGATCGGCCTTGGTAGCCTTATGGCCTCGTGGACGAGGTGGAAGGGCTGGACGGCCTTGATCGTCGTCTTCGCCGTCGAGGTTGATCGCTGTCCCATTCCTCACAGCTTCGTTGTAGGCCGCAAAGCTTGTCATCCACTTGTTGTTCTTGAGCACCTCCCAACAATGGACCATATGGTAGCCCTTCTTATGCGTCGCCCTGAACTTCTCCAAGGCAAGGGAGCGGGAGTTCCAGGGCGCAGCTGGGAACTTACCGAGCTCACCGACGAGGCCGGAGGCGCGACGCCGGCCATCCCCTCTTTCTTGACGAGCATGTAACCCTCCGCTAAGCTCGGATGGAGGGCTACTTGCGTGACGCCGGCTTTGATCTGCATCTGCCAGGCCTGCTGGTTGGCGGCCGCGGCAGTCTTGATCTTCTGGTTCTTGCGCCGGCCGCGACGCTTCGCGGCCTCGATGATTTTCTCCTCCGGGGAGAGCACCTTCTTTGCCGCCTTCGGCTTTGCCTCCCGGCCGCCGCCGGTGGCGGCCCGCTTTGCTTCTGCCGGAGCTGCAGCCTCCATTGTCGCTATGGTCGTGGCTACGGGGGCCGGAGTGTGGGGCAGCGGCGGGTGCGAGGATTTGCTCCATCCATGGCGGTGGCTGCGGCGGCGAGGACGTCCATCGCTTCTGGACTGCTCGCGCCGGTGTAGTTTGCAATTTTGCGCGGGGAATGGCCAGTGGCGGGAATAATATCGGTCTCTTGCCACTGACGAGCAGGTCCTACGTCTTTTTTGGCGGACACTCCGCGCGACCGCCGAGCGTCCGCGGAGACGCAAACCTGGCGCATATCTAGGCCAGGTTTGCGTCTCCGCGGACGGTCCGATCACTTTGCGTCGCCCCACTGGAGCAGGCCCCAGACGCATTTCCGATCACGGCGGACGAAAACGATCGCTGAGCGACCTTTTGCGTCGCGCCGCTGGAGATGCCTAAGCATCCACAATAGCACTTCTAAAGTATCTCAACAACCCAGATATTGTGATACTTCTATGATAATTTAGCCAATATTTTAAGCGCGTATAGCCGCGCATAGCTTTCTAGTGAATACACAAAGCTGAACGGGGACCCGTGCGCGCGGCTCCACATGCCCAAGCCAAACTTGCTCGATGTCCAGAATAGCCTCCACAATAGCAGTAGCGCATGCAGTGATGCGACCTTGATAAATACTGTACTGTACATTGATGCGACCTTGACAATGACATTTCGAGAGTATCTCAACCAACCACCCCGATATTGTGGGGACTGGATCCTCTGACTTGAAGAAGCAAAGTTAGGTAAGCTACATTTTCCTAACTTTCCTTCTTTCAAACTATATTGTTTAAGCTAAAATAACTATAATACAATTACATAATATAAATTTATGTTATGTATTTAGAGTAATTACATGGAAGCAAAAATATGGTGTAACAAAACTTAGTTTAATTTTTTATATCTACAGTAATTACCTACAGTAATTAATTGAAGTAATTAATAGGGTAATTAAACTGGAATTCCCTGACTTTGCTTCTTTCTTTTGCCTGACTTGCCTCCTCAACGTTAGAGGATCCGGCTCCGATATTGTGGTACTTGTACGACAGGTTAACCAATAATTTAATAGTCAACGGCTCGGGTGCAGCCACCAGGCCCGAGCGAGCGGGAGTGCAAAGTGTGCAAGGGCACAGGGCCCAAATTTTTTTGGGGCCCCAAATTTTGCTGTAAGCCTATATAAACATTCAGCAAAAAAAAAAGTAAAACAGCCGGCCCTAGCCAATCAATGGAGAGAGCAAACCAGCGAGGCCGACCGCCGACGGGAATCGATCCATCGATCGAGTCCACCAACCACCGATTCTCAGATGGAGAAACTGCGTATGTGGCCCGACTCCCTGCTCCCTAGATGAAGCGGAAGCGACGCAGGTATTTCGTCAATCGTCATCGACTCATTCTCTCCATTCCGTGGCGCCGTGGCCGCAGTTCTGCTTCTGCACTGCAATTGCCCCTCCGAGTCCCTCTCCCTCCTGATCGATCTTGTGATCAAGCACAATAGGTGCGGCCGACCTCTCCGGCTCTCTCTCATCTCATGTCTCCCCCTCTTTCTTTTCATGTCTGCTTTTTCCGTAAGCCTTAGTAGACTAGTACTCTACTAGATGCCATACATACTGGCCTAGGTGTTATTCTCCTAATTCCCAAATTCGTTTGATTATGATGTATTTTAGATCATCTATTTTGAAGGAGTCAACATGGAAAAGCTCGAATCCGATTTTCAGAAGCGTAAGAAAAAAGAAAAATAAAGAAAAGGGGGAAAAACTGGTTTAATCTCAAAGAGAGGCAATTGACAAGTTTGTTAAAAAGAAACCAAAAGCATCCTCCGATAATCAGTTAGTTGAAATTGGCTTCGACCATTGCACTTGAGAGTGAAGTGTTGGAGAAGATTTATCATGAGGATATTATTGAAGATTTTTCGAAGAACTCTAAAAGAATGAAGTTGTTCAAAAAAAAAATGCAACCGGAAGTTTAATAGGTATGCTTCTTAATGTTTCGAATTTCTGTGTAAGATACTCTGATATATACGTTATAATATGTTGAATAGTCAAAAATTTATTATGCTATAGGGCCCATTTTAAAAATTCACACAGGGCCCCGGATTAAGCCGGCTCGCCCCTGCAGCCACGCATACCTTTCTAGTGCATATACAAAGCTAGACGGGGGACCCTGTAATGTGGGGGCCTCTGTGGCTACACATGCCCAAGGCGAACTTGCTCTTGGTGTCCGGAAGATGTGGGGTTGGTGGGGTGTGATGGAGCAGGAGCAAAGAGCTGTGGCGTTCGTGGGGGAGCGATGGATCGTGAGCCAGTTGCAAATTGCCACTTGCATAATATTTTAGGTTTGCAGAGACTCCCAAGGCCAAATCAGGAGATAGCACTGGTCAAGAGCGGATCTGGTGCAGGAGCACTTCCCAGTACGTTACAAGCGCAATATAGGCTGAAGCACATGCATGCGAGCAAGCTGCTGAATGGGAAATGGTTGATATAATCCTGGGGTGAGATGCACTGAATCTTTTCCGTGCCATGCGGGGTACGGAGTGCTATAGAACATCGGAAGGAGTGGTTTATAGGGACCGAGGCATCCACATGCTGCTTCATTTCAACTCATATAAGTTTTCCTATGTGCCACCTTCGTGTAAGGGCATCTCCAACGGCCGACGCAGCATCCGTTTGTGACCGCGCGATGAAAAAATACGTATGCAACTACGCCCAATGGCTTGAGGCATAGTGATCAGGCTGTCCGTGGAGACGCAAACACAGTCTAAGTATACGTCTTAGATGCATCTGGGTGGCGTGACCGCTCGCTTCTCCCACGGTTTCACCTGGCAACGATCTAGGTTGATATGTCTTCTCAGGTGCACTAGTACTGGCGACGATGCATCGCTTCGGCAGTCTACGCCACGTTAATGGCGATCACTCGCCTGCCGAGCGGTCGTCGCCCACCTTTGACAATGAAATTAATGTCGTTGCCAAGCGTGCCGCACCCTCGACTGCCTCCGACGTATATAAAGTGGGGCGCGCGCTCGGCTGCCTCATCATCTCCTCCACACAAACCCTAGCCGCCGTACAACCTCCACCGTAGCGCCCCAAACCCGCAAGGAAATCCATGTCTGGTCCAGGTGGCCGGCCGCAGCCGGGCCCGCTGTGATGGATTCAGCATCACCCGATGCTCGTTGTCCCATGTGCCGTCGTCGTCTTTGTAGGAGGCGAGCTCCTTCGAGTTCATCCTCCGCATCGACGAGGACCCCCTCACCATCAAGAGGTTGCCGGACAAGTTCGCCGAGTTCGTCGACGGCACCGATCGGCCGAGTTGCAGCTGCGGGAGGTCAGATGCGGCTTTCGCTGGTTGCCTATCGAGGTCTTGTTCGACGTGCCACTACTAGGAAACAGGCTATCGCTAGCGCACCAAAAATGGCTACCGCCGGCGGTAACTCGATTTATCGCTGGCGCACTAGCCTAGTGCGCCGGCGGTATATTTTCCAAGATTCAAAAAAAAGCTAGATCTAGATCTAGGTTGAGTCTAATGGGAGATGCGTGGTTGTGGTCATTTGTGTGGTCGTGGGCATCGTCGTTGAAGGCCAGAGTAGGGGTGGTCGTCGGAGTGAGAGGAGGAGGTCACGGACAAGCTCGGCGAAGAGTGCTCGCCGGAGTGAGAGGAGCTGGTCGTGGAGAAGCTCGCCGGAGGGTGGTCGCCTGAGTGAGAGGATCTTCTTCGCCGTTGAGTATCTTGAGGAGGAGGAGGATGAGAAGTGAAAAGAAGAGGGGAGAAAAGAGAGAAGGTGAGCCGGCTTGGGCATATATACCCTAGCTAGGTTACGCCGACGCACTAGATAAGGTAGTGCGCCGGGGGTATTATTTACTTTTTTAATCAAAATCTAAAACGTGAAAAATCTCTGCTTTCATTTTCGAATTTCAAGAATCTAAAAATTCTCTAAACGCCAAAGGGCGTTGAAATTGGATGTAAACTTTTGCGTACATACATTTTGATAAAAAAGTTTTTCATCAGAGGGTCATATGCAACCAAAAATCTCGTTTTAAACATGACACCAGTTTGCATAGTATATCAAAATTCATGTTTTTAGTTTTTCAATAAAACTAGATGATATAACACATGGACATCTCGAAGAATTTTATTTTTTGAAACTTCTATCATTTTATTTCATTTTTTTGGCACCACCGACGCCCATAAAATAGGTGCGCCGGCGGCAAATACCACCGGCATGCACCTTTTTTGGTGTGCCGGTGGTAACCCTGAGCCTATAGCATGTTTCTTGGTAGTGGACATGGCAAGATGTACCTGCACATCAGGTAAGACAAGTTCATCCGCGCCCACAACCTCAAGGCTGGGTGCCTTCTCACATGCACTACGAAGGCGACGAGATGATTGTCAAGGTATCCGAAAAGAACTAGCACACAGACGAGTCCGGTGAGGTGATGGCGTGTATTTCACACGTTCGTTGGGCAACCCCAAGAGGAAGGTATGATGCGCACAGCAGCAAGTTTTCCCTCAGAAAGAAACCAAGGTTTATCGAACCAGGAGGAGCCAAGAAGCACGTTGAAGGTTGATGGCGGCGGGATGTAGTGCGGCGCAACACCGGAGATTCCGGCGCCAACGTGGAACCTGCACAACACAACCAAAGTACTTTGCCCCAACGAAACAAGTGAGGTTGTCAATCTCACCGGCTTGCTGTAACAAAGGATTAACCGTATTGTGTGGAAGATGATTGTTTGCAGAGAAAATAGTAAAAACAAGTATTGCAGCAGATTTGTATTTAAGTATTAAAAGAATGGACCGGGGTCCACAGTTCACTAGAGGTGTCTCTCCCATAAGATAAAAGCATGTTGGGTGAACAAATTACAGTCGGGCAATTGACAAATAGAGAGGGCATAACAATGCACATACATGACATGATAATTATAGTGAGATTTAATTGGGCATTACGACAAAGTACATAGACCGCCATCCAACTGCATCTATGCCTAAAAAGTCCACCTTCGAGGTTATCATCCGAACCCCTTCCAGTATTAAGTTGCTAACAACAGACAATTGCATTAAGTATGGTGCGTAATGTAATCAACAACTACATCCTCGGACATAGCGCCAATGTTTTATCCCTAGTGGCAACAGCACAACACAACCTTAGAACTTTCATCACACTGTCCCGGTGTCAATGCAGGCATGAACCCACTATCGAGCATAAATACTCCCTCTTGGAGTTAAAAGTAAAAACTTGGCCAGAGCCTCTACTAGTAACGGAGAGCATGCAAGATCATAAACAACACATATGTAATAACTTGATAATTAACATGACATGGTATTCTCTATCCATCGGATCCCGACAAACACAACATAGAGTATTACAGATAGATGATCTTGATCATGTTAGGTGATGACCCACAAGTATAGGGGGTGTATCGTAGTATCTTCGATAAGTAAGAATGTCGATCCCAACGAGGAGCAGAAGGTGTTGACAGGCAGTTTTGATGAAGGATTCACTGTAAATGCTCACAGACAAGTATTCGGGGGGTTTTGATGTAACAGATGAATAAAGTACGAGTAAGTAAAATGCGAGAGAAATAATTGCAGCGAGTGGCCCAATCCTTTTTAGCACAAAGGACAAGCCGGTTTGTTTACTTATAATGACCAAACGTTCTCGAGGACACACGGGATTTTAGTCTAGTGCTTTCGCTACATACGGCTGATTAATCTTCATTGTTTTGATAAGTGTTGTGTGGGTGAACCTGTGCTAATGTACCGCCCTTCCTAGGACTAATACATACTTGTGATTATACCCCTTGCAAGCATCCGCAACTACAAGAAAGTAATTAAGATAAATCTAACCACAGCCTTAAACTCGAGATCCTGCGATCCCTCCTCGCATCGATATACCAACGGGGGCTCAGGTTTCGTCACTCCGGCAACCCCGCAATTGGCAAACGAGTACAAGATGCATTCCCCTAGGCTCATAAATGGTGAAGTGTCGTGTAGTCGACGTTCACACGACACCACTAGAAGAATAACACCACAACTTAAATATCATAACATTGAATATTACTCAACCATAGTTCACTACTAACAATTAGACTTCACCCATGTCCTCAAGAACTAAACGAACTACTCACGAGACATCATATGGAACATGATCAGAGGTGATATGATGATGAATAACAATCTGAACATAGACCTTGGTTCAATGGTTTCACTCAATAGCATCAACAACAAGTAGAAATCAGTATCGGGAGAGTTTCCCCTATCAAACAATCAAGATCAAACCCAAATTGCTACAGCGGTGACGATGTCCAGCGGTGGAGATGGCGGTGATGATGGTGAAGATGGTGATGATGGTGATGGAGATGATGTCCAGCTCGATGACGGTGACGATGGCGTCGATTTCCCCCTCCGGGAGGGAATTTCCCCGGCGGATTCCTGCCCGTCGGAGAGCTCTTTTCTCTCTGGTGTTCTCCGCCCCGCAGAGGCGGCTGTAACCCTTCGTGAGGATTCCTCTGTGGCTTAGGTCTTCGGGACGAAGGGTTTCACGAAGAAAAGGAGGCGAAAGAGGCCGAGGGGGCCCCACACCACATGGTGGCGCGGCCAGGCCATGGGCCGCGCCACCCTATGGTGTGGGCCCACCCTGGGTCCAGCTGGCTCCCCCTTCTGGCTTCCTCCGTCGTCTGGAAAAATAGGATTTTCTGTAAAACTTCCTTCCACAGTTGATCTTCCGAAATATCGCATCCCGACGGTGCTTTTTCCAGCAGAATCCTGGCTCCGGTGCTCGATCTCCAAATAATCATGAAACATGCAAAATAGATGAAATAACATAAGTATTGTGTCCCAATATGAAATATATCAATGAATAACAGCAAATTATGATATAAAATAGTGATGCAAATTGGACGTATCAACTCCCCCAAGCTTAGACCTCGCTTGTCCCCAAGCGAAACTGAACTCGGTAAACAGGACCGCATGTTTATGGAGTGAAGAGTCGATAAATAAAATACAGACAAGAAGCATCATATTCATTCACACAAGACATTATAGTAAACAACTTTCTCATATAACTCAACTTGAAACAAGTATAAGGTAATCACAAATAAAGGTGCATAAGGAATCATAATTGGTGATGGCAAACTTTGTTCTTGGTCAGAGAACATTTAACAGATTATATTCATCTATTGAGCAGTGCTCTCATATTAAAGCTTATGGTAAACTTGCATACTCAATCATATTAATCATTGATGACTTTCAAAGTTATATTTATTCAAGTAAAACTTGTACTAAACAAGAAAGAGTAAAGACATGATGAAACAAATCACAATATAATGGTTTGATCACAACAACTCAAATGCTTGCTTGAGATGGAGGGAAATAGGTTTACTGACTCAACATAAAGTAAAAGACAGGCCCTTCACAGAGGGAAGCAGAGATTAAATCATGTGCTAGAGCTTTTTCAGTTTTGAAATCATATAAAGAGAATAAAAGTAAAGTTTTGAGAGGTGTTTGTTGTTGTCAACGACTGGTAGCGGGTACTCTAACCCCCTTGCCAAACAAACCTCCAAAGAGCGGCTCCCATGAAGGACGTTATCTCTACCAGCAAGGTAGATCATCCCTCTTCTCTTTTGTTTACACATGTACTTTAGTTTATTTTAAGGATGACACTCCCCCCAACCTTTGCTTACACAAGCCATGGCTAACCGAATCCTCGGGTGCCTTCCAACAATCTCATACCATGGAGGAGTGTCTATTGCAAAATTAAGTTGCTTACCGATGAATCAGGGCAAAACATGTGAAGAGAATTATTAATGAAAGTTAATTAATTGGGGCTGGGAACCCCGTTGCCAGCTCTTATTGCAAAATTATAGGATAAGTGCATGAAGCCACTAGTCCTTTAGTGGAGGCTGCCTAACAAGACTGAAAGATAAAACACCACATACTTCCTCATGAGCTATAAAACATTGACACAAATAAGAAGTAATAAGTTTTGAATTGTTTAAAGGTAGCACATTCAGTATTTACTTGGAATGGCAGACAATACCATGCAGTAGGTAGGTATGGTGGACACAAATGGCATAGGTTTGGGTTCAGGTTTGGATGCACGAGAAGTATTCCCTCTCGGTACAGGTCTTTGGCTAGCAAGGTTAATTAGCAAGCATAAAAGTTGAGGGAAACAAACAAATATACATGTGATAGAAACAATCATGCATCTTACTTGTAAGCACAAACAGTTTTAACTTTAGAATACTAATGCTAAGGACTGATAAGAAAGATAATAATATCTTCTACATGTATTTCCTCTATTCTTCTTAAACTCAAAGTGTTGTTGCTATTGACCATTGCTAAGTTTGCCAAAACCAAATAGATTAACTCAATGCTCCCAAAGTGGTACCAATACTAAAATCAAGATCAATCATATAGTAGAAATTGCAAACTAAAATAAGGTGTGCAATATGCAAATGATAAGACTTCTCATTAATATTCCATAACGATAACTCACACCAAGGGATACATAGACAAACTAAAGGAGAGATACTTCCATACTGCGACCCATCTCATACGATAACTTCCCTACTCATGATATGACACTACTTGATAGTAAAAAGTAAAAGGTAATGATAATGTGATACCGCGGCACTCCCCCAAGCTTGGGACAAACCAAGGGGATGCCAATACCGATGATGGATTACTCCTTTGGCGATGGTGGTGATGAATTCCCGCCTTCAGACTTCCAAGGTAGAGGCTCTCCATCAACAAATGACATCTTGGTCTCGGGAATCCTGAAACTAGCAGCACGGCTTATGTGTTTAAACCTGTTTTCATACTCACAGTTTTGATTATGAATGTCATAGAGTTGAGCTTGGAGTTTGTTGGTGGTGTCGTGAAGTGAGAGGATGTCGCCCCATAGCTTTGCAGTTTCCTTCTCGTGTTCAGCAATGAGTTCAGACACAATCTTGTGAAAGATATCCACTTCACGCTCGGCCATCTTCTTGTAATTGAAGACCTCTTGTTCTAGCTTCTCCATCCTGTCTTCCAAGCTTCCTTCTCCTTTGGGACCCTGAACATCTTTGATCTGCAGTTTTCCCTCGACGAGCATCAACTCCTTTGGATGCATCCTCAGCTCCTCCTTGTACAAGTTGCCAACATCCTTGCAGGAGTTGTCCTTCGGAGTCCCCGATGAAGACATGATGGCTCTAGATCTAAACAAATCCTGGCAGAAACCGCTCGAAACAAAACACGTCGAGAAAACGATATACGGACCTCCAGGGGTCCGGGGGATTTTATAATAAAAATTTTCAGAACAAACGGAAAGTACCAGATCGAACTAGAGTCGGAAAGGGGCGACGAGGCGGCCAGACCATAGGTCGGCGCGGGCCCAGGTCAGGCCGCGCCGGCCTATGGTGGCACGCCATCGTGCGTCCTTTCCACTCTGTTTCGAACTCGTAATTTTTCTTATTTTCCAAAAACAGCAAAAATAAGGTTCGGAAAGTAAATCGCGAACTTTTCATTACCAGTACTGTTACCTATTCAAAGTCGAGTTCTGGCGGACTGTCAATTTGTCCCTTGATGAAAGCCTCCGGTGTTTCCACTCGAATAATATCAACATCAACATTATAAGAATCACCCGAGATATAATGCTTGAGTCTTTGTCCATTCACCACTTGCGAAGCATTGCCTTGGAGAGAGCTAATTTTAATTGCTCCCGAACGATACACCTCCTCAACAACATATGGTCCTTCCCATTTCGAGAGTAATTTCCCTGCAAAGAATCCGAGACGAGACCGATACAATAGGACTTTATCCCCAATATTAAACTCTCTTTTGATGATCCTTCTATCATGCCATTTTTTAACTTTTTCTTTAAAGAGTTTAGCATTTTCATAAGCTTCACTTCTCCATTCATCTAGAGAACTTAATTGTAGCAACCTCTTATCACCGGCAAGTTTAGGATCTTTATTTAATTCTCTAACAGCCCGATAAGCTTTGTGTTCTAGTTCTAAAGGTAAATGACAAGCTTTTCCGTAAACCATTTTATAAGGTGACATTCCCATGGGGTTTTTATAAGCAGTTCTATAAGCCCATAGTGCGTCTTTCAATTTACTAGCCCAATTCTTTCTAGATTTATTAACGGTTTTCTGCAAGATAGATTTAATTTCTCTATTTGATAGTTCTACTTGACCACTACTTTGAGGATGATAAGCGGAAGCAATTCTATGATTAATACCATACTTAGCAAGAGTTTTTCTAAAACCTCCATGAATAAAATGAGAACCTCCATCAGTCATAATATATCTAGGTACTCCAAATCTAGGAAAAATAACATCTAAAAGCATTTTTAAAGAGGTCTCACCATCAGCACTTTTTGTAGGTATGGCTTCCACCCATTTAGTAACATAATCAACGAGCAACAAGTATATGAGTGTTACCTTTTGAAGAGGGAAAAGGTCCCATGAAGTCAAATCCCCAACAATCAAACGGTTCAATAACAAGAGTATAATTCATAGGCATTTCATTGCGTCTGGAGATATTACCAACCCTTTGACATTCATCACAAGATAAAATAAACTTCCTTGCATCTTTGAAGAGAGTTGGCCAATAAAAACCTGATTGTAGCACCTTTTGCGCGGTTCTATCTCCGGCGTGATGTCCTCCATAAGCACTGCCATGACATTTACTCAATATCTCTTGTTGTTCATATTCGGGAACACACCTTCGCATAATACCATCCACTCCTTCTTTATATAAGTGTGGGTCATCCCGGAAATAATGCCTCAAGTCATAAAAGAATTTCCTCCTCTGCTGAGTCTGTAAAGGTTGGAGGCAAGTACTTGGAAACAATAAAGTTAGCATAATCGAGCATACCAAGGACTCGTCTCGCGAGCTCACCTTTATTACAGCTAATTGTTCATTTGGAAAACTATCATTAACAGGAACAGGATCATAAGCAATATTTTCCAATCTAGACAAATTATGAGCAACAGGATTATCAGCACCTTTCCTATCTACAATATGTAAATCAAATTCTTGCAAAAGAAGTACCCATCTAATAAGCCTCGGCTTAGCATCTTTCTTTGTCATGAGGTATCTAATTGCAGCATGATCAGTATGAATTGTAACTTTTGAATCAACAATATAAGATCTAAATTTATCACAAGCAAAGACTACAGCTAACAATTCTTTTTCAGTGGTAGCATAATTTCTTTGAGCAGCATCAAGAGTCTTGCTAGCATAATGAATAACATTTAATTTTTTATCTACTCGCTGTCCAAGAACAGCGCCTACAGACAAAATCACTAGCATCACACATAATTTCAAATGGTAAATTCCAATCAGGAGGTTCAACTATAGGAGCGAGTTGTTAAGGCTTTCTTTAGAGTTTCAAAAGCTTCCTTACAATCATCATCAAAAACAAAAGGTACATCTTTTTGAAGAAGATTAGTAAGAGGTTTTGAAATCTTGGAGAAATCTTTAATAAATCTCCTATAAAACCCAGCATGTCCAAGAACACTACGAATACCTTTAACATCCCTTGGATAGGGCATCTTCTCAATAGCTTCAACTTTAGCTCTATCAACTTCGATACCTCTCTCGGAAATTTTATGTCCCAATACAATTCCTTCATTAACCATAAAGTGGCATTTCTCCCAATTAAGAACAAGGTTAGTTTCTTCACATCTCTCGCAAAACTTTATCAAGGTTTCGCAAGCAACTATCAAAAGAATTCCCGTAGACGGAAAAATCATCCATGAATACTTCCACAATACTCTCACAAAAACCATGAAAAATAGCAGACATGCATCTTTGAAAAGTAGCAGGAGCATTACATAAACCAAAAGGCATACGCCTATAAGCATAAGTTCCATAGGGACAAGTAAAAGTGGTTTTCTCTTGATCTTTAGCTTTAACAGCAATTTGTGAAAACCCAGAATAACCATCAAGAAAGCAAAAATGAGTATTCTTAGATAACCTTTCTAGCATTTGATCAATAAATGGTAAAGGGTAATGATCTTTCTTAGTAACTTTATTAACTTTTCGATAATCAATGCACATTCTATACCCTACAACTACTCTTTGAGGTATGAGCTCATCATTATCATTAGGCACAACGAGTCATTCCTCCTTTCTTAGGAACGCAATGCACAGGACTAACCCATCTACTATCGGCAATAGGATATATAATACCAGACTTCAAGAAGTCGTAATACCTCATTTCTTACCACATCCTTCATCTTGGGAATTAGACGACGCCGAGGTTCAACAACAGGCTTTGCATCATCTTCCATATTAATGGCGTGTTGGCAAATAGAGGGAGAAATCCCCTTCAAGTCATCAAGAGTATAGCCAATAGCACCTCGGTGTTTCTTCAATATTTGCAATAATCTTTCTTCTTCAAACTCGTAAGCTTAGAACTAATAATAACAGGATATATTTTCTTATCATCAATATGAGCATATTTAAGATTATCGAGCAAAGGCTTTAAATCAAAAACAGGATCTTCCTTTGGTGGCGGTGTTGTACCCAAGTCTTCCACCAGTAAATCATGCTTGAGAATAGGTTGGCGAAGAAAAATCTCCTCAAGCTCTTCTCTTTCTTTCCTAAAAACTTCGCTCTCGCTATCCTCCAAATGTTGCTGCAAAGGATTATTAGGAACAAGAACAATAGATGCACACTTTGCTCCATTTTAAAATCATTACTAGGCAAATCAGCTTTATAAGGAGTTTTAGTAAATTTAGAGAAGTTAAACTCATAAGATTCACCAGCAAATTTGGTCAAAATTTTCTCTTTCTTGCAATCTATAATAGCTCCACAGGTATTTAGAAAAGGTCTACCAAAAATGATAGGACAATAGTCACTAGCAGCAGAACCAAGTACCAAAAAGTCAGCGGGATATTTAATCTTACCACATAGAACTTCCACATCTCGAACAATACCAATTGGAGAAATAGTTTCTCTATTAGCCAGCTGAATAACCACATCAATATCTTCAAGCTCACAAGAATCAATTTCGTGCATAATCTCCGTGTAAAGCTCATAAGGTATAGCACTAACACTTGCACCAATATCACATAAACCATAATAGCAATGATCACCAATTTTAACAGATAGCATAGGAACACTAGCTTGTTTGGGTTTATTAGGATGTGAAACAATATTAGAAGCATCTTCACGAGAAAATAATATGACCATCCTCAACATTTTCAGTCACAAGATCTTTAACTATGGCAACGACGAGGTTCAACTTTTATTTGTTCTTCGAGTTCTCTAGATTTCTTTTCACTTTTATGAACCGCACTATTTATAACGAGTACTCCCTCATTTTAGCAGGAAAAGGAGTTTTTTCAATATAAGCTTCGGGAATAACACGATCAGCAGTTTCAACTACAACACACTTATTAATAGATGAATCAATTTTATCTTTATACGGTTCATGATACTTATCAAAATTCTTCTTAGGCAATTCATAATGAGAGGCAAAAGCTTTATAAAGGTTTGCAGCAACTTGAGAATCAAGACCATATGTAGCACTAATATTACGAAATGTATCGGTATCCATAAAAGCTTCAATGCATTTATAATCATAAATTATACCCGATTCTCTATCTTTGTCGTTCTCCCAACCTTCGAGTATTTTCTTGGATCCGATCAAGAAGGTCCCTTTTAAACTCTTCTTTATTGCGTGTAAATGATGCGAGAACAAGAAGTATCCAGCAAGGTCTTGTCTTGAAAAGAAAGTCTTGCATAGAAATTATCAATAATAATATTACCAGGAAGCTCATGAATGGGGCATTTGAGCATTAAAGACTTCAATCTCCCCCAAGCTTGGGCAATACTCTCTCCATCATGAGGCCAGAAATTATATATGCGGTTCCGATCTTTGTGAATTTCACTTGGAGGATAAAATTTGGAATAAAATAAAGGCACAATGTCCTCCCAATCAAGAGAATCACCATTCTTCAGCAATTTATACCAATGCGCCGCTTTACCAGACAGCGATATAGAGAATAGCTTCTTCCTAACTTCATTCATAGCAATACCTGCACATTTGAATAACCCGCATAATTCATGCAAAAACAATAAATGATCACCAGGATGGACAGTTCCATCCCCTTCATAGCGGTTATCCATAACATGTTCAATAATTTTCGTAGGTATTTTATATGGTATTACTTCCTCACCTGGCGCCTTATCCACTACCGTTGCAGTAGTAGTAGATTTCCCAAATAGAAATTGAAGAGAAGATCTCTCCATAATGACTTATAGCAGCAGGCAGAAATAAAATCAGCACAAACGAGTAAAGGTTTTCCTTACCAATTCCACTTACCAATAGCGCTTCACTCCCCGGCAACGGCGCCGGAAAATAGTCTTGATGACCCACAAGTATAGGGGTGTATCGTAGTATCTTCGATAAGTAAGAATGTCGATCCCAACGAGGAGCGAGAAGGTGTTGACGAGCAGTTTTGATGAAGGATTCACTCGTAAATGCTCACGGACAAGTATTCAGGGGGTTTTGATGTAACGGATGAATAAAGTACGAGTAAGTAAAATGCGAGAGAAATAATTGCAGCGAGTGGCCCAATCCTTTTTAGCACAAAGGACAAGCCGGTTTGTTTACTTATAATGACCAAACGTTCTCGAGGACACACGGGATTTTAGTCTAGTGCTTTCGCTACATACAGCTGATTAATCTTCATTGTTTTGATAAGTGTTGTGTGGGTGAACCTGTGCTAATGTACCGCCCTTCCTAGGACTAATACATACTTGTGATTATACCCCTTGCAAGCATCCGCAACTACAAGAAAGTAATTAAGATAAATCTAACCACAACCTTAAACTGCGAGATCCTGCGATCCCTCCCGCATCGATATACCAACGGGGGCTCAGGTTTCGTCACTCCGGCAACCCCGCAATTGGCAAACGAGTACAAGATGCATTCCCCTAGGCCCATAAATGGTGAAGTGTCGTGTAGTCGACGTTCACACGACACCACTAGAAGAATAACACCACAACTTAAATATCATAACATTGAATATTACTCAACCATAGTTCACTACTAACAATTAGACTTCACCCATGTCCTCAAGAACTAAACGAACTACTCACGAGACATCATATGGAACATGATCAGAGGTGATATGATGATGAATAACAATCTGAACATAGACCTTGGTTCAATGGTTTCACTCAATAGCATCAACAACAAGTAGAAATCGATACCGGGAGAGTTTCCCCTATCAAACAATCAAGATCAAACCCAAATTGCTACAGCGGTGACGATGTCCAGCGGTGGAGATGGCGATGATGATGGTGAAGATGATGATGATGGTGATGGAGATGATGTCCAGCTCGATGACGGTGACGATGGCGTCGATTTCCCCCTCCGGGAGGGAATTTCCCCGGCGGATTCCTGCCCGCCGGAGAGCTCTTTTCTCTCGGTGTTCTCCGCCCCGCGAGGCGGGCTGTAACCCTTCGTGAGGATTCCTCTGTGGCTTAGGTCTTCGGGACGAAGGGTTTCGCGAAGAAAAGGAGGCGAAATAGGCCGAGGGGCCCCACACCACATGGTGGCGCAGCCGAGCCATGGGCCGCGCCACCCTATGGTGTGGGCCCACCCTGGGTCCAGCTGGCTCCCCCTTCGGCTTCCTCCGTCATCCGGAAAAATAGGATTTTCTCGTAAAACTTCCTTCCACGAGTTGATCTTCCGAAATATCGCATCTCGACGGTGCTTTTTCCAGCGAGAATCCCGGCTCCGAGTGCTCGATCTCCAAATAATCATGAAACATGCAAAATAGATGAAATAACATAAGTATTGTGTCCCAATATGAAATATATCAATGAATAACAGCAAATTATGATATAAAATAGTGATGCAAATTGGACGTATCATTAGGCAGCTCACAAGATCCAACAATGAAGCACAATGAGGAGAAGACAACCATCTAGCTACTGCTATGGACCCATAGTCCAGGGGTGAACTACTCACTCATCACTCCGGAGGCGACCATGGCGGTGTAGAGTCCTCCGGGAGATGAATCCCCTCTCCGGCAGGGTGCCGGAGGAGATCTCCGGAATCCACCGAGATGGGATCGGCGGCGGCGGCGTCTCAGTAAGGTTTTCCGTATCGTGGTTTTTCGCATCGGGGGTTTCGCGACGGAGGCTTTAAGTAGGCGGAAGGGCGAGTCGGGGGCCCGACGAGGGGCCACACCATAGGGCGGCGCGGGCCCCCTTGGCCGCGCCGCCTTGTGGTGTCGCCACCTCGTGGCCCCACTTCGTATGTTCTTCGGTCTTCTGGAAGCTCCGTGGAAAAATAGGCCCCTGGGTCTTCGTTTCGTCCAATTCCGAGAATATTTCGTTACTAGGATTTCTAAACCAAAAACAGCAGAAAACAGAAGCGGCACTTCGGCATCTTGTTAATAGGTTAGTTCCGGAAAATGCACAAATATGACATAAAGTGTGCATAAAACATGTAGGTATCATCAATAATATGGCATAGAACATAAGAAATTATCGATACGTCGGAGACGTATCAAGCATCCCCAAGCTTAGTTCTGCTCGTCCCGAGCAGTTAAAACGATAACAAAGATAATTTCTGAAGTGATATGCCATCATAACCTTGATCATACTATTTGTAAACATATGTAGTGAATGCAGCGATCAAAACAATGGTAATGACATGAGTAAACAAGTGAATCATAAAGCAAAGACTTTTCATGAATAGTACTTCAAGACAAGTATTAATAAGTCTTGCATAAGAGTTAACTCATAAAGCAATAAATCAAAGTAAAGGCATTGAAGCAACACAAAGGAAGATTAAGTTTCAGCGGTTGCTTTCAACTTGTAACATGTATATCTCATGGATAATAGTCAACATAGAGTAATATAACAAGTACAATATGCAAGTATGTAGGAATCAATGCACAGTTCACACAAGTGTTTGCTTCTTGAGGTGGAGAGAGATAGGTGAACTGACTCAACATAAAAGTAAAAAGAATGGTCCTTCAAAGAGGAAAGCATCGATTGCTATATTTGTGCTAGAGCTTTTATTTTGAAAACATGAAACAATTTTGTCAACGGTAGTAATAAAGCATATGAGTTATGTACATTATATCTTACAAGTTGCAAGCCTCATGCATAGTATACTAATAGTGCCCGCACCTTGTCCTAATTAGCTTGGACTACCGGATCTTTGCAATGCACATGTTTTAACCAAGTGTCACAATGGGGTACCTCCATGCCGCCTGTACAAAGGTCTAAGGAGAAAGCTCGCATTTTGGATTTCTCGCTTTTGATTATTCTCAACTTAGACATCCATACCGGGACAACATGGACAACAAATAATGGACTCCTCTTTAATGCATAAGCATGTGGCAACAATTATTATTCTCATATGAGATTGAGGATATATGTCCAAGACTGAAACTTCCACCATGAATCATGGCTTTAGTTAGCGGCCCAAAGTTCTTCTCTAACAATATGCATGCTCCAACCATGAAGGTGGTAGATCTCTCTTACTTCGGACAAGACGGACATGCATAGCAACTCACATGATATTCAACAAAGAATAGTTGATGGCGTCCCCGAAACATGGTTATCGCACAACAAGCAACTTAATAAGAGATAAAGTGCATAAGTACATATTCAATACCACAATAGTTTTTAAGCTATTTGTCCCATGAGCTATATATTGCAAAGGTGAATGATGGAATTTTAAAGGTAGCACTCAAGCAATTTACTTTGGAATGATGGATAAATACCATGTAGTAGGTAGGTATGGTGGACACAATTGGCATAGTGGTTGGCTCAAGTATTTTGGATGCATGAGAAGTATTCCCTCTCGATACAAGGTTTAGGCTAGCAATGTTATTTGAAACAAACACAAGGATGAACGGTACAGCAAAACTCACATAAAAGACATATGGTAAACATTATAAGACTCCATACCGTCTTCCTTGTTGTTCAAAACTATACTAGATGTTATCTAGACTCTAGAGAAACCAAATATGCAAACCAAATTAACAAGCTCTAAGTATTTCTTCATTAATGGGTGCAAAGTATATGATGCAAGAGCTTAAACATGAGCACAACAATTGCCAAGTATCAAATTATCCAAGACATTTTAGAGTTACTACATGTAGCATTTTCCAATTCCAATCATATAACAATTTAACGAAGAAGAAACTTCGCCATGAATACTATGAGTAGAGCCTAAGGACATATTTGTCCATATGCTACAGCGGAGCGTGTCTCTCTCCCATAAAGTGAATGCTAGGATCCATTTTATTCAAACAAAACAAAAAACAAAAACAAACCGACGCTCCAAGCAAAGTGCATAAGATGTGACGGAATAAAAATATAGTTTCAGGGGAGGAACCTGATAATGTTGTCGATGAAGAAGGGGATGCCTTGGCATCCCCAAGCTTAGACGCTTGAGTCTTCTTAGAATATGCAGGGGTGAACCACCGGGGCATCCCCAAGCTTAGAGCTTTCACTCTCCTTGATCATATTGCATCATACTCCTCTCTTGATCCTTGAAAACTTCCTCCACACCAAACTCGAAACAACTCATTAGAGGGTTAGTGCATAATAAAAATTCACATGTTCAGAGGTGACACAATCATTCTTAACACTTCTGGACATTGCATAAAGCTACTGGACATTAATGGATCAAAGAAATTCATCCAACATAGCAAAAGAGGCAATGCGAAATAAAAGACAGAATCTGTCAAAACAGAACAGTCCGTAAAGATGGATTTTATTAGGCCACCAGACTTGCTCAAACGAAAATTCTCAAATTGAATGAAAGTTGCGTACATATCTGAGGATCATGCTCGTAAATTGGCTTAATTTTCTGAGCTACCTACAGGGAGATAGACCCAGATTCGTGACAGCAAAGAAATCTGGAACTGCGCAGTAATCCAAATCTAGTACTTACTTTTCTATCAAAGACTTTACTTGGCACAACAAAACATAAAACTAAGATAAGGAGAGGTTGCTACAGTAGTAAACAACTTCCAAGACACAAATATAAAACAAAAATACTGGAGTAAAAACATGGGTTGTCTCCCATAAGCGCTTTTCTTTAACGCCTTTCAGCTAGGCGCAGAAAGTGTAACTCAAGTGTTATCAAAGGGTGGTGCACCTACAGCGGGGTTTGGAGTTTTCTCAACCATGCATAGTATATTGGATACATAAGTTTCAGCGTCTCCCCTTTCATTAGTCTTGGGCTTGCTACTCTCATCGAACAAATTTTCAGGAACAAGCCAAGCATAGTTATGTTCTAGTGAATCATTCATAGCTAGGAGTTTACATGGTATTGGTGCTTTGATCTCCCCACCATCATTAGCATTATTAGTGTACCTTATCCTATCCATATCCATTTTTTCAAGGAGATCAACAAAATTAGTATGAGAACCAAGCATATTAAATTTAGCGAAGACCTTTCTAGCCTCTCTTGCTAGACCTCCAAATTCTCTAAGAAGGGTTTCTAAAACAAAATCTTTCTTTTCCCCCTCTTCCAAATCACCAAGTGTAAGAAACATGTGTTGGATTATAGGATTAAGATTAACAAATTTAGTTTCCAACAGGCGAACTAAAGCAGCAGCAGCAATTTCATAAGTATGAGCAAGTTCTACCAAGTGTCTATCTTCAAAATCTTCAACAGTACTAACATGGGTGAAAAATTCTTCTATATTGTTCCTCCCAATTATAGACCCTTGTCCTACCGGTATGTTCTTTGTGGTAAAATTAAAAGGAAACATGATGAGTAAAGTAAATGCAAGTAAACTAATTTTTTTGTGTTTTTGATATAGCAAACAAGACAGTAAATAAAGTAAAGCTAGCAACTAATTTTTTTGTGTTTTGATATAATGCAGCAAACAAAGTAGTAAATAAAATAAAGCAAGACAAAAACAAAGTAAAGAGATTGAGAAGTGGAGACTCCCCTTGCAGCGTGTCTTGATCTCCCCGGCAATGGCGCCAGAAAATATGCTTGATGGCGTGTATTTCACACGTTCGTTGGGCAACCCCAAGAGGAAGGTATGATGCGCACAGCAGCAAGTTTTCCCTCAGAAAGAAACCAAGGTTTATCGAACCAGGAGGAGCCAAGAAGCACGTTGAAGGTTGATGGCGGCGGGATGTAGTGCGGCGCAACACCGGAGATTCCGGCGCCAACGTGGAACCTGCACAACACAACCAAAGTACTTTGCCCCAACGAAACAGTGAGGTTGTCAATCTCACCGGCTTGCTGTAACAAAGGATTAACCGTATTGTGTGGAAGATGATTGTTTGCAGAGAAAATAGTAAAAACAAGTATTGCAGCAGATTTGTATTTCAGTATTAAAAGAATGGACCGGGGTCCACAGTTCACTAGAGGTGTCTCTCCCATAAGATAAAAGCATGTTGGGTGAACAAATTACAGTCGGGTAATTGACAAATAGAGAGGGCATAACAATGCACATACATGACATGATAAGTATAGTGAGATTTAATTGGGCATTACGACAAAGTACATAGACCGCCATCCAACTGCATCTATGCCTAAAAAGTCCACCTTCAGGTTATCATCCGAACCCCTTCCAGTATTAAGTTGCTAACAATAGACAATTGCATTAAGTATGGTGCGTAATGTAATCAACAACTACATCCTCGGACATAGCGCCAATGTTTTATCCCTAGTGGCAACATCACAACACAACCTTAGAACTTTCTGTCACTGTCCCAGGTGTCAATGCGAGGCATGAACCCACTATCGAGCATAAATACTCCCTCTTGGAGTTAAAAGTAAAAACTTGGCCAGAGCCTCTACTAGTAACGGAGAGCATGCAAGATCATAAACAACACATATGTAATAACTTGATAATTAACATGACATGGTATTCTCTATCCATCGGATCCCGACAAACACAACATAGAGTATTACGGATAGATGATCTTGATCATGTTAGGCAGCTCACAAGATCCAACAATGAAGCACAATGAGGAGAAGACAACCATCTAGCTACTGCTATGGACCCATAGTCCAGGGGTGAACTACTCACTCATCACTCCGGAGGCGACCATGGCGGTGTAGAGTCCTCCGGGAGATGAATCCCCTCTCCGGCGAGGGTGCCGGAGGAGATCTCCGGAATCCCCCGAGATGGGATCGGCGGCGGCGGCGTCTCGGTAAGGTTTTCCGTATCGTGGTTTTTCGCATCGGAGGTTTCGCGACGGAGGCTTTAAGTAGGCGGAAGGGCAGAGTCGGGGGCCTGACGAGGGGGCCACACCATAGGGCGGCGCGGGCCCCCCCTTGGCTGCGCCGCCTTGTGGTGTCGCCACCTCGAGGCCCCACTTCGTATGTTCTTCGGTCTTCTGGAAGCTCCGTGGAAAAATAGGCCCCTGGGTCTTCGTTTCGTCCAATTCCGAGAATATTTCGTTACTAGGATTTCTGAAACCAAAAACAGCGAGAAAACAGGAACTGGCACTTCGGCATCTTGTTAATAGGTTAGTTCCAGAAAATGCACAAATATGACATAAAGTGTGCATAAAACATGTAGGTATCATCAATAATATGGCATAGAACATAAGAAATTATCGATACGTCGGAGACGTATCATGAGGACACCGACAACTAGTATTGTTAGAATGTTCTTTCTTTGCAGCAAAGATGACCACCGGTCAATTGAAGCCACTAGTGTATGTTTCTGTATGTTCTTTCTGCGTATCCAAGAACATAAAAAAAATGAATTAGTGATAGGAGGAACTAGACACTAAATGATATAGTAGAAGCGGGATCTCAGCGTGAGAATTCTAGAAATTCGTTCCTGACAGGATTCAAACTCTGGTCGTTGGGGTGCGCCACTGCGATCCCAACCACTGGGCTATGCCCATGTCCTCATATCGAAGAACATAAGGCACACAGAACCCAGCTGGATTTTCTAGTTTGCATGAATAAGTGCCCGAGAGTGTTCTTTCTTCGTAGCGAAAACACAAAACCCGCGAGACCAAAACTAGGTAGGTTTTCTTATTTTACAATTTTTAAACCATGTTTCTAACTATGTAGTAGTTTGTGTAATGTATCTATCTATGTTTAAATAAAACGAAAGGAAAAAATAAATAAAAATATTATGCGTCGGGTCACTGAGGACAGAGAGACGCACGGTAAAAAAAAGATCATTTTCATGCTGTGGATCAACGCAAACGGACGTGGGCGCCACTTTAAACGTTTGATTTACGCCCTGTTGGAGATACTCTAATATTTTAGCTCATTTCCTTGCTGAATATGGTACGAGCCTGCAGGACGTTAAACTATGGCCGGACTCGCTGCCAAATGACGTCTGTCAGTGACCGGCGTTTCTGCTGGTCCAGTTAAGTAGTAATAGAATCATGTGTTCCAAAAGAAAAGAAGACTCCCAAGGCCAACACTATAAAACTAGCCGCTTGTAGCTAGCGACAGCAGTATCACAACAATGGCCATGAACACAGTCTTCCTTGGGCTGCTACAGCTGCTGCTCCTCCTCCTACCACCTTCCCTCCGCGATTACCTGGGTGCGGAGCCGAGTGACCGCGGAGTTGATCAGCAGCTCCAAGTCTACCACCCCATAATTTTGCAAGGTGGCTTCGGCTGCCCCAACCTGGAGGCGCGGCTCACCGACGCCTACACTCCGTCGCTACCGCGCTGCGGTGCGCTCAAGGGGAAAGGATGGTTCCCGCTATGGAATGGCACAGGGGACCTGCTCAACCACCACTACATGCGATGCTTCGAGGAGCAGATGAGCCTTGTTTTTGACCCTGTCATCAACGGCTACGGGAACCAGCATGGCGTCGAGACTCGCGTACCTTACTTCGGCTCCGCATATGGATTCTCCTACAAGGACGAGACGTAAGTTTCCAACATCTAGGAACTGTCTTATTTAACATTGAAAAGTCATTGGTTTTTGTTCATCTCTACATAGGCTGAACACGGTTTTAGCATCTGTGCCAGTGGCGTTGTTGTTCCCTCTGCATGCCATGCTAGTTTAGAGACACCATGTCGATCGACGCAGCACAAGAGATCGCACTTTTGACTTTTGCTCTGTCATCTCATTGAGACATCTTGTTTCTCTTCTATCTCTAAATCATTCATGCCCTCATATGAACTTATATTTCTCCTACTTGCTTAGGAGCGAGCTATAAGCTCTAAGCTAATGCTCCCTCCGTTTGTGATACCAAGGCATATAACTTTTTTTCAAAAATCAAACCATGCAAACTTTCATTAAGTTCTAGAGAAATTATCAAAAAAGTAAAATATTACATGTATCATACGAAACTATACAATAATGATTTTGTATTGTAGATGATAATTTTTTCTTCTAAAAACTTGGTAAAAGTTTACATAGTTTGATCTTTGAGAGAAATTATATCCTTTTTGCAGTAATAGGTATACCGGTTTTGCTAGGGAATAGACTTGAACTGTTTGTATTACAATTATCTACATTATACTTGTTATGGTTAGAGTTGTCGGTATATCTTTACTATTAAATTGAAATAGGTCGCGATGGTTGGTGATGGTACGTAAAACCAGTACACATCACATCCTGAACGGTTGGTGACGGTACGTCAAACCAGTACACATCACATCCCGAACGTGAAAAAAATAAGGTCAGCGTGACCAGCTCCACGAGGGAGTTCTAATCGGATTGGTTAGGCTACGTTCAAAATTCAATCCGTAGCTCTAGGTAGCAAATCAACATTTCTTTTCTAATTCCAATCGGTAAAATAAACATAGATCAGTTAGCTAGCGTGTCCAGCAATTCCGGTTAGATCGGCACGATCGGCAAAAAAGGAAAACCGTATGCCAAAAGAGATCCATCGATTATGCTTCTCTTGGCATGGTACTTTAAATTTCCTAACTTTTTTTTCATTCCCAAACATACATAGCTAGCCGATCTGACAATCTATATGACTCTATTTTTTTTTTCTTAATTTTTCCACGTGCATGTTTTTTTCCTTTAAAATTTGTAGCATTTACACATCTCAAGACTTATGCAACTAAAAATTCTTCAAACACAAAACTTTCATATGTGCAAACCACATGGTTAGGAGCGCAGTGCATCATGGCAAAAAAAATCATGTTTCATGCGTAGGTGTTTCATTAAAAAGGGGAAACATTTTTTCAGTGGGGGGGGGGGGGTGACATTTTCATCGTCAATCTTACGACTCACAGAATCAGTTTCTCAGACTCAGTATCTCGAAGGTGTTCATAGAGGTAGGATGTGCGTTTATGTGTTCATAGAAGTGAGTATATGTACTTATTTATGAGCGTTTACATTGTACCGTCTTTCGTAAAAAAATGGTCTAACATGGGCACCTTTTACGATATACCATTCAATAAATACTATAAATTATTTCGATCGGTTGTTCAAACATGTGAATCAGATCGGTCGACGTCCAACACATGCGAATATGATCGGTCAATTGATCAAATCGGATTGATCTATTAAACATCAGAGCCATCTCAGCGGTGAGAAAAAATAATACACATTGTATGAGACTGCGACGTACTACGTATTTTAAAGAAAAATGAGGATCATGCGGCCACGCATCATAGACATTGTAATTATATTTCATTTATTCTATTTTGGAGAGAGCCATCTTTCATTATCAATCTGATGCAACGCATGGGTATTACGCTAATATGTTATAAGGCCTTAATAGGACGTGATGGTAAATTTCTTTATGTAGTCACTATCATACTTTATTTCCTACTTTTGTTTAGAGTCAGTGGCACTAGTTCTGCTCCCCTGTGTGTACTTCTAAGCTTTAACATTGATTAAAATTCTCTCCAGCTGCCCATTTTGTTGTAACGTAAGGCTGCGCAATGAACTGGAAGCACTTGGATATCGAGACGGAGATAACCTTTTCGGAGCTCCTTATGACATACGACATGCTCCACCACGGCCTGACAAATATTCACAGGTGTACTCTGAATATTTTGCTCGTGTCAAGGATTTAGTGCAGAACGCAAGTGAAAAAAATGGGAACAAGCCGGTTATCTTCATCGGGCATAGCTTTGCTAGCAGGCTCATACTTGACTTTGTGAATTCGACTCCCCTTCAATGGAGGAAAAAATTCATCAAGCACCTGGTTCTACTCTCGCCAACACCACATACAGGCTTCATGGATGTAGTCGCGAACCTCGTTTCCGGACCGAGGGTATTTCCTTTCCCGAATGTTCCAAACCTTGCTTTGCGGCCAATGTGGTGGTCTTTCGCAAGTTCCCTCCTATCTCTGCCATCCCCAATGGTGTTTGGCCACGAGCCACTCATAATCACCAAACATAGAAACTACTCGGCGTATGACTATCCAGATTTTCTTGCAGCACTAGGTTTCAGTATCAAAGGTGTGTCTCCCTTGACTAAATTGCCTCCTCTTACGGATATGAGAGTTGAGGCGCCAATGGTTCCGACAACAGTACTCAGCGGTTTTGGCATTGAAACAACGAAGCAAATGGTATTCTGGGACGGAAACTTCGATGTCTCCCCGGAACTTGTGTATGGTGATGGAGATGGGGTCGTCAATTTTATTAGTGTGTTAGCATTCACCAAGGAACTGGAAAGGCAACATGAGTTGGAGAACATACTCTTTAAATTCATCAAGATTCCAAATGTTGCGCATGGTGACATTACTATTCAGGACCATTCGCTGAAGATTGTTCTCGATGAAGTTTTAGAAGCCAATTCTTGAAGATTCACGTGATATACATGAGTAGTCATCAAGAGTAAAAGATTCGAGTGATTGTTGTATGCAAAATCTCAATGGTTGTAGTTGTAATGCTGCTATTTATCAAATGTACTATTTTAATTTAACGGTTATCTAAGAATACCTTTTGTGCATTATTTAATTTGTATTTATATGTTCACCAAATGTTTTAGCATTTAGAAGTACACATAAACAGCAAAACACACTATTTATTTGAATATACATCACCTAATAAATAAAACTAGCCAAGGCCGGTGTGGCAGCACATTTCTCCCCTCGGTAGCCTGGGAGTTCAAAGGAATGTGCCATAGGGATTAGTAGCACACGGACCTTTAAAGCTAGGCTTGCGGAAAAAGGGCGAGGCTGGTTGCGGGGCTAGCTGGCTGTTTCACCATGACCCACAGGCTCCTTAGAGCACACCCACACAAGGTAACCTCTGTGAAACCAAGCCAAGAAAGTACAAAACTGATTGACGCAAAAATGCTGCTCCGAGCTGGCGAACCGCAGCACGCATGAAGAAGTATGGGCGACACATTAGTCTCTCCATGTCTACCTCTCACCTCTACCAAGTAGACCATGAAAGCACACGTTACCGCGTCCGCCCATGTTGAGAGACAGCCACAAAAATATTTCAAAAGTACATGAATGGTACAAATACGTTAAAGATATTTTTCATCGAATCAAGATACCATGTCGAGGAAGTGCCACAGGGTGCCCAGACCACTCCGGCCTGGGCCGCGCCTAGGCATGGTGTGGGCTCTCGGGCACCCCACCGACCTATCTCCTCCGCCTATGTAAAGCTCCCGACGCAAAACCCTAAAAAATCAGCCTCCATCCACGAAAAGTTCCGTAGCTCCGTCGTCATCGCAGACAAGATCCGGGGGACAGAAGTCTCTGTTCCGACACGCTGCCGGGACGGGGAATTTCCCCCGAAGCGATCTCCATCGACTCCACCGCCATCTCCATCGCCGTTGCTGACTCCTACGATGAGGATTGAGTAGTCCCCCCTGAGGCTGAGGGGTCTACCGGTAGCTATGTGGTTTATATCTCTCTCCCATGGTGTGATCTTTATGTGATCATGAGCTTTGTAATCTAGATGTCGTTATGCTATTCAAGTGGATTTTACTCATGTGATCTCCGGAGACTCCTTGTCCCACATGTGTAAAGGTGATAGTGTGTGCATCGTGTGGGTCTTTTAGGCTATATTTCACAGAATACTTGTTCACTAAATTATGATTTGAGTTGGATGTCTCTATGAAATTATGGTAGTACCTCCTATGAATGCTCAAAGTGACAGCGTGGGGTGTTCATTAGTACTTGGGAATACATCTTTAAGGTTTGCTTTTGCAGCCCTACGCAATAAATTAGTGTTGGTTATCCAACCAGAGAGTAGTTCAGAGTAGCATATTGAAGTGCTTATATTTATATTTCTTTATGATATCATTGTTGAGAGTGACCACTAGTGAAAGTATGATCCCTAGGCCTTGTTTCCAAACATCGAATCACCCCTTATTTACTGTATTACTGCATGTTTACTTGCTGCCATATTTATTTCAGATTGTTATTACCACTCATATTCATCCATATCACTTGCATTTTACTATCTCTTCGCCGAACTAGTGCACCTATACACCTGACATGTGTATTGGGTATGTTGGGGACACAAGAGACTTCTTGTCTCGTAATTGCAGGGTTGCTTGAGAGGGATATCTTTGACCTCTACCTCCCTGAGTTCGATAAACCTTCGGTGATCCACTTAAGGGAAATTTGCTGATGTTCTACAAACCTCTGCACTTGGAGGCCCAACACAGTTTACAAGAATAGAAGCGTGCGTAGACATTAGCCCGCACCTAGGGGTGGTGTGGGACCCTCCTGGCCCTCCTCAGGCCCCCCTTCTGGCTTCCTCCGGCATCTGACAAGAGAGGAACTTCTGGGTATTTTCCGGGAATTGCTGATCACCAGAAATATGGTGTCTTGACGGTCCTTTTTTCAGCAGAATATTGACTCCGACGGTTAATTCTCCAATAATCATCAAACATGCAAAATAGATGAAATAACATAAGTATCATCTCTAAATATGAAATATATCAGTAAATAACAGTAAGTTATGATATAAAATGGTGATGCAATTTGGACGTATCACCCCTCTAGTTTGGTATCGAAGCAAAATCTCTTGTTTCTATTGAACTTGGTTTAAGCACCAACGGATAAAATGTTGGTCAACTTCAGGTGGTATTAGGGGTCATTCATCTAGGTCTATGTTTTATGATATAAACAATGCTCTTTGGAAGAACAAAAAAATTATGCATCTTAAGGACATATATGAATACATATGAACATTTTCTCGGGAGGGGTCTGTTGACGTCAGAAACCCACTGGCGGGCAGAGACGGGCAACACCGTAGAGCCGGGAACAACTAGGGCTGCGGCTGGCCCTAGTCCCTCTGAGCGACGGCCCGCAAAGCCTCCTGGTCGCACGCACCGATGTTTATCACAAGGGCGTGCCACCCGACCTATACCTGGTCGGGAAGGTGTGAATGATGCCTCGCTTAGTTTCCTGCAGGGCACACACGTAAACATTAAATACGAGCCTCGATCGGCTCTCAGGTTATCCTGTGAATCGGCTCAAAGAGCCGATCCACCCATGATTCAGACGAGGTGTCCGAATATATGGTGGTCCTGCTTGATCAAGGTAAAGCTGATTAGATCTACGACGATCTGGGGTTTTCACCGCGTAATCGGATCATCCTACTCACGATCGGGCCTCGCGCTCGCGCACGGTGACCGTAAGCCGATCCTAGATAGGGCCTAAAAACCAACACGAGGTTGATCCCCGGAACATCCGTTCTAGGACTAGCAAACGCCACCCTACACGCCGCTGGATCCTCCGACCCCTTGTAAGGCCTAACTATTGCAGATATTAAACTAATCCTTGTAGAACAAGGAGCAATCGTAACGGATCAGATCTACTAAACTATGATCAAGCGGGGTGCCGCCCCTACGCCTAAGATAGGCGTAAGGGCGGCTAGACATGCAAGGGTTGCACTACGAGAGCATGCAGCATGAAGAACAATGCTAACCCTAACATGTCTAAGATAACTACGTTGCTCGCCATCAAAAAGGCTTCAAGCACGAGCAACGCATGAACAACGGGGCAGGCTTAGGCTGCCTAGATCGCAAGATGCGATCTAGGCAGCATGATGCTTACCGGTAGAAACCCTCGAGACGAAGGAGTTGGCGATGCGCCGAGATTTGTTTGTGGTTGAATGTTGGTTGTTGTTTATTCCATAAACCCTAGGTACATATTTATAGTCCAGCGGACTTTCTAATGTGGGCGTGCACTAAACCGTGCACGAGATAAACTCTAACTTTTAATCTAGATACAATCTACTATAATTAAAGATACACGGGCAACCTAGCCCAAATTCTCCGTGCAAGGCCGCTTCATAGATCTTCAATGTGTAATCTTCCAAGCCCATCTTGATCGCGGCCCACCTCCCGATTTAGCCAAAATCCGGTGATAACACATGCCCCCTGGTTTTGGAAATGACAGTTCCAAAATCATTATGCTCCTTTCATCGGGTCATGTCGTGGCAGAACCGTTGTAGTACCCTTTACCATGACGTCTTGCTCCTTGCTTTTGCAAAACTTGATAATCTAGCACCATTTCCTTGGATACCTCAATGGTCTTAAATCCCCCATTAGGCTTCTCCTTATTAAGCTGCGCCGAATGACTCCTCCTCCACTGGATACCCGCCGGCGAAGCGCCTCCGTGTCAACGACGAGGGCAGCGAGGATTAGTGACATAGCATCAGTAGTTACGTGAGCAATCGGCTCTTTTTGAGCAATCGGCTCTTCATAAAAAACCCTTCTTTGTGAATGAAGAAGCGTTCCCAGTCAATGGTTTTGCCGATAGTCAAAGTCACACAACCTTCAAAAAAGAACCGATGGCCTCGCATCGGTCTCTATCATAAAAAACGCTGACAACGTCGACCTAGTCACCCTTCCAAACGGTAACCCGCGACCTCCATCTGAAAAGGCAAAGTCAGATCCCCAAATCGCCGCCTGAGCAGTTCCAATCCACAACCACCTACACAGATCTTGACCGCGCCGCCCCCAACTCCTTCAACGCCATGGCGGAGTCATCCAATACCGATACCACGGCTTCCGGACTGAAGGTAATCCTCAACCTCCTCTCGTCGTTTGGCTTGACATGGGATTAATGGCAAACACCTGAATTAATGCCTCGCTCCGCTACTAATTTAGGTTTCAGACATCCTTCTGCCACATCCTTCTCTCGCAAATTCGATGTGCCTCGGTCCTCGTTCTTCTGAGAGTCCTGCCCTGTTAATTTCGTGCGAAGCTAACAGAATCCCCTTTGTGAGCCAGAACCTAGATCCGACTTCCGGGCCGACCGCCCGCGAGCCTGGCCTAATCCTCCTGAAGGTTGGGTGGCATGGTACAATAGGGTATCAAAATCCCACTATGCCACTTGGGAAACCATAGGGATAGTCGATGCCCTGTCATTATCGCTATCTCCTCTTGAGAAGAATGAGAACATCCTGAAAACCATCGGCTACTTCTGGTCTGATGCACTGAACTCGCTTCATGTTTGGTCATGGCCCTATGACCCCGACCCCGCTGGATGTGGCCATGATCACCGGGCTAGACATTGCATCCCCCAGCCCTTCTGCCTTCAAGCTGCCAAAAGTCCCTTTCACTCTCTCCTCTAAAAAAGAGTGTACCAGTCGGGGCGCCTATCTCAATCGCTATATGAAAACCAAAGGCCCCGTGACGGAGAGGGAGCACACAGCCTTTCTGAATTTCCGGCTCGGAGCACTTCATATTCTGCGGTCCATCACTTGCTCCCACCAAGAATTACCTCTCCCTGGCCTATGAGCTTGCTAAAGGCACAAAACTCGGCCTAGGCAAACTATTTCTTGGAGAAATTTATCGATCCCTTCAACTGATGTCTGTCAAACTGTTCTCCCGCAAGACAGTTAAAACTGGCGGCCCCTGGTGGTTCATTCAGTTGTGGGCCCAACTATACTTCCAAAGCCAAATCCCAGACTTCCCATCGCTGACCACCCGCACCTTTCCGGATGAAACCGGAAAGGAAATTCGATGCACCAGCCTACGGCCAAGCCCCGTATGGTCTCCCGGGCAGCAGGCTGATCCCCCGGAAGCGAGCAGGGTGGTTTAAGATTTTCTTCCAAGGTTTGGACAACCCCCTGTTCCACCCTTACACCGAATCGGCAAATTTTGAAAACCCCGTCTCTTTCCGATTGGATGACTTTGCCGATGACGCCAGAGACACAACACTTGTACTCTCTCATGATCCGTCCTTGCTTCCTCCCCGTTGGCATGAGTACCTCGAACCGGATCATCAAGCCCGGTTATGAGTGTTATCAACCAGTAGTAGCGGCTCGACAGCCTTGGTCTCGGACAGGTGCCTCCACATTTCTTCCTACACCACTCGACGACAAGTAGGGCTGAACCGCCCGACATCCTCACTGCCCAGAGGTGTTATACCTTCTTTGACGCTTTGGCCATACCAATTCCGCATGACCTCCGTTTCTCCTTCACCACCGATGGTTTTGAAACTTGGTGGTCTATGTGGAAGACCCACGTCTTCAGGAGGGCCCTAGGACCGCTGCTGAAGGAGCTTGACGCCGAGTATGATCCCCCTGCAGACCAGGTACTGTCACTTAAGCGTTTCTTGTAACTGCCTTATGGTGATTGTCTGTGACCTAACTCTTTCTCCTAGCAGCAACTAGATGGCCCGGCTCCCACGCAAGCCGACGGTTCCCCTTTCGAATTTCTTCCTCCGGCACCAGTGGTTCTCTTCTGCCGCAGCTCGCCACCCCCGAAGAAAGTCATAATGCAGAGTCGACCGATTTCACCGAAATCGGCTCCCAAGAGCAGAGCATCTTCGGGGCCGCTTGCCCCCGAGCCTCAACTCAGGCGAGGACGGCGGTGAGGAAGGTAGCGGCCAGGAAAACCCTGAAGCGTAAAGCTCCGGCCCAGGAAAGCTTGCGTGTAAGTTGGTTCAGACCCTGTAGGCGCTTGTCGGCTTTTTCAAAGAATTTGTTTATGACACGCTTGTATCCTTTCCTACAGGCCTCCACTGAAGGATCCTCCAGCGGGGCCGAAGAAACCAGCCGTGGAGACTCGAGCTCGGGTGATTCCGAGAGGTCCACTACCCGGAGTCGACGGCTTCGCCGGCGCCGGCTTCCAAGAAAAGGTCGATCACCGAAACCCTCGCTCCTCGTGCCCCGACCAGATCGGGGTTACGCACGAAGCACCGCTGTGTCAAAAGGGCTCGTAAGAACCCACGAGCCTCTTCATCAAGCCAAGAGGTCTCAAATGTAATTATCTTCGTGGTCACGCTTTCATGCTGTCCTGTTATCATTTGGATCGGCTAATCACTTCCTCTTGCAGGCCGCCGAAACTTCTAGCGGAGATGTTGAGGAGGTACCGAGGCCGTCCGCTACTCTGGATCTAGCTACCTCGACGATAGCGGCTGCCCAAGTGGCTGACCCACCCGAGTCCACAGAGAAGCCGATTGTTACGGCGTCGGCTGTTCCTCCTTCCTTGGGAGAGGTATGTCTTCCCTCCTTGGCTTCATCAATTCCCCCATTGCCCGCTAAACTCACTTTGTTTACCCTATCGTGGTTGTGATCTCTCGAGCTTGCTTACGTTCGACCCAGAATCCATCGAACCAGCTTCTTCCAAAGCAAGTGGAGAGCCGAACCCTAGTACGGTCCGTGGTCCACTCCAGCGTCTCAGAGACTTGCTTTCTGCCCCAACTGAGACTCTGATTGAAAATTCCGAGGAAGCCAAAGGCATCTTCGAGGATATCCGGCCTCATCTCCCGATGACCCTGCAAGTGAAGCTCTGGCCCGCTGTTACCTTGTCGGCCTTCAAGTCAAGGGTACAAACGGCTCGCCAAAGGATTACTCTTCGCCACTCCCAACTCCCGCTGAGAGCCGACATTGCCGAAAAGTGTCGACGGCTCAATGAGAAGAAGGCTGCTCTGGACGCCAAGACGGACACTTCTGCCACTCGCGCCGAACTCGAGACCCTGCGCAAGGAGCTGGAGAATCTGGAAGAGAAGGTAAGGGTGACCAAACAGCTCATCCAAGACAAGGAAGCCCTTGTTGCCCGTTCTCAAGACGAAGCAAGAGGCCTCACAGCCGATCTGAAGACCGATCTGGCTGAAATCCGTGCCCTGAGCAATCAGCTGGTGACGGGTAAAGACGAGGATGACCAGGCTGAGGTTTCCGAGGCAGATCGCATCCGTGTTGACGCCGTTCTCGCCCTTGGCGTGTTTCTTCAGTAGGGTCGTCAGAGACAGATGATGTTTCGTTGTACTTGCTACAAATTTTTTTTTTACTGGCCGATGATTTTCCATCGGCTCCTGACATTTCCTTACCCATGCGTCCGTCCGCTGATCATATGCCTCCCCCGAGCCGAATCTGCCAGGTGACTGCAGATATTGGCTTTGCATTATACCAAGGGACTGTACTCGTACGCCGGCTCCGTTGGGATTCGTGTAGCCGACGTGGCTGCTGTTCGTTAGATCACCATTGAACCCAAGCAGATCGTGCGGAAAAAATAACCTTGGCCGACTCGCTAGATCGAAGCGCTCCATGAAGGTCTCGTAATATCCCTCGTGTAATCCTGGAGCACTAGGCTCCGTCGGGAGAACGAGCATCGTGTTCGTACCAGCCGATGTATCATTTGCGCTTGGGTATTCCTTCAATAGAGCGATCATCTTACTCCTGAGCTGTGGATCCACCTTCTTGCTGATAAAAGTTGGTCGCGGCTTGTTTCCATGGCCGATGTCGACTTCCTCCAGCTCATCGGCTGATGTGAATCCATACCCCATCTTCCCGTCCCCTGTGAGGTCGACGCCAAATACTGGGAGAGCGGGTGGCGCGGATAACACGGTCCGATCGCTAGAATCGGCCTCCATCTTGATCATCACTAGGACTTGGTGGCAGTGTCGGAGCCGATTGCGTGGGTCGGCTCCTTCTTCATTCTTGCTATGAGAGCAGCTGCCCTCATCGTTACCCTCACCAGGGCGGTACCCAAGTTCTACCATGTTGATGCTGAACAAGCGTCCTGGTTGACCCTGGGAACGGGTTCTGTGGAAAGAGCCGATGAGTTCGGCTCCGAGGACTGCCTTGATTTCGTCGTTTTTCTTCTTTAACTCATCGAGCGGATCCTCGTACTTGACCGGAGTGCCTTCCGCCATCTCGGATGTAGATGGCGATATCGTCGATGTCGAAGGTTGTCCCACCGGGCGTGCCGGAATGTGTTGACGTCGAAACCCACCGGCGGGCGGAGACGGGCAACACCGTAGAGCCGGGAACAACTAGGGCTGCGGCTGGCCCTAGTCCCTCCGAGCGACGGCCCGCAAAGCCTCCTGGTCGCACGCACCGATGTTTATCACAAGGGCGTGCCACCCGACCTATACCTGGTCGGGAAGGTGTGGATGATGCCTCGCTTAGTTTCCTGCAGGGCACACACGTAAACGTTAAATACGAGCCTCGATCGGCTCTCGAGTTATCCCGTGAATCGGCTCAAAGAGCCGATCCACCCATGATTCGGACGAGGTGTCCGAATATATGGTGGTCCTGCTTGATCAAGGTAAAGCTGATTAGATCTACGACGATCTGGGGTTTTCACCGCGTAATCGGATCATCCTACTCACGATCGGGCCTCGCGCTCGCGCACGGTGACCGTAAGCCGATCCTAGATAGGGCCTAAAAACCAACACGAGGTTGATCCCCGGAACATCCGTTCTAGGACTAGCAAACGCCACCCTACACGCCGCTGGATCCTCCGACCCCTTGTAAGGCCTAACTATTGCAGATATTAAACTAATCCTTGTAGAACAAGGAGCAATCGTAACGGATCAGATCTACTAAACTATGATCAAGCGGGGTGCCGCCCCTACGCCTAAGATAGGCGTAAGGGCGGCTAGACATGCAAGGGTTGCACTACGAGAGCATGCAGCATGAAGAACAATGCTAACCCTAACATGTCTAAGATAACTACGTTGCTCGCCATCAAAAAGGCTTCAAGCACGAGCAACGCATGAACAACGGGGCAGGCTTGTGCTGCCTAGATCGCAAGATGCGATCTAGGCAGCATGATGCTTACCGGTAGAAACCCTCGAGACGAAGGAGTTGGCGATGCGCCGAGATTTGTTTGTGGTTGAACGTTGGTTGTTGTTTATTCCATAAACCCTAGGTACATATTTATAGTCCAGCGGACTTTCTAATGTGGGCGTGCACTAAACCGTGCACGAGATAAACTCTAACTTTTAATCTAGATACAATCTACTATAATTAAAGATACACGGGCAACCTAGCCCAAATTCTCCGTGCAAGGCCGCTTCATAGATCTTCAATGTGTAATCTTCCAAGCCCATCTTGATCGCGGCCCACCTCCTGATTTAGCCAAAATCCGGTGATAACAGGGTCAACATTGTTGCTATCTATAAAGCAAGGGAAGAAAACACTAAAGAGGTCATGCATGATGTTCTGTTCACCTCCCTCAACAATGATGAGTATAGTCCTCAATGAGAAGTGAGAGCTCTATGATGCAGGATCGAACTCAAGAAAAACCAGTGTTGCCCTCAAGGCAAAAAATTATATATCCTTGATGCGTGTAGTTGACACGTCCGTTGGGAACCCCAAGAGGAAGGTGTGATGCGCACAGCGGCAAGTTTCCCTCAGTAAGAAACCAAGGTTTAATCGAACCAGTAGGAGTCAAGAAGCACGTTGAAGGTTGATGGCGGCGGGATGTAGTGCGGCGCAACACCGGAGATTCCGGCGCCAACGTGGAACCTGCACAACACAACCAAAGTACTTTGCCCCAACGAAACAGTGAGGTTGTCAATCTCACCGGCTTGCTGTAACAAAGGATTAACCGTATTGTGTGGAAGATGATTGTTTGCGAGAGAAAATAGTAAAACAAGTATTGCAGCAGATTTGTATTTCAAGTATTAAAGAATGGACCGGGGTCCACAGTTCACTAGAGGTGTCTCTCCCATAAGATAAAAGCATGTTGGGTGAACAAATTACAGTCGGGCAATTGACAAATAGAGAGGGCATAACAATGCACATACATGACATGATAAGTATAGTGAGATTTAATTGGGCATTACGACAAAGTACATAGACCGCCATCCAACTGCATCTATGCCTAAAAAGTCCACCTTCGAGGTTATCGTCCGAACCCCTTCCAGTATTAAGTTGCAAAGCAACGGACAATTGCATTAAGTATGGTGCGTAATGTAATCAACAACTACATCCTCGGACATAGCGCCAATGTTTTATCCCTAGTGGCAACAGCACAACACAACCTTAGAACTTTCTGTCACCGTCCCGGTGTCAATGCGGGCATGAACCCACTATCGAGCATAAATACTCCCTCTTGGAGTTAAAAGTAAAAACTTGGCCAGAGCCTCTACTAGTAACGGAGAGCATGCAAGATCATAAACAACACATATGTAATAACTTGATAATTAACATGACATGGTATTCTCTATCCATCGGATCCCGACAAACACAACATAGAGTATTACAGATAGATGATCTTGATCATGTTAGGCAGCTCACAAGATCCAACAATGAAGCACAATGAGGAGAAGACAACCATCTAGCTACTGCTATGGACCCATAGTCCAGGGGTGAACTACTCACTCATCACTCCGGGGGCGACCATGGCGGTGTAGAGTCCTCCGGGAGATGAATCCCCTCTCCGGCAGGGTGCCGGAGGAGATCTCAAGAATCCCCCGAGATGGGATCGGCGGCGGCGGCGTCTCAGTAAGGTTTTCCGTATCGTGGTTTTTCGCCTCAGGGGTTTCGCGACGGAGGCTTTAAGTAGGCGGAAGGGCGAGTCGGGGGCCGGACGAGGGGGCCACACCATAGGGCGGCGCGGGCCCCCCTTGGCCGCGCCGCCACGTGGTGTCGCCACCTCGTGGCCCCACTTCGTATGTTCTTCGGTCTTCCGGAAGCTCCGTGGAAAAATAGGCCCCCGGGTCTTCGTTTCGTCCAATTCCGAGAATATTTCGTTACTAGGATTTCGAAACCAAAAACAGCGAGAAAACGGAACCGGCACTTCGGCATCTTGTTAATAGGTTAGTTCCGGAAAATGCACGAATATGACATAAAGTGTGCATAAAACATGTAGGTATCATCAATAATATGGCATAGAACATAAGAAATTATCGATACGTCGGAGACGTATCAAGCATCCCCAAGCTTAGTTCTCGCTCGTCCCGAGCGGGTAAAACGATAACAAAGATAATTTCTGAAGTGATATGCCATCATAACCTTGATCATACTATTTGTAAACATATGTAGTGAATGCAGCGATCAAAACAATGGTGATGACATGAGTAAACAAGTGAATCATAAAGCAAAGACTTTTCATGAATAGTACTTCAAGACAAGTATTAATAAGTCTTGCATAAGAGTTAACTCATAAAGCAATAAATCAAAGTAAAGGCATTGAAGCAACACAAAGGAAGATTAAGTTTCAGCGGTTGCTTTCAACTTGTAACATGTATATCTCATGGATAATTGTCAACATAGAGTAATATAACAAGTACAATATGCAAGTATGTAGGAATCAATGCACAGTTCACACAAGTGTTTGCTTCTTGAGGTGGAGAGATATAGGTGAACTGACTCAACATAAAAGTAAAGAGAATGGTCCTTCAAAGAGGAAAGCATCGATTGCTATATTTGTGCTAGAGCTTTTATTTTGAAAACATGAAACAATTTTGTCAACGGTAGTAATAAAGCATATGAGTTATGTACATTATATCTTACAAGTTGCAAGTCTCATGCATAGTATACTAATAGTGCCCGCACCTTGTCCTAATTAACTTGGACTACCGGATCTTTGCAATGCACATGTTTTGACCAAGTGTCACAATGGGGTACCTCCATGCCGCCTGTACAAAGGTCTAAGGAGAAAGCTCGCATTTTGGATTTCTCGCTTTTGATTATTCTCAACTTAGACATCCATACCGGGACAACATGGACAACAGATAATGGACTCCTCTTTAATGCATAAGCATGTGGCAACAATTATTATTCTCATATGAGATTGAGGATATATGTCCAAACTGAAACTTCCACCATGAATCATGGCTTTAGTTAGCGGCCCAAAGTTCTTCTCTAACAATATGCATGCTCCAACCATAAAGGTGGTAGATCTCTCTTACTTCGGACAAGACGGACATGCATAGCAACTCACATGATATCCAACAAAGAATAGTTGATGGCGTCCCCGAAGCATGGTTATCGCACAACAAGCAACTTAATAAGAGATAAAGTGCATAAGTACATATTCAATACTACAATAGTTTTTAAGCTATTTGTCCCATGAGCTATATATTGCAAAGGTGAATGATGGAATTTTAAAGGTAGCACTCAAGCAATTTACTTTGGAATGGCGGATAAATACCATGTAGTAGGTAGGTATGGTGGACACAAATGGCATAGTGGTTGGCTCAAGTATTTTGGATGCATGAGAAGTATTCCCTCTCGATACAGGGTTTAGTCTAGCAAGGTTATTTGAAACAAACACAAGGATGAACGGTACAGCAAAACTCACATAAAAGACATATTGTAAACATTATAAGACTCCATACCGTCTTCCTTGTTGTTCAAAACTCAATACTAGATGTTATCTAGACTCTAGAGAAACCAAATATGCAAACCAAATTAGCAAGCTCTAAGTATTTCTTCATTAATGGGTGCAAAGTATATGATGCAAGAGCTTAAACATGAGCACAACAATTGCCAAGTATCAAATTATCCAAGACATTTTAGAGTTACTACATGTAGCATTTTCCAATTCCAACCATATAACAATTTAACGAAGATGAAACTTCGCCTTGAATACTATGAGTAGAGCCTAAGGACATATTTGTCCATATGCTACAGCGGAGCGTGTCTCTCTCCCATAAAGTGAATGCTAGGATCCATTTTATTCAAACAAAACAAAAACAAAAACAAACCGACGCTCCAAGCAAAGTGCATAAGATGTGACGGAATAAAAATATAGTTTCAGGGGAGGAACCTGATAATGTTGTCGATGAAGAAGGGGATGCCTTGGGCATCCCCAAGCTTAGACGCTTGAGTCTTCTTAATATATGCAGGGGTGAACCACCGGGGCATCCCCAAGCTTAGAGCTTTCACTCTCCTTGATCATATTGCATCATACTCCTCTCTTGATCCTTGAAAACTTCCTCCACACCAAACTCGAAACAACTCATTAGAGGGTTAGTGCATAATAAAAATTCACATGTTCAGAGGTGACACAATCATTCTTAACACTTCTGGACATTGCATAAAGCTACTGGACATTAATGGATCAAAGAAATTCATCCAACATAGCAAAAGAGGCAATGCGAAATAAAAGACAAAATCTGTCAAAACAGAACAGTCCGTAAAGATGGATTTTATTAGGCCACCAGACTTGCTCAAACGAAAATGCTCAAATTGAATGAAAGTTGCGTACATATCTGAGGATCATGCTCGTAAATTGGCTTAATTTTCTGAGCTACCTACAGGGAGATAGACCCAGATTCGTGACAGCAAAGAAATCTGGAACTGCGCAGTAATCCAAATCTAGTACTTACTTTTCTATCAAAGACTTTACTTGGCACAACAAAACATAAAACTAAGATAGGGAGAGGTTGCTACAGTAGTAAACAACTTCCAAGACACAAATATAAAACAAAAATACTGGAGTAAAAACATGGGTTGTCTCCCATAAGCGCTTTTCTTTAACGCCTTTCAGCTAGGCGCGAAAGTGTATCTCAAGTAACATCGAAGGGTGGTGCACCTACAGCGGGGTTTGGAGTTTTCTCAACCATGCATAGTATATTGGATACATAAGTTTCAGCGTCTCCCTTTTCATTAGTCTTGGGCTTGCTACTCTCATCGAACAAATTTTCGAGAACAAGCCAAGCATAGTTATTTTCTAGTGCATCATTCATAGCTAGGAGTTTACATGGTATTGGTGCTTTGATCTCCCCTCCATCATTAACATTATTAGTGTACCTTATCCTATCCATATCCATTTTTTCAAGGAGACCAACAAAATTAGTATGAGAACCAAGCATATTAAATTTAGCAAAGACCTTTCTAGCTTCTCTTGCTAGACCACCAAATTCTCTAAGAAGGGTTTCTAAAACAAAATCTTTCTTTTCCCCCTCTTCCAAATCACCAAGTGTAAGAAACATGTGTTGGATTATAGGATTGAGATTAACAAATTTAGTTTCCAACAAGCGAACTAAAGCGGCGGCAGCAATTTCATAAGTAGGAGCAAGTTCTACCAAGTGTCTATCTTCAAAATCTTCAACGGTACTAACATGGGTGAAAAATTCTTCTATATTGTTCCTCCCAATTATAGACCCTTGTCCTACCGGTATGTTCTTTGTGGTAAAATTAGAAGGAAACATGATGAATTAAGTAAAGTAAATGCAAGTAACTAATTTTTTTGTGTTTTTGATATAGCAAACAAGACAGTAAATAAAGTAAAGCTAGCAACTAATTTTTTTGTGTTTTGATATAATGCAGCAAACAAAGTAGTAAATAAAATAAAGCAAGACAAAAACAAAGTAAAGAGATTGAGAAGTGGAGACTCCCCTTGCAGCGTGTCTTGATCTCCCCGGCAACGGCGCCGAAATTTGCTTGATGCGTGTAGTTGACACGTCCGTTGGGAACCCCAAGAGGAAGGTGTGATGCGCACAGCGGCAAGTTTCCCTCGGTAAGAAACCAAGGTTTAATCGAACCAAGTAGGAGTCAAGAAGCACGTTGAAGGTTGATGGCGGCGGGATGTAGTGCGGCGCAACACCGGAGATTCCGGCGCCAACGTGGAACCTGCACAACACAACCAAAGTACTTTGCCCCAACGAAACAGATGAGGTTGTCAATCTCACCGGCTTGCTGTAACAAAGGATTAACCGTATTGTGTGGAAGATGATTGTTTGCAGAGAAAATAGTAAAACAAGTATTGCAACAGATTTGTATTTCAGTATTAAAGAATGGACCGGGGTCCACAGCTCACTAGAGGTGTCTCTCCCATAAGATAAAAGCATGTTGGGTGAACAAATTACAGTCGGGCAATTGACAAATAGAGAGGGCATAACAATGCACATACATGACATGATAAGTATAGTGAGATTTAATTGGGCATTACGACAAAGTACATAGACCGCCATCCAACCGCATCTATGCCTAAAAAGTCCACCTTCAGGTTATCGTCCGAACCCCTTCCAGTATTAAGTTGCAAAGCAACAGACAATTGCATTAAGTATGGTGCGTAATGTAATCAACAACTACATCCTCGGACATAGCGCCAATGTTTTATCCCTAGTGGCAACAGCACAACACAACCTTAGAACTTTCTCGTCACTCGTCCCGGTGTCAATGCGGGCATGAACCCACTATCGAGCATAAATACTCCCTCTTGGAGTTAAAAGTAAAAACTTGGCCGAGCCTCTACTAGTAACGGAGAGCATGCAAGATCATAAACAACACATATGTAATAACTTGATAATTAACATGACATGGTATTCTCTATCCATCGGATCCCGACAAACACAACATAGAGTATTACGGATAGATGATCTTGATCATGTTAGGCAGCTCACAAGATCCAACAATGAAGCACAATGAGGAGAAGACAACCATCTAGCTACTGCTATGGACCCATAGTCCAAGGGTGAACTACTCACTCATCACTCCGGGGGCGACCATGGCGGTGTAGAGTCCTCCGGGAGATGAATCTCCTCTCCGGCAGGGTGCCGGAGGAGATCTCCAGAATCCCCCGAGATGGGATCGGCGGCGGCGGCGTCTCAGTAAGGTTTTCCGTATCGTGGTTTTTCGCCTCCGGGGTTTCGCGACGGAGGCTTTAAGTAGGCGGAAGGGCGAGTCGGGGCCGGACGAGGGGGCCACACCATAGGGCGGCGCGGCCCCCTTGGCCGCGCCGCCACGTGGTGTCGCCACCTCGTGGCCCCACTTCGTATGTTCTTCGGTCTTCCGGAAGCTCCGTGGAAAAATAGGCCCCCGGGTCTTCGTTTCGTCCAATTCCGAGAATATTTCGTTACTAGGATTTCTGAAACCAAAAACAGCGAGAAAACAGGAACCGACACTTCGGCATCTTGTTAATAGGTTAGTTCCAGAAAATGCACGAATATGACATAAAGTGTGCATAAAACATGTAGGTATCATCAATAATATGGCATAGAACATAAGAAATTATCGATACGTCGGAGACGTACCAGTCCTCATTTTTTTCAAAAAGGAAGTTGCCCCCATCATGTGCATCTAAATGGTGCAAAAAATCTTTTGTATTATACAATATTATTTAACAAAATTTAGCAAAAACATAAATTGATTAACCCGAAGCCACCTTCCTGGTGGCAACATCACACCTACAACCTTGATAATGTGGTTGAACATGTAATCGGGGCCTCGTGCCCTAACCTCACAACAACACCCCACCAAATGGATTTGAAGGCATCAAAAAGCCTCCCCATGGCGATCCGGTAACACAGGTATGGTCTAGCGGCCCTAAGCCCACATAGCATGTGCATGCTCCAGCAGTCGCCGCTATCGTCTTCTGCTGACCCATCTTCAGGTAGAGATAAACACATAGACATTCTAGGCATGTTATCGACACCACCATGCAAGGACACCACCCGGGGCGCATCAAACATCACGTATCCGACGCCAAGCCCCTGCTGGGCACACCATGTTATATGTGATAGATGCCATGCTTCTCCACCCCTAGATCCCTCCACCAAATGCATGCTCCAAAAACGATTCTCCCGAGAGGGAGAGTAGCGCCATGCACTTCCATCATCTGATCTGAGGACCTAGATCCAGTGTTTCTCCGTAAGAAAATGACCCTTCATGCCAAGTCTACGGGTGGCCCAACACCGCCACGCTTTTGAATCTTCGTCTCTCTGAAGTGGATGAGCTCCAATATAGTGCCTCCAAGGGATGTAGACTAAGTCCACGCCACCACTTTCTTATCCGACAAGCCAAACATATGGTTTACCTAAGAGCTCGACGATGCCTCCATCATGACGATGCCTTCCAAGGAGGTTGACGATGCCCGTAGACATGGCTACAACATCCTCAATGTCAAAGCTGGGCAAAGGATTAATTTATCCCCGTCAGTAGTACCCCGAAGCAGGAGAGCTATATGCACAAGAGGTCAGCTCGTCGGTGGTGCTCGTCAAGGTAAAAGAAAGGAACATGTTGGGAGGAAAAACCCAGGAACACGGCTTAGGTTCATACAAACTGACCCAATTAGAGGATCTGTTGCTGGTAGGGAGAAGATTTGGGTGCGCATACTATTTATCTGGGAAACGAGCGCGTAGTGTACTAGGCCTAGGCTCAAAGGGACGGAATGAGGACCTCCCTCTAGTAGAGGATCCAACGCAACATGTTAGGTGGTCCAACAGCACGACAAAAGGTGGGTAAAACCCCAAGCTAGACAACAAAGTACTACTCCGGCGGCATGATATTACTAAGTGCTTTGTCACCGGCAAGGCTCCATAAAGAGACCTCCTCTTTGATTTTCATGACAAGCATGTTTGCGGTTGACGAAATATTCCTAAAGATGTGGGCATTCCGCACCTTCCAAATCTCCAATGAAACAAGCATTGGTAATGAGGCTAGGGCCTTCCTATGTTGGCATCTTTTTGGAATCACATCCTGCCACCATTCCTTGATAGAGTGAAGATCGGTCCAATCTTGGGGTTGAATGTCAAGAAGACCCAATCATGACTTCAAGGTTTCCCATATGCGTCGAGTGAACCGGAAATGGAGCAGTATATGCGCAGCCGATTCTCGCACTTGGTTGCAAAGTTCACAATTTCCACAATTTAGCTAACCCATATTTTGCAGGCGATCCGCCGTCCAAACGCGATTTTGAAGAACAAGCAACACACATATCTTGCACTTGGGGAGAGCCCAATGTCTCCAAGCTATAGTAGTCATTGCAAAGGAGATGTGTCCTAAGAATTGCACCTTGTATGTCGAGTTAGTCGAGTATGAACCGTGTTTGCCAAACTTGCACGAAATAGAATCCTCCCTATCATGGTGCATGTGCACAACTTGTAGCTTCTCCCCGACCATGTAGAATTGTGAAATGTGATCCACCGTATGCCCTTCTTGGATATTAATTTGGGACACCCAAAAGTCATCATCCAAAGCTTTTTTCATGGAGCGTCTTCCTTTCCTTGCAATCCTGTAGACTTTGAGGCTATATCCCTAGGACACATCCCTTCAAGCCAAGACGATTCCCAAAAAAGAGCCTTCTCTCCATTTCCAATAGTAGCCACCATAGCCGCCACAAATAGGTCATAGTCCTTTGGAGAACATGGGTTTTCAAGGTCCACCCAAGGTTTTGACTCATCAATTCATTCATTCCAAAGCCATCTCAAACGCAAAGCCGAAGTAAACTTTTAGAGATTAATTATTCCAAGCCCTCCGCAATTTTTTTGCTTGCAAACATGCTCCCAATTGACTTTGCACTTTCCACCAGTGAGCTTGTCACAAGCCTCCCAAAGGAAAGCTCTTCAGATACTATCAATTTATACTCATTTTTATTTTTTTCCATGATATATAGGCTATATAGAAATTACAGGGTGGTCCATGCACTATCCTGGCCACCCTATGGGTCCGCCGGTGCCTACCTCTCTTCATCGGTGGCCACATTGCTTCACCTTCTAGATGGGGATAGCGGCGTGATTTACCCCTAGAGTCGCCTAGAGGGGGTGCAGCTGCCCTTTGACACTGTTCACATAGAAAAAACTCAATCATTATCGACACGATTGAGGAATTGAACCTGTGATGCATCACATGACAAGGACAAGTTAGGGAAGGATATGACCTTCAAATCCCATATTTGACACTTTGATGTCTCGTTAAAAGACGAAATATTCTTCAGTGGGAGGCGATGTTCCCGTCGACAGCGAGGCGCCGGTGGTGACTTCGTTGATATCAAGATCCGCCGGATCAATTTCTTGGACTCAGTCTCTCGGAGATTCTCATAGGGTTGGGTGTGGTGTGTTCCTTCATGGGGTGAGGGTATGTACGTATGTATTGCATTTCACACAAAAAAAAACAGATTGACCTAAAGGATGGCATGCACTCGATATTTTCCATATACATCTTCTTTTTCTCCATAAAAAGGAGAAAAGTTATAATTTTTCCTATAGACATCATTGCTTTTTTCCTGACCTGGATGTACATTTTTTTTGCGATTCAGGAGCTTTATTGATCAATCATATGGGTTACAATACTTCAAGAGGATATCTTCTAAAAATTGTGGATTTTTTTTATCACACACATTTTCTCCTAGCAGCAATAGCTCTATGAGCACAAGAATGAGCCACCATATTAGCCAGCCTATTTACATGAATAATCTCAAAGCTAGAAAAAAACCCACTAAGCTCCTTAACTTCTTGGCATAGTAATTATAGATTTACTAGGGCCAAGATCTTTCAAGAGGTTGACGACCACTAGAGCATCTATTTCCACAACCACATGTTGTAAACTCATGTCAACAGCCAGATTGAACCGATCTCTTAAAGCTTCAGCTTCCATTACTAGGGTAGACAATCCCTGATTATACCAAAGGGCTTGTGCCTTTAGAAGTTTACCTGTATGGTCACATTTAACACACCCAGAAGTGCCCTCATTGCTCTCTAAATTAAATCGAGCTTCAACATTTATCTTGATAGTACCTTGACCTGGTGGTTTCCAACTAGAATGAATCCTTTTTGGTTGAACAATTTTCTTTTTTCCAACCTGGCAGAGATCAATTGTAGTTTCAGTAGCCTAGCGTACCGACTGTGCCACGAACCGACCTCCCTCACCATGCCAGCTCGCGTTACGCTCCGTCCAGACAGCCCAAAATCCACATAGGATCATACAAGCTTCTACTTCAGAATTCAGCTTTCCGTCAATAACTTCAATGGTCCAGGTTAAGGATGAAAATCAGGAACATTTATTGATGTAACTTGTTTGAGCTCCTGCCAAAAATGTCGAGCACTCGAGCCCAAGTGCACTGGAACAGAGCATGAAAAGTAGTTTCTTCCTTCGCCCCGCAAGTTTTACAGAAACTGATCTTCTCCAGGTTATTACTGGGAATAACCTGGAGTCCTGGATGTACATCATTGTTCAGGGAGAAGAAGAGACGAACGAGGAGACGTAGAGGGTAGAGAAAGAAGCCGTGGCTGCCGTTTCGGGCCCGGCCAGAAACCGCAACAAAATTTGTTCTTAGAGAGAAAAACCGCAACAAACTTGACTACGATTCAGATCTAGCTTCAAAGAAAGGAAGGGCATAAACGGAAAATCTTTGGCAGAGATCAATGATCGATCGAGGTGACAGGCAGGCACATACCCAAATCGACGAGACGTGCTGCGATCGTTGCGGCAAGCAATGGATCTTCCAGAGGCGGGAGCCGGCGTCCAGAGGGACTTGGCGGCGGACGTGCTTGCGGATATCCTGATGCGCCTCCCGCCCAACACCCGCCGCCTGCTCCGCCTCGTCTGCCGCCACTGGCGCGACGTCGTCGGCGCGCGCACCGCCACGAACCTGCGGAGCCGCGCCAAGACGCTCGTCGCCACCACCACGGGATCGGCGTACATCGTGGACGACCTATCCTTGGCCCCGGATCCGGAGACCAGGCACAGAGAGCTGCGGACCTTCAACGCCAAGAGCATGGTAGGCACCTGCAACGGCCTCATCTGCCTCTGCGATCACGGCGGCGCCATCACCGTGGCCAACCCCGTCACCCACCGCGAACTGCGCATCCCACGGCTCCCACCGCCGTGTAGCACTGACCGAGGTAAGTGCTACAATTGGAGCCGGCACGAGGCCTACGGCTTCACGTACCTCCCGATCACGGGGCTGTACAAGGTCGTGCACGTCCCGTGCCACGTCAACCGGTCTTCATACGATAGAGTCCATGTGATCACGCTCGGGGACACGTCGTGGCGGGATGTGCCGGCCGGACCTGAAGCTAAGTGCGAGCTCAGCTACGGCGTTGTCAGCGTCGACGGCGCGACCTACTGGGCGGCACCGGAGGGCACTGAGAAGGTTATGGTGTTCGATCTCCAGGATGAACGCGTGACATCCATTACGTCGCTGCCGTCTGTGCTGTCCAACTCCAAGAACGACGGCCGCTGGCACCTAGCAGAGGTGCAGGGGAGGCTAGGTATCGTGTTTAGCCGTGTCTCGTCGACGATGGACAAGACAGAGGTGTGGGTCATGGAGGGTGCGAGAGGGGGACGACAACATATTCGGTGGAGCTGCTGGTACATCGTGCAGGTGAGCACGCCAACGCAGTCGCCGAGCACAAGGATACGGCGTCTCACCTGGCCGCTGTTCGTCCATGGCGAGCACGTCCTGACATGGGAGTGGTCGTCGGATGAACGAGGCTGTGTCTTGTACAGGCACACTCCGATCAACAACACCGGGGAGGCGAAGCGCGGCGTGGTGGAGATCACTGAGACGAATCGGGGGACGCGGGTGACTAATATTGATATCGCAGGCTACAATGACGACCGTCGGACGTTTGGGTACGTGGAGACCAAGGAACCGTTGAGTATTTACAAGCCACGAACGACCCAGGTAGTGAGGTAGGAGTATGGCGTGATCAGCTAGTAACCCTGCGCCGTCTTGCCGCGCCGTTTTCTTTTTCAATCATTTTTTTTTTGAGTTTTCAATCATCTATTTTTTTAATGTGTGTTTTGTTATGATAATTTTTTTTAATGTCCGTTGAGTATTTTCTTTGAATGATTTTATCTAGGAAGCTCAATTGGGGCACCAAGAAGCATGGGCATCATGCATTCTGACCAACCGATGTGGTATCTTGATTGGGGCACGGATTTGTTAAATCGGGTTTGACCCGTTAGTGTAGGTATATTTGGTAATATTTTCTTTGATGCTGCATAAGAAAAAGTAAATGATTTTTTAATTACGATTTTTTTGTTGCCATATTAGTCCAGTTCTAGATAATTTCGTGCATGAATTTCCTGGTGTACTCCGGCCAAGTTTGCTGGGCTTTCCTTGTACGCACATGTAAGTTTTTGTGATCGTCTGTGTTTCGAGAAAATAACCAGCAGTAGACGAACGCCGTCGTGCTAGCTAAGGACGTTGCGCGCGCCTTACACGTACAGCCGACGACGGCCGGACGCGCTCCCGCCGTGAGCTACTTGAATTGTACTCCCAACCCGATCCGATCATACCACGCAACACAGAACGGCGGCTCGGAAATAGCAAGTGGGCACTATCAGGATAGCCGAAATGCAACGTGTCCCTAGTCGATCGGCTAGGCGTCTACTGAAAGAAAGATAGGCCACCACGAACAGCGTCGCACACTGCCATGGAAAGCACGGGAGGAGCTAGACCGACCACGACGGTGCAGGACCTCGCAGTAGGCGCGCAGGACGTTCCCGCCAGGTTCGTCGCGCGTGGGCACCACGACCACGACCATGAGACGGCCACGGCGCCGGTCCCTGTCATCGATCTCGGCCGGCTTTTCCAGCAGGACGGTTCTGGCGCCGCTGTCGACGAGGCGGCAAAGCTCCGGTCGGCGCTCGAGTCTTGGGGCCTCTTCCTGGTAACGTTCTCGCCCATTTTGGTGCAAGATCGATCAGGCCATGTCGAGCCGTATCATGCCCTGCCCTGCAGGTCAGTAACCATGGCGTAGGCGCCGACGTGATGGACGGCATGATGGCCGCGTCGAGAGACTTCTTCCGGCGACCGGCCGAAGAGAAGCAGATATACACCAACCTGATCGGTGGCGAGCGGTTCCAGCTCCAGGGGTACGGGACCGACCGGGTGAGCTCGCCGGACCAGGTCCTCGACTGGTCCGACCGCCTGTACCTCAAGGTGGAACCGGAGGACGAGCGGAGCCTCACACTGTGGCCAGCGCATCCCCAAAACTTCAGGTAAGCACATCCACCACACAGCTTGGTTCGTGCATGTGCCTTCCAAAACAACTTATTAGCAATCCCAATTGGAAATGCAAAACAGAACTCCAGGCAATATTGCAATGAGTGAAGTGGTTTTCGATATTGCAATGAGTGAAGTGGTTTTCAATTTTCTGAAACATCTCGGCCACAACTAAAATCACTGAATTTCAGCAAATTCAGGTTGCATTGCGGCCGGACAGCAAACATAATTTACTTGAAATTTATTATAGTCCAACCGGGTAGTGGGGAATTTTGTCCATAAGATTAAAATTTATTTGAATCTGCTTGTACTACCAAAATGGCCAAAATATCTTACCTGAAAAGAAAATACACTTCCCTATGTGCTGAAACGACGGAATTCGTAAATTTTCAAAGAAAGTGAGAGCCAATCTGCGAGCGAGGATTCTTTCAAGGATCATCGACGCTAACGTGACGATCAAAGTGGTTTTGAATTTTGGCTTCGGAAATATCTCACCACGTCTGAAATAATTGGGTTTTAGTAATTTTGGTTTGCATTCCGGCTGAGGGCAAAAAACATATTCACTTGACTATGAGTTAAGTCCAAAAAAAGCTTGAGGAATTTGAATTCATGTGTTATACTGAAATATCTCAACCGAAAACCAAATATTTCCATTTCTACCGAAATGACTAACATTTACAAATATTTTATGAAACTTTAGTGGAAGTTAGAGTCACTCTGCATACCTTGAGCAAGGATTTGTTGAAGGATATCAACCCATATATTGTTCGAGTTTTTGCAGGGACCTTCTCCACGAGTTCACCACCAAATGCAGGGGACTTAAGTACAGTCTCCTGCTGGCAATGGCTAAGCTGCTGGAGCTTGATGACGACTACTTGGTTGACCAGCTTGGAGAGAAAGCTGACACCCACGCTAGATTCAGCTACTACCCTGAGTGCTCAAAGCCCGAGCTCGTGTTCGGCCTGAAGCCACACTCTGACGGAACCGTTCTTTCTATTCTCATGGTCGATGAAAGCGTCGGTGGGCTACAAGTCCTGAAAGATGGCATCTGGTTCGATGTACCGATCGTGCCTCGCACCCTGCTGGTCAACATAGGAGATCAAACTGAGGTAAAATGTCATATGTTTTAATATGATAATAAAATTCGCACATGTTAACTTCGAACATGAAAGGAGTTATAGACTTTTTGTAATTACATCCCAAGCTCTTGGTTGATCTAATTGAAAGGTTTGCGGCACAGATAATAAGCAATGGAATTTTTAGGAGCCCTGTGCATAGGGTCATGACAAATGCTGATAGTGAGAGGCTGTCAGTGGCCCTATTCTACTCTGTTGATCCTGAGAGAGAAATCGAGCCAGCAGCTCAACTGGTAGATGAGAATAAACCAGCATTGTATAGGAAGGTCAAGGTCAAGGATTACCTTGCTGGGTTCTACGGACGCTTTTCTCAAGGAGCAATGGTTATCGACACAGTGAAGATATAACTCAATGCACGAGGTGGTTTTATGCATAAACTCCTGTAATTTTGTACCACCATTGTATTGAGTTTGTTTCATATGTTGTTACATGCCACGCATTGACTTTCGGTCTTTAATCTATAACTATAGGAATGCAAAACCACGAGTTGGTTGAGATAGTTTTAATCTGAATCGTTTGAAATCTTTAATCTAGTTCCATAATAATAATTAAATTGTTGTGGAAAAATGTTTTGACTCACTTAATCGCTTCTATATTTATTGGCTCTTTTTTGCGAAAAAAGGTATGGGACCATATATTATCTGAAACCAGCCCTTAGACGAAAATCGTTGCAAGAAACATAAATAAAACACAAGTACGTGAAAAGTTCGGCACTCTCTTTCTTTTGCATTCCTCGATAACACGTTGTGAGCAAAGCTCGATGCCAACTCTATGTCTCCGGTGTAGCAAAGCTAGTGTCGGAAAAAAAACTTGAAAACCCCAAACTCTTACAAAAGCAATGGCTAGAAAGCCATCGACGTACAAAAGAAGATGCCGACGACCATGATTTCCAGAGATCGTTGTCCAAGAGAAGATAGTACCAAGAAAGACCTAGAGATAATCCCAGCTCCGACTAAACATACACATGAGACATCAAACTCAGAAGTTCCCTAACAAAGTTGTACCTGCTAAGCTTCATTGGACGGAGGCGAAACTTAAGGACACCAGTATGCTGCGACATCAACAGACGCTTATCATGACAGACCTAATACCTGATGATCGACTTCAAACTCCAGCCCGTCAATGCTCATCCGAGAAAGAACACCGATTTGGGGCGGGCAAAGGGACCTTAACTCTCATAGCCGCCAATACCCCTACACTCGAGGCGAAGAACTCAAAGACCCTACGGGCACCTCTCATCTGATCCGAGGTTCCCCCACCCTCCAACCACCGAAGCGGCTCGCGGAGGGTAATGGAACCAGCGGCGGCGGTGCCCGTGGCTGAGGGTAGGAGCTGATCTCCTTAGACCACCTCTCGTACAAGAGCCCTAAGAAAACCTTTTGTTGTAGACATATTTTATAGGCTCTTAATTGTACTTCGCATCGAAATCTTGCATCACACACCTCGTATAAAAATAAGAGATCAAACCAAAGGTATTGGAACTCTTTGTTTGGTACATCCTCTCATAACACGAAAGTCAGACCCTGAAGATGATATAGTATGCTTTCTCCAGAAGTTTGTGAGCTTTTGGTTATACTACCAGTCGGGACCTAGAGTCAGGACTCTGTGTATTATTATTTTGGTCTAGCCAAATATTTCGACTGTTGATTGTCTCTCCGTTTTTCGTAAAGTGCCATATAAACACACGTGAAGTCGTGAATAAAACACTACAGATAATCTTAGTTGGATACTCTTTACGGAATGGCCACACTAATATCACTCTTAAATCATCTGCAGATAATTTATCGTAGTTGGTGATATATGGAGTGTGGAAGCATGGGATGTTATATTCCGATCCAAATTCATATAAAAGTGATGCTAAATTCAGACAAGTGGAGGGAGGCTCGCTACGGATTGTTATATCGGCCTATAAAATACATCTTAAAACCGTCGGCTAAATTTTTGTCGCTTCAATTGTTAATCCTCCACGTTGTGTAAACACTTTTTTTTTCTTTTTCGAAATGGGGTATCTCCCCAGCCTCTGCATCAATCGATGCACACAGCTGTTTATTTCATCGTTTCAAAATTCAAGATTCATACAACTCATGGATCACACAAGGTGTACATAAAAATTAACCATAGAAAAATAAAAAGGATGTGACTCTTATGCATGTTGTAATCTTCTAGTGAGCTGCGAGCCACCCTGGTTGTAGATATCCCGAGCGACCGTCTTCAAACGGTACACCCAGAATCCATACGTGCATGTTAAGACTCCAGTAGAAGATAAGACCACTCGTTGATCCAATATGTAACCATTCGGATAACGTGTAGAAAATGAGAGTTTGTGATTTTGTTAAAAACCATATCATTACGACAATTCCAAACAGCCCACATAAAAGCACAAATACATGTACGTATTTGTTTTCTCCACTCCATTTAACCAATTTCCAAACATATTTGTAACATTATCTGGTGGAGGAACATTAAAAGTATATTGAATGGTTCTCCAAATAAGCTTTGCCAAGGGACAATAAAAAAATAAATGGTTTATTGATTCATTAGCATCACAGAATACACACTTTTTACATCCATTTCAGTTTCTTTTAGCAAGATTATCCTTCGTAAGAATCACCTTATTGTAGAGAAACCACATGAAGATCCTAATCTTCAGTGGTACCTTTATTTTCCAAATATATCTATGTAAGAAAACCGTATGACCGTTCATCATATCCGCATACATGGATTTAACCGAAAAAAGGCCAGAAGATGTTAACTTCCAAACAAAAACATCTTGATCATCCGACAAGTTCACCGTAATTAAGCGATGGAGTAATATTAGCCAAACCTCAATTCTATCATTCAATAAAGTCCTCCTGAATTCGATATTCAGTGAATTACCTGTTAAGACATCCGATACCGGAACGTTTCTCTGGAATACAATGCTATATAATGAAGGGTATTGTTCAGCTAAAGGTCTATCACCTAACCATATGTCCTCCCAAAAGCGAGTTCTTTTACCATTTCCAACTTTAAAGGAACCTCAGAAAAAATTTGTCTTTAACTCCCATAAGTCCTTTCCAAAAAGGAGAGTCAGTGGGTTTAGCTATCACTTGTGGCAGAGTTTGAGTTCGAAGATATTTGTTATGCAGCAGCTCCTGCCAAACCCCTTCCTCATTTAAAAGCTTAAACAACCACTTACTGAGTAAGCATTTATTTTTGATATCTAACACCTCCACACCGAGACCCCCTTGGTTTTTAGGTCGACAAATAATGTTCCATTTAGTGAGCCGATTTTTACGCTTATGCTCATCATTCTGCCAAAAGAATCTTGACCTATAGAAATCTAATCTTTTTCTTACCCCTTTAGGTATTTCTAAAAAAGATAACATAAACATCGGTAGAGTAGTAAGAACGAAATTAATAAGCATTAGTATGTCTCTATATGAGAGTAACTTGCTTTGCCAGCAACCTAACTTTCGCTCAAAGCGGTTCTCCACTGGATTTCATTCCTTGGTGAGAAGTTTTCTGTAATATATTGGAATACCCAAATAACTAAAGGGAAGAGAACCAGCTTCACAACCAAAGATTTGCTTATACTAGTCCTCATGGTTTTTAGCCTTTCCAAAACAGAAAATTTTACTTTTATGAAAGTTAATTTTAAGACCTGATAATTGCTCAAATATGCATAGAATTAATTTCATATTGACCACCTTTTGAATGTCATGTTCCATGAAAAGAATGTATCATCTGCATATTGTAGAATGGACTCCCCCCCCTCAACTAGATATACTGAAGAAGATTTGCATAGAATGTAAACACTCTTGGATATACTGAAGTTTTGTTGGCCAACGTTTGTGGTAGTTTCGTCTCTTTTTTGGAGAGGTTTTCCCCACTCAAGGCAAATTTTCTATAGAAGACTATTCAGATCCGAAGAAGATTTCCTTTCACACCTTAAAGATGTTTTAGATGAAATCTTGATTTTTTTTGATGGGTTACGACCTTTGACAATCACTGCAATATCTGTCTTGACGGCTAACAGAGAAAATACAGAAGATGAATGTGATTAAGTGAAAGTTTCAATAGGTCATGCACTTGAAACAAATCCTAGTGTTGAAGGAATGATGAAGACAATATCACTCAGTTGCTTTGATCTTCATCTGCGTCTTAGAACTTCTCTACTCTCTTTAAGTATATATCTGGAAGATGATATTATTTAGAAGAAGGAACTTATATGGAGATGGATTGCCGAAGGATTTATTTATAAAGAAGGCAGATATACAATGTACGAGGTTGGAGATAAGTGTTTCAATGAGCTTGCCAACCAGAGTTTAATTCAACCCGAGAGCAAAATCATTGGTGTGGTCAAGAGTTGTCGAGTTTGGATGGCCTCTCGCTTGACCTTCACCGGCAACTTCTGCTGCCGGTCTTGCACCCGGAGGAACCCGTCCTCAATCAGCATGTGGCAGCCATTCTCGTCTAACTGGCTCAGGCTGGTGATGTGTGTTAGAAACAATACTAGCTTGTACAAGTATTTGTATAGGACTCGTTTAATACTCCTTGTACAAGCCTGCACCGCAAAATGCCTTGCATAAATATGAGATGATGAGGCTCGGGACGTTTTGTCCGAGTAGAACGAATCTACCTGATCGTACGAAATCTTTCATGGTATCAGAGCCGCTTCTTTCGCCGAGATTTTCTGTCGCTAAACCCATATCGTTTTCTCTCTGTCGTCGCTCACCACCCACCTCCACTCCGCGCCGTGGCCTCATCATCCACCAGCTCGGACCTCTACCTTGGGACTCCGCCTTCAGACATACTTACGCGGAAAAACTACACCTCGTGGTGCGCCCAGGTCCTGCCACCGATCCGTGGAGCACGCGCGTATGGACTCCTTGATGGGTCTGATGCTGCTCCTGAAGAGATGCTGGTCGTCACAGCAGCTGATCCAGCCACGAACAAGGCTGCCAAGAAGACGCCCAACCCCGCCTACAACACATGGATTTCCCGGAATCAAATCGTCCTCGGATACCTCCTTCAATCGCTCTCCGCCGAAGTCCTTCCTCATGTTCATCCGATAGAGCACGCCGCCGGAGTCTGGCAGGCGATCAAGGAGATGTTTGCCTCGCAAAGCATCAGCAAGGTCACGAACCTTCGGATCGCGTTGGCAAAACCAAGAAACTTCAACTCTCTACTGCAGCATTTTTCACCAAGATGCACGGCTTTGTTGATGAGCTTGCTGCTGCTGGAGAACCCATCGCGGCCAGGGAGCATGTTTTGTATATTCTCGCTGGCCTTGGAGGTGGATATGATGCTCGTGTTGCTGCACTCGGGGTGGTCGCCACTCCAATCTCTCTGAGTTCCCTTTATGCTCAGATTCAGGCCTATGACGAGTGCCAAGAGATGCTCCATGGCTCTGCCGCTGCAGAGTTTGACACCACCGCCAACCTTGCTTCTCGTCAACGCCGTCAAAACTAAAGCGAAAAATTCTGCGGTGACTGTGGAGATCGCCGTGATGAGCGCCGTGATGATCGGCGTGACGACCGCCGTGATGATCGTCCTCCTCGCCAAGGTCGACGTGATGGGCGTGCACCTCCAGGAGGGGGCCGGGGTCGTGGACGTGGCCGCAGGCGCACTATGCCATGGGTCAATGTCACGTGCCAAATTTGCAACAAGGAAGGTCATGTTGCCAAGGATTGTTGGTGGCATTTCGAAGGTGGTGATGATAATTCCTATGGTGATAAGGAGGTCAATGCTTATGGTGTGGACACCAAATGGTACTCTGATACCGGGGCTACACACCACATTACTGGCGAACTCAACAATTTGACCGGTCCGTGACACACACAAGGGCTATGACAAGGTCAACACCGCAAGTGGGCAAGGTATGGAGATTTCCCACATTGGTCATTCAATAGTTCGTAACATGTTCAAAATTTTCGCCTTCGCAATATTCTTCATGTTCCCAATGCATCCAAAAATTTGCTATCCATTCATCGTTTCACATATGATAACCGTGTATTCATAGAATTTAATCCTTTCTTCTTTTTGATCAAGGATCATGTCACACGGAAAATAGTTCATAGAGGGTGATGCGTTGGCGGGCTTTACCCATTAATATCATCATTGGTGTCCTCCACTCTGTTTCAGAAGCATGCATTCGTTGCCATCAAGCCATCTCAACAGAAGTGGCATAGTCGTTTTGGTCATCCATCCTTAGCTATTGTTAGGCAAACTAGCACAGTGGCCCTCGCAAATGCGAGGGCAACATCCTTACTTTTAAATTATTAAGTGTATGATTTAAAATTATGTATAGTCATGTATATCAATATTATGTAATGGTGTGGTATGGTATTGTATGGTTTAGTAGCTACCAAAGACACTATTCAAATAAAATATCACATATCTATAATCTTTAATCGTCTTTACTCTGTATTGAATCATTGCAATGCCATTTTCAATAATATCACACTAATGGTCATATGTATTATATGTATGTGATATTATATCTAAATGTAAAATTAAAGTTACCTCACTATGAATTCGGTATTGTTTATTAAATAATATTAATTAAGCTATTTATGGTGCAAAGTAGTTTTTTATTTTAAATTTGGTGTCTTCTATATTCTTTCTTTGATTCTAATCCTATTAATAATTCAGCCAACCTTTTCGGTGACGTCTTCGGTTAACAAACATGTTACACACGTTCTCTTGTGTGTACGCACATGCATAACTATGAACCGCCAAGACTTCTCCTCCTTGCACCATTTAACATCTCTTTCATTTTAAAATGATTCTTACAATAGTTATGGACATCAACTCAATTCAAATCCCGTCTAGTTTACCTTAGAGCAATAAACCTCGGAATACTGTAGGGATAAACCATGCATACTTCCTCATATCTAAGTAAGCTATTTATGGTGCAAAGTAGCTTTTGATTTTTAATTGGGTGTCTTCTATATTCTTTCTTTGATTCTAATCCTATTAACAATTCAGTCAAGCTTTTCGGTGACATCTTCTGTTAACAAACATGTTACACACGTTCTTGTGTGTATGCACATGCATAACTATGATGCGTCAAGACTTTTCCTCCTTGCACCGTTTAACATTTCTCTTTCACTTGAAAATGGTTTTTACAATAGTTATGGACATCAATTCAATTGCAAATCCCATATAATTTACCTTCTATCAATAAACCTTGGAATACTGTAGGGATAAATAATGCATACTTCGTCATATTTTGCTTGCCAAAAAATCATCATAGTTATTTTTATAATATCAAGATGATATATTGGGTGTGGTATCGTTTAGGTATGGTATGATGATTTATCGGTTGCCGTCTACTTATAAGATAGTCTACGTGATTGGTGTTCCAATGTTTCGTTTAATTTTTGTGAGAATTTTAGTGCATGGATATTATTATCCTTTGCATGCATTTAATATAGGCTAACATTTAACATGGTGCTCACGTATGGATGTGAATTGATACTTATTTAGGAGGACCTACGTATTAGTCAGCTATAAAGATGTCCCATTAGATCGGTCGAAAGCGAGGGCATCATTTTGAGTGTATCGAAAGTGCTATTTTGTGTTTGTTTGTATACAAATTTTTCTCCTATTTGCCCCCTTTTTGTATGATAGAAATTATTTTAAAAGCAATGCCCAAGATATCGTTTATTGTTTGTTGTTTCATCGATCTCAGATTATAGATTAATTTAATAATGGCGGGTTAATCAATTTTATCAATCGAATATTTATGAAACAACTTTTTTTTGTACATTGTTGGTTTACGCACTATTTTTAAAATATGACATACAAAAACTATATATTAGAGTGCTCCTCATCCGGCCTCACAATAGAGCACTAAAAGTTCTAAAGTCTTATATACATAAGCCAATGTTCACGAATCTGCATATCAACCGATAAATTGGCATGTCGACCGATAGATCGCTTGCCAGACCCATAAATCGGCCCAAAAGGAAAGTATAGCCGAAAGGCTTTACCGTATCGATGACCGCAGAGTATATCTATTTATACTTCTTACCTAGTTAAAAAACATACACGGCCCTTAAAAATGAGAGGGCACCATTTTCAAGTGTCAAAAATAACTGAACGATAATTTAATAGTACACGTATATGATCGCGAATATGAACAAAAGCATCCACCTGTCTTACGGTACTCTCTTTATGCAAATATTAATATGTTTTATTGGCCGGAGGGAATACTTAAATTGATATTGGTTGTTTAGTTGTGTACTACGTGTGCATCAATATACTCTGTTACATACACATATATTTTTTATTTTATACTATCTCTCAATACATAATTAATGATTAGCTTAGCAAGAGTAGTTTTGTACTCTCCCCGTCTAACAAAGGATGTCTAAATTTTATTTTAATTTAAATATATATCTATACATAATTTTAATACATCTATATTTAGAAAGAGTTAGACCATCTTTATTAAACGGACGGAATAGTAATTTTTATGGATGAAGGGCACCGGGCTTTCCTATGGTTCGCATATGCACCAAAAAAAAGAATTACGGGATTGGGCTAGAATCTTACTTGTATACGAATGCCCAATAATAGGTAGGGAAGCTACTGTATGAAATTTCTTTTCTTGACTCAAGTGTACGTCTGGATGTTTACTTTTAGCTTTTTTTGTACGATGCCAGATTTGAGACGTTTCATGTTCTTTTCCAGAGCCACGTATTTTATTTTATCTTTTAGTCTTAGGTGCGGACGGATTTGAGACGTTTCATGTTCTTTTCCAGAGCCACGTATTTTTTTTAATATTTTAGTCTTAGGCGCGGACGTGTCCATGTATGTTGGTCTATAACATGATTATACGTGACAGTTTTTGTGTAAAACTTTTAGGCTTTAAAATCTCACCGTTAATAAAAAGATCGATGAATCATATATTTTAAGCTTATGTGGATAAACGTGGTGGCTTCTTTTTCATCTGTATTTTACTTTTAGTATATAATAGATTATTAGAAAGAATAAAGTTCCTTGTGTTAGGCATTCAGGCATAGTATCTATTTGTGATCCATGTCAGCAAGCTAAGAGTCATCAGCTTCCATATCCTATTTCCACCAGCGTTTCCATGGCTCCCCTATAATTAGTGTTTACTAATGTATGGAGATCTGCACCTACTTATGTTGGTCGTCATGATTACTATGTAAGCTTTATGATGATTATAGTAAATTTAGTTGGCTTTATTTGTTCAAGAAGAAATCTGATGTATTTCCTGCCTTTGTGAATTTTCAAAAACTTGTTGAACGGAAGCTTGATCGCAAAATTCTTACAATCCAATCCGATTGGGGAGGAGAGTATGTTAATCTCAATGCTTTCTTCCAATCACAAGGAATTGCACATCATGTGTCTTGTCCAGGGCCGTTCCTGAGAGGTTGGGGGCCCTAGGGCGTATGGCAAACAGATGCCCTCCTTTGTCATAATAACTTGTAAAGTAAGCGAGGGTGTTTCTACACCCGGGTGCATATGCACCCTTTATTTGAAACGCATATTAAATATATTTAAAAATGTTAGAAAAATACAAATAAAAATTCTTTGTGTATACCTTGACATGTTACATGCTTATAAAGTTGTTTCAGCAAAAACGGATATGTTTCATGCCTTGTGCAAAAAAGACAAATCTTAGGTGCTAAAATAGTCTATTTTTTGAGGCATTATTTGCCTTTTTTACACAGGGTACAAAAAATGTTGGTTTTAGGTGAAAATTTACGTGCACACATAGAACATGTCCCTCTACATGCTAAATTTTTTTCCTAATTTTTTTACGGTTTGGAAATATGTTTTATAAATACCGGGTGCATATGCACCCGGGATCAGATTTGATTTTCCGGCGAGTTGGTCCTTATTTTTGAACTTATTTTTAGATTAATGGTACCTCCGCCCCATAATATGCAAGCCTTTTTTAGAATCTGTTTTAGTTTGCTAAATCAGCTTGTATTATGGAACGATACTTTTTAGGGTTCAGTCAACTCATTTACTTGTTTATTTTATTTTCCACTCCATGACAAGTTCTTTTTAGAAATGGCATTCCGCCACACAAATTAAAAAGTAGTACCTGAGTTTGTTTAGCTGAGGAATGTTAAATCCTTGATACTTTCGTTGGTCGAAACCAGAACAGTAACAAGAGCTCATCCAGGGAAACTTCAAATTTTCAAACACATGAGATGCCAAAATGATCGAGAAGACAAAATAACCTGTCAAATTTAGGAATCGGTATCTATTCAGAAAAGATAATAAAAAATTGTATAAAGAAGACGTAAATAATGAACACTTACAATTGTCGGGGGGAAGACCCCGGGTAGGGCAATGGACGCGGAGCAACCGGCTGACCACTGGCCGGCTCGCGGCAAAGGCCGGCTGAGGAGCAGCCGGCTGGCGCCGTGGCCGGCTGGTCGGGAAGCCGGCTGGCTCTAGGTCCTAGTCGGCCTGGCTACGGCCGCCAATGCTGTAGTTGGGCCGGCTTCTACAAGCCATATCCGACTGGGGGTCTGTACCTCAGACCGACTCGAGGCTGGCGAGTCTTGCACTGGAAGGAACCGGGTTGGTGATCCGGGTTCCCAAAGTCCACGCTGACTTCATCTTCCGTAAAGCGCGGGGCACTGTAGAGCAGCAGTGCCACGCGCCGGACAGGCCATCATCGCCTACGACAGTCCGTATCGGCTACAGGGCATGATGGCGACAGAGACTCCTCCTCGCCATACCGCTGACCTCCTCTGGCGGACGGGACAGGCCACTACGCCTCAACGGCTCCATGACGTCAACGCCTCGGGAAGGAGCGGAAGCCGGAGCCGGCCAAGCCGGCCGGTAGACTATAGGGACTCATATGTAAAGTGCCAGCGCCTATATAAGCTGGGCTACCCCCTCGTGCGGGGGACGATCGATCATTCTTACTTCATTCCACCCTTAGCGCTGCCCTGTGAGAGAGACCATCGTCTCCCTTAGCCTCCCAGGAGCAGCCGGACACAGCTCTAGGAGCACCATTGTACTGTGTGACATCTTATACACTCTAGCAGGAGTAGAGGTTTTACCTCCATCGGAGGGCCTCGAACCTGGGTACGTCGCCGTGTCGCTCGTGCCCATACCCGCTTCCGGATACCGCCGTGAGATCTCTCAGGAGCCCCTTCGATTAGCCACCCTATGGCATATGCCGTGACGATACCACGACATTTGGCGCCCACCGTGGGGCCTTCAGCATCCTCGGCCGGTGTCTTCATCCGGACGGGCCTCACCATCACCACCGGTGAGCGAGTCGCTTCAGGCTTGATCTGGAGATTCGGCTCCCTCGACTGCGTCGGCGACAACGCCGGCCGCTCGCCGACCGGCCCTTCCCAGCCGGCGGCAGCGTCGTCTCCTTCGGCGGTTTCGACGTCTACATCGCCACCGTCGCACCACCGCGCTACCCGCGGCAGGTGCTGCGCTGCGCTAGCCCTCCTCCGCGAGCCGGCAGCAGCGCCCCCGCCAGCCCCGCCGTCGTGCAAGTCATGATGGCTGGCGAGGAGTTCCCCTCCAAGTCCACGCGCGTCCGCGGCCCCGACCTGGAGCGCGACGTCGGCGGGCACGCGTCCGCATCAGGCGCAAAGGCGCCACCACCACCATCCCGGCTGGAGCAAGTCCGGGCAAAGCTGAGTACTCCGCTCACCACCGGCACCGGCGCCGACGCCGCCGCCGTTGAGGCAGACCTGGAGGCGCACCGCGTGCTCCTCCTCAAGCAGACCGAGGAGCTGGCTGCTGCTAAGCGCCAGTGGGACATCACCCAGCGCGAGTACAACCGCGCCCACGGCCTCACCCCGGGCGGCGACAACCCCAGCCCGAGCCGGCCAGATCCGCCGCAGAGGCCGCGACCTAGGCGCCGAGATCGACCGCGACGGCGCGGACGAGCCGGCTCCATCCATGGAGCTGCCCATCTACAACACCCCCGACAAGAACATGCTTGCGGCCGAAGCCGCCGCAGAAGAGCTGCACCGCCTCGAAGGCGAAGAGTTACGCCGCCAGACTGCGCGGGTGACTGAGTTGGTGAAGGCTGCCAACAAGCAGTCGAAAGACCCCAGGTACGCCCGAGACCCTAGAGCTCCTCACGCTCGTGGTGCCGCAGGCAATGCCAGGGACACGGCCGAGTCCGCCTCCCCAGCACCAAGCCGGCGCAACGACTCCCGCGCCACGCACGCCACCTCCAGCCGGCCGAGCCACCATCCAGGCGGCGGCAGCAGCCGCAGCCGGGCCCCACCAAGCCGGAACCAGGAGCAAGACTCCGAGCCTCGACGCCCTCACCGGCCGGCTCCAGAAGCCAGCGGCGCTCGCCAGCCGGCCCACTCCCGGCTGGGCCCGCGCATCGAGCCAACAGACGCTCGGGACCGCCTCGACCGGCTGGTTCAATCCCGCATCGCGGAAGAAGAAGGGCCAGCCGGCCCAAAGTGCTTCGGGCCCCGGATCCTCAACGAGCCCATGGTCGACGGCTTCCAGCTCCCGCGCGACACCCCCAAGTACGACGGCACCGCCAAGCCGGAAGACTGGCTGCTGGACTACTCCACGGCAGTCGGCATCGCCAAGGGCAACAAGCGCTGGGCTGTGCGCTACTCCCCCCTCATGCTGCTCGGCTCCGCCCGCACATGGCTCAACAACCTGCCAGCCGGCAGCATAAACGGCTGGTTGGACTTCGAGGCCGCCTTCATCAGCAACTTCACCGGCACCTATCGCCGGCCGGGTCGCCCTCAACAGCTTGAGATGTGCAAGCAGGGCCCGGACGAGACGGATCGCGCGTACCTAACGCGCTGGTGCGAGATGCGCAACTCCTGTGAGGGCGTGCACGAGATGCAAGCCATCAGCTTCTTCATGGGAGGCTGCCGGCCTAACACCATGCTGTGGCACAAGCTTCGCCGCAGCGAGCCCAAGACGATGGCCGCCTTGATGGTCATCGCAGACAAGTACGCGCTGGCGGAGGAAGCCGGCAAGGCGCCGGCTGACATTTCACCGGCCCCAGCAAGACGGGACAACAACAAGCCGGCTGAGCACAAGCCGGCCGAAGGCGGCTCGCATGGCAGCCGGCGGGACAACTACCGCGGCAAGCGTCACAGCGACCAGCCGGACCGCCGGTACGGTTCCGCCCATGTGGCAGCCGTGTCGGACAACGCGGCAGGCGGCAGCCGCCGCCAGAAGCAAACATACCGGCAATGGAAGCCGAAGTACACCTTCGAGCAGATGCTCGACTCGCCGTGCAAGTACCACAGCGGCAAGAGCCCCTCCAACCACACCACCCGCGACTGCCACTTCATGAAGCGGCTGACAAGCGGCGAACCCCTCCCCCCTCCACCCCCGCCTCCTCCAGCCGGCGGGCCGGGTGGTCAAGGCGGCGCAGAGAACACCAACCTCGAGCACCACGAGGCTAACCAAGTACAGCATGGCCGATATCTGGCCGAAGATGCCACCTACATCATCTTCACCTCCGAGCCCGAGGACAAGACGAGCCAGCAGAGCCGTTCCCTCGAGGTCAACGCGGTCATACCGCCGGTCCCCCAGTACCTAAACTGGTCAGAGCAGGCCATCACCTTTGATCGCCTGGACACACCGGCTGTCCTGCCGAAGCCGGGCAGCTACGCCATGGTCCTCGACCCCACCATCGGCACGACTCGGCGCAGCGTGCGATTTTCGCGCGTCCTCATCGACGGCGGCAGCAGCATCAACATCCTCTCCCGCGACACCGCCCGCAAGCTGGGCATCCAGGAGGCCGAGTTGCGCCCCACCCCCACCGTCTTCCATGGCATCGTGCCAGGCCACTGCTGCCAGCCGATCGGCCGGATCACGCTGGAGGTGATGTTCGGGAAGCCGGATCACTTCCGCACCGAGAGAATCGAGTTCGAGGTGGTGGACCTCGTGAGTCCCTACCATGCGCTCCTGGGCAGGCCGGCCCTGACCAAGTTCATGGCGGTGCCCCACTATGGGTACCTGAAGATGAAGCTGCCTGGCCCAAAGGGGGTCATCACCATAGCCGGCGACTATCGCCGCTCCATGGACTGCACCACGCAGAGCTCCAAGATGGCCCAGACGCTGGTCATCGCCACCGAGAAGCAGCTCATCCACGATGCCGTCGCCCTCGCCAAGGCCGCGCAGACAGACATGCCGGCTGCAGGCAACCCGGCTGGGACGACCCACTTCCAGCCGGCCGACAACACCAAGAAGATCCTGCTGGACCCGGCGCAGCCGGACAAGTACGTCACCATCGGTGCCGGCTTGAGCAAGAAATAGGAAAGCGAGCTCACCAGCTTCCTCCGTGAGAATCGGGACATCTTCGCATGGACTCCAAGAGACATGCCGGGTGTGCCGAGGGAGTTGGCTGAGCACCACCTCCACGTCCGGCCCGACGCCAAGCCGGTGAAGCAGCCTCTCAGGCGCTTCGCCGAAGAACGAAGGAAGGCCATCGGTGAAGAAATCGCCCGGCTGCTGGCAGCCGGCTTCATCATGGAAGTGCTGCACCCGGACTGGTTGGCAAACCCGGTCCTGGTTTTGAAGAAGAACGGCTCCCGGCGCATGTGTATCGACTACACCAGCCTCAACAAGGCGTGCCCGAAGGACCCCTTCCCCTGCCGCGCATAGATCAAGTCATAGACTCGACTCGCCGGCCGTGAATTGTTGTCTTTTCTAGATGCCTATTCAGGCTACCACCAGATTCCTTTGAATCCGGATGATCAAATAAAGACTTCGTTCATTACCCCGTACGGGGCTTATTGCTACACGACTATGCCATTCGGCTTGAAAAATGCAGGCGCCACCTACCAAAGGTGCATGCAAAAGTGTTTGCAGGATCAAATCGGCGAAACGTTCACGCATATGTGGATGATGTCGTTGTAAAAACCAAGGAGATGCCTACCCTCCTTGATGACCCGAGAGAAACCTTCACCAATCTGCGAAGATTCCGGATGAAGCTCAACCCGGCCAAGTGCACATTCGGCGTGCCAGCCGGCCAACTCCTGGGCTACCTCGTCTCTCAGCGAGGAATCGAAGCCAACCCGGAGAAGATCAGTGCCATTGAGAAGATGGAGTTGCCGCAGTGCCTCAAGGACGTCCAGAAGTTCACTGGCTGCCTGGCTTCCTTGAGCCGCTTCGTCAGCCGGCTGGGGGAGAAGGCACTGCCCTTGTACCAATTAATGAAGAAGGCGGACAAGTTCGTCTGGTCACCGCAGGCGGATGAAGCCTTCCGTGACTTAAAGCGCGTGCTCTCAACCGCGCCAATCCTTGCAACGCCGGGTTCAATGGAGCCGATGCTGTTGTACATCGCAGCCACCAACCGAGTGGTTAGCGTTGTCCTGGTGGTGGAGCGCAAAGAAGCCGAAAACGAGAGCAGCTGGTCCAGCGCCCAGTCTATTACCTCAGCGAAGTGCTCTCCCAGTCGAAGCAAAACTACCCCCACTACCAGAAGGTCACCTACGGTGTCTACATGGCAGCCAAGAAGCTCAAGCACTACTTCCAAGAACATCCCATCAGGGTGGTTGCCACAGCGCCTCTGGCGGAAATCATCGGCAGCAAGGATGCCAACGGCCGGGTCGCCAAGTGGGCCCTGGAGCTAGCCGCCCACACCATCCTCTACGAGCCACGCACAGCCATCAAGTCGCAGATCCTCGCGGACTTCTTCGTCGACTGGGCTGAGATGCAATACCTGCCGCCTGTGCCGGATTCCACGCATTGGAAGATGCACTTTGACGGCTCAAAGATGCGCAACGGCTTGGGAGCCGGCATCGTCATCACCTCTCCCAAGGGAGACCGACTGGACTACGTCCTGCAGATCCACTTCGCCGCATCCAACAACGTGGCGGAGTATGAAGCGCTCATTCATGGGCTGAAGCTGGCCAAGGAGATTGGCGTGCGTCGCATACTATGCTTCGGCGACTCCGACTTGGTCATACAGCAAGCATCTGGCGACTGGGACACGAAGGACGCCAACATGGCCTCATACCGCTTCCACGTCCAGCAGCTATCCGGCTTCTTCGACGGCTGCGAATTCCACCATGTGCCACGGGCAAACAACGAGGCGGCTGACGCCTTGTCCAAGATTGGTTCAACCCGGCAAGCCATTCCGCCGGGCATCGCCTTGGCGGTTATCAAGAAGCCGTCCATCATACCGTCACCGGATTCGGATTCAATATTCGTGCCGGCTGACCCGGGGGCTGCTCAGCCGAACCCGGGGCTTCATCGCCCAAGTCGGGGGCTAACAAGCCGAACCCGCCGGCTACCACGCCGAACCCGGGGACTTCTCGGTCCAACCCGGGGCTTCATCGCCACACTCGGGGGCTAGCAAGCCGAACCCGCCGGCTAGCAAGCCGAACCCGGCGACCATGCGGTCGAAGCCGGAAGCTCCCACGCGGGAGACCCCGTTGGTCAGCGTATTCGAGATAAGATGCGTACCTTCATGGGCACAAGAATTCCTCTCCTACCTCACCGACGGTGTGCTGCTCGATGACGGAGTCCGGGCCAGGCAGATTGAGAGAAGGGCCAAGGCCTATACAATCATCAACCACGAGCTGTACAAACGCAGCGTAAGTGGGGTGCTCCAGCGGTGCGTCGAGCCGGCTGAAGGGATTGAACTCCTAAGGGAAATCCATCAGGGCGAGTGCGGCCACCACGCCTCCTCCCGAGCCATAGTGGCCAAAGCCTTCCGGCACGGATTTTACTGGCCGACTGCGCTCAGAGACGCAGAAGAACTGGTGAAGAAGTGCAACGGCTGCCAACGCTTCGCTAAGCAAAGGCAGACGCCGGCTTCCGCCTTGAAGACCATCCCCATTACTTGGCCATTTGCTGTATGGGGCTTGGATATGGTGGGCCCATTCAAAACAGCCCGAGGCGGCATGACTCATCTCTTGGTGATGATTGACAAGTTCACTAAGTGGATCGAAGCCAAGCCAATCAAGAAGCTGGACGGCTCCACAGCCGTCACATTCCTCAAGGAAATAATCGTGAGATATGGCTACCCGCATAGCATCATCACCGACAATGGCAGCAACTTCGCCGAAGGCATCTTCAAACGCTACTGCGGAGAGATGGGGATCCGGATGGACCTATCGTCCGTGGCGCACCCGGAAACCAACGGCCAAGTGGAGAAGGCTAATGGCTTGATCCTAGCCGGCATCCGGCCCCGGCTGGTGGAGCCGCTTGAGCGCTCAGCCGGCTGCTGGATTGAAGAGCTGCCCAGCCGTGCTCGTGGAGCTCGCGCACGACGCCAAACCGCTCAGTCGGCTTCACACCCTTCTTCCTCGTATACGGGGCCGAAGCCGTCCTGCCGACTGATATCGAGCACGACGCGCCAAGAATCAAGCTCTACACAGAAGCTGAAGCGAAAGAGGCTCGCGAAGATGGAGTCGACCTGGTTGAAGAGGTCCGGCTGATGGCCGAGTCCAGGTCAACCGTATACCAGCAAAGCCTCCGTCGCTACCACAGCCGGAAGGTCAAGACCTTAGCATTCCGAGAAGGAGACCTAGTGCTCCGGCTGATCCAACGGACAGCCGGACAGCATAAACTAGCATCCCCATGGGAGGGTCCCTTCATCGTGAGCAAGGCAGTAGGCAATGACTCCTACTATCTCATAGATGCCCAAGAGGCCAAAAAGAACAAGGCAAGCAAAACTGACGAAGAGACTAAACGTCCCTGGAATGTCAGGTTGCTTCGACCATTTTACACATGAGAGGAGGAATGTATGTATCCCTTGTATCCCTTTTGTAAGCTATGAAAAGCATGCGCCAAGAGCGCCGTTTCCGACAAGTGTTTCGCATACTCTACTTCGTTTCGCCAATTGGCTTGAACCCTTTCACGCGGCCGGCTCAGTAACGTGATCCGGTTTCCGACAGCCGGCTTCCGATCCAGCTACAGACCGCAACCCGGCTGTCCGGCTGGCGGGAGTAAGGCCTAGGGAGCCGGCACGCGAAAACGACTAAGGGAAAGAGTAAAAGCGAGTTGACTTGCAAATTTTCATAAAAGTGCCGGATTGCCGAATTCAGCTCGTTCGACTGAAGTACTCGTCGGCCTCCCTCAGCGGCCCGCTCTTGATCCGGCGACGGATCGCAAGTCGGACGTACGACCGGCAAGAGCACAGCCAAAGAGTGGGGCGGATAGGAAAAAGCGAACAAGTCGAAAGAAAGCAACCCGGCACACAAATGATTAACAAACACATTAAAGTGTGCCTTAATAAAAGGATAATAATATTGTCTTACATATGCACCCGGCATCCCGGGGATTTAATAAATTGTCTTGCAAAAGCATAAGATAACGAGTACAAGCTAAGCATCGGCTGGATCAGGACCAGCCGGAGGGGCGTCAGCAGAGCCGGCTGCCGGGTCATCCTCGGGCACGTCGTCCGCCTCCTCGTCCTCAGCCTCCTCCTCCTCGTCGTCAGACGGCGGATTTGGGTCCGCGATGAAGATGGCCTTGTCGACGAAATCGGCAATGGCGCAGGCACGGGCAAGCCGAGCAGCCTTGTTCTCCGCCGGGAGCTTGTCCTCCACGTCGGCGCGCCGGTACTCCAACTGGTCGAGGCTAACCTCGTTATACCAGGAGAGCACGAAAGACAGTGCCATGTCGGCTCCAGCGCGCGTGGCCGACTCCTTCCGGTCCGAGGAAGCGGTCGGGAGCCCTCTCCGGCCCGAGAGATGAGGTTGGAGAGGTCTTGTGGCAGCATCTCCGTCGGCCAAAGCAGCCGGATCAGCTCCTCCGCCGCCTTCCGCAGCTCCCAGCCAAGCTTGGTGACCGGCTCCACGCGGGCGGCGATGGACGTCAGATAGTCGTCCATGGTGAAGCAGTCGGAGCTCTGCTCCCCAGTGGCCTGCCGGCGCTCCTCCCGCGCCCTGCCAACAGCCGCTAACGCCTCCTCCTGCGCCTCAGGGAAGGACGCTGCAAGGAAGAAAAACATGTCAGGAGCTGTCAAAGCCGAAATAAGCTGAAAAATGCAAATTTTCGAAGTCCTAAAGTAAGCCTGGCGGCAGCCGGGAAGAACCGACTGCCCCCAGCCCGAAGATGGAGATTCCGAAGCTCTAAAGTAAGCCTGGCGGCAGCCGGCACGAACCGACTGCCCCCAGCCCGAAGATGGAGATTTCGAAGTAAAAAAGAAAAAAGCCTGGCGGCAGCCGGCAAGAACCGACTGCCCCCAGCCCGAAGATGGAGATTCTGAAGCTCTAAAGTAAGCCTGGCGGCAGCCGGCAAGAACCGACTGCCCCCAGCCTGAAGATGGATATCGAAAAAATCAAGTTTCTGCCGCCGGCTGCCAACCTAAGCCGGCAGCCGACGGCCGAAAGCCGGCAAAGGGGAAGGCATAAGACTAAAGACTCACCCGCCAAGCCGCGGTCGAGCGCGCTAAGTTCCTCCAACCACCGCTTGGCGGTGGCCGATAGCTCGTTGAACTTGGTGGTCACCTCTTCGCGAAGCGCAAGCCGCTGCTTCTCCACCTCGTCCAGCCGCCGGCTCAGCTCCGCCAGCTTCTCCTCCCCGTCCTTCTTGAGGGCGGCAAGCTCCTTAAGGTGGTTAGCCTCAAGCTGGCGCAGCCGCTTCAGCTCCCCGTCAGCCACCTTCAGCTTGGCGGCTGCGGCCCGGTTCGCCTCCTCGCTCGTGACGCATTGAGCGCGGGCAACCCGGAGGTCCGACTCCAGCTGTGGGATCCGGGCGGCTTCAGCTGCAAGCCGGCAAAAATGAGCCGTCAGTAAAAAAGAAATTCAACAGAAAAAGCAAGTCAAAAGAAAGAAGGCCTCACCCTTGACAGCCTCCAGCTCGCGAGGCAAGCCGGCTCGCTCGATCTTGGCCTTGTGGTAGCTGGTCACCACCTGGTTGTACAAGAAGGTGCGCCGCTCCTCAACCGTCTGAAAGAATCAGTTGCTTAGACGAAACCCGGACCGGCTCCAAGCAGTCGGCCCACGTCTCGGAGGGCTACCAGGATAACAACAAAATTGCAAAAGAAAAGAAAACACACCTTCTCGGCATCCTCCAGCGTCGCCAGCTGGGCAAGGGTCTCAGCGGCCTTGGTCTTGAGGCTGGCGCGATAGCCGGAGAAAAGCATCTTCATGGGCGCCTTGCCAGGCTGCCCCTCCCGGCTGATAATCTCGCAGGAGTTCGCCTGATGCCATGCCTTCTCCATAGTTCCAGCCGAGCCGAAGCTGGAGTCGGAGGCGGACGGCACAGCCACCAGCCGGGAACCCTTAGCCACATGAAGGCCCTCAGACGGGCCCGCTGGACCCTCTGTCCTCACCAGCGCCCGGGAGTCGGCGTCCTTCGAGCGCGCTGGCTCCTCCCTCGCCGGTTCCTTCCCGGTCGGCTCCCTCCTCGTCGGCTCCGAAGCCGGAGGCGGCGCGGTCGAAGCAGCCGGCCCGGTGGGAGCCGTCCCTTCCGGGGTGCTCTCCAGCACCACGACGTCGGGCGCGGGCCCGCCGACTCCGGTCGCAGGCGGCGCAGCCCCTCCAGCTCCAGCTCCGGCCGTGCGCTCCACAAACGGGGCGCGGCGCGGGAACATGTCGTCTATGGTCGGCCGGCGCGCCGACTGACCCTGGTCTCCGCCGCCAGGCGCCGTAGGAGGCGCGGCTGAAGAAGACGCCCCCGCAGAAGGCGGTGTGCCCACAGGCGGCACGTTAGCAGCCGGCGGCGTGCGCGCGCGCGCCGAAGGTTGCGGGGTCGGCTCCCTCCTCTGCCGCGGAAGCGGCGACGCGACGGGAGGAGCTTGCCTAGAGCCGCCTCCCTGGGTAAACTTGATCGCAGCCCTAGTCGAACAAACAAGAAAAGATAAGTACAAAAAGGAAGGAAAGAAAAGGAATCAAACAACAAAGGAAAAAGAGCTCACCCGGCCTTCTCCGGGATCTTCTTGGGCGCCAGCCGGCGCTGCTTCTTGGCTCTCGCCTCCGTGGCAGCCGTAGACCCGCCGACGGCCCGCTTCTTCCCCTTCGGCTTGGAAGTCGCCGTGCCCGCAGGCGGCACCGCGCGCAGAGGCACTGCTGGGATGGGCCCCGTGCCGGATTCAGCCGGCTCCGCCTGCGGCTGCTCCTGCTCCTGCTCATGCTCAGGCGAGGGCGGCGGGTTATGCTCCCCCTGGCCGCCCTGATCCTGCACCTCCGGCAGATCGTCGTCGCCGGCTTGGTCGCCGGCTGGGTCGGCCGGGTCGACGTGATCCGGCGTCCAGATCTTCGTCGCCAAGTCGCCATCCTCGATGCCTTGGCGGGTGAAAAGCTGAAAACAACAAGATAAATATCAAGTCGGCCACGCAGCCGCAAGCCGGAAGACGGCAAAAAACGTTAAACTTACCAGTTCAGGCGGCTGCGCCCGGTCGTAGGGCGGCAGCCCCCAATCCCAGTTGTCTGGCATGTTGGCCTTGGTGATGTTGTTCACCCGGCGAGCCACCTGCAGCTTGGAAAGCTCCGCCTTCAACGTCCGGGTCGGGTCGAGCCGGCCGGACATGTGGCCAATCTTGTGAACGCGCCACTGGAGCGGTATGACCCGGCGCGAGATGTAGGTGCAGAGGAGGTCCTCGGCACTCAGCCGGCCCCCCGTGACGCACTCACTAAGGAAGTCCCACAGGAGGTTCACCTCCGCGTCCGGGTCCGAGGACTTGGCGTTGCAGCCCCAGTTGATCCGGCCGACTGGCGGAGCCGGGTTGTATTCCGGCAGGTTGAGCCGGTCGAAGGCCGGGCTCGCATTCCGCACATAAAAGAAAGACATCTGCCAATTCTTCACAGAATCGACAGTCGGAATCTTCGGGAAGGACGTACCCGTGCGGGGATAGATGGAGGCGGCGCCGCAGGTCCTCAGGCGGCCTTCGGTCGTCTGCGCCTTGAGGTAGAAGAGCCGGCTCCAAAACTCCACATCCGGCCACAAGCCGGCGTAGCCTTCCATGAAGGCCACGTAGCAGCTGAGGAGGATCAAGGCGTTGGCCGGCAAGTGGTGCGGCTGCAGGCCGAAATGGTCGAGGAAGCGGCGGAAGAAATTGGAAGCCGGCAGGCCCAATCCACGGTCGAGGTGCGCGCCGAAGACCACGCGTTCGCCGGGCTCCGGCCGAGGCTCCATCTCCGCGCCCGGCACCCTCGTGATCACCCCCGCCGGGATGCGGCGGAGGCGCACCAGCCGGGCGATGTCGTCCTCCCGCATGTAGGAACCCTTCCAGGAACCGCTCGGCTGGGCCATCGAAGACGAAGAAGAAGAGGAGGTCCAGGAGAGGCGGAAGGGCAAAGAAGAGCCACTCCTCGCCGGAGGAGATCGTGGTGGAGAAGAGCGCGCCGTCGATACGCGCGGCCCCGTGGCGCCGGGTTGACAGGCTCGCGGCGGCGGCACGGCGGAGGATCGTCGGGGCAGCTGCTCGCCGAGGTTCGCCAGGGGAACGGAAGAAGAACGGCGCCGGGGCAGCGAAGAGCTCGAGCGGGGAGAGGTTGCGAGGCAGGAGCGCGAGGAGGAAGAAACGGGCAAGTGCCGCCTCGATGCCCCCCCCCCGCGGCTTTTAAAGCCCTCAGGCGTGGGCGGTTGGCCTCCAAGTGGCCGACGTGGGCCACGTCTCCGGATTTACTGCGCCATAACTTCGCCCACGACCACTGCCGTTACCAGAAACTGCCACACCACGTCGCCCACAACCGCACCGGATCCGGAGGGACATTGATGTGACCAGACGAACCGGCGGCAGAGCCCTGGCGTCAGACCGGTCAAGTCGGGTGCGGGACCCGAGGCGGCGGAGACTCCGGCGCGCCGCAAGCCGGAGCCGGACAAGAAGTTCAACTCGGACCAAAAGTTATCAGCAAGGCGGAGACGCCATCAAAACTTGCGAGAAAGCAAAAGCAGCACAAGTGAAAATAGCGGCCGGCTAGAAGCAGCCGGCAAGAACGAGCCGGATGAGGGCGCAGCCGGCTGAATGAAAATTCTCAGTCGGCCCCTCCAAGTGCCGCCAAGTACATTCAAGAAGCCAGGAAAACCTGCCTAGGTCCTTCTAAACGCAGGACCTTGCCAGCTTCGGGGGCTAATGTCGGGGGGAAGACCCCGGGTAGGGCAATGGACGCGGAGCAACCGGCTGACCACTGGCTGGCTCGCGGCAAAGGCCGGCTGAGGAGCAGCCGGCTGGCGCCATGGCCGGCTGGTCAGGAAGCCGGCTGGCTCTAGGTCCTAGTCGGCCTGGCTACGGCCGCCAATGCTGTAGTTGGGCCGGCTTCTACAAGCCATATCCGATCGGGGGTCTCGTACCTCAGACCGACTCGAGGCTGGCGAGTCTTGCACTGGAAGGAACCGGGTTGGTGATCCAGGTTCCCAAAGTCCACGCTGACTTCATCTTCCGTAAAGCGCGGGGCACTGTAGAGCAGCAGTGCCACGCGCCGGACAGGCCATCATCGCCTACGACAGTCCGTATCGGCTACAGGGCATGATGGCGACAGAGACTCCTCCTCGCCATACCGCTGACCTCCTCTGGCGGACGGGACAGGCCACTACTCCTCAACGGCTCCATGACGTCAACGCCTCGGGAAGGAGCGGAAGCCGGAGCCGGCCAAGCCGGCCAGTAGACTATAGGGACTCATATGTAAAGTGCCAGCGCCTATATAAGCTGGGCTACCCCCCTCGTGCGGGGGACGATCGATCATTCTTACTTCATTCCACCCTTAGCGCTGCCCTGTGAGAGAGACCATCGTCTCCCTTAGCCTCCCAGGAGCAGCCGGACACAGCTCTAGGAGCACCATTGTACTGTGTGACATCTTATACACTCTAGCAGGAGTAGAGGTTTTACCTTCATCGGAGGGCCTCGAACCTGGGTACGTCGCCGTGTCGCTCGGTGCCCATACCCGCTTCCGGATACCGCCGTGAGATCTCTCAGGAGCCCCTTCGATTAGCCACCCTATGGTATATGCCGTGACGATACCACGACAACAATGAACAAGTGAACAATCGACTTGAATTAATCTCCAAATTTCAATCCTCGTATCTGAACGATTGGACAGTAAGAACTTTGGAACTCCAAATGTCCAATTCCCCTTCGCTAATGATGGACTAGAAAGCTTAGTATTTTGAGTGTCAATTGATGGATTGGCCGGATACTAGTTCATCAGTGAGGGGAGAAAGAGAAAACACGGGAGCATCACTGCCTGTGCGATGGCTATACAGAAGAATTTCTAGCATAACCATCAAAAGCAGACAGTGCTTTGGTCGAAATTCCTTGACAACGGAACCTCGTCCACCATGAATAATCAGTTGTGACGGCGTTGGTTTCGGCGCAATGAAAGATGCCGAGCAAAGACCAGAACGATGGGTGAAAGCTTCAAAGTTTAGGAGAAGATTGCGGTGGATTCCTTTTGTTTTCAGAACTGATTGCGTTGGATTTTTTTTTTTTTTTGAGCAGTGATTGCGTTGGATTGTTGGTTGCATCTGCCCCTTCCTGGGCCTTTTTGCTGTGGGCCTACCTATGAAGTTTGAACTGTCGATGGATGTCTATGGCTGGTTATTAGACATCGTGTAGGAAATACATAACCTGGGGCGGGGCCCTTCGGTTTTGGGGGCCTTGGGCGGTCGTCCTGGCTGACCTGCCCCAGGAACGGTCCTGGTCTCGTCCTCATGCACTTCTGCTCCGGTGCTCCTTCCTGGAAATTTTTTGGCGCGTCAAACACAATAACGGTGGAGATTTTTCCATACATGTTTGTAAGCGGGGGCACAATCGTAATTTTATTGTAGGTCCACCGTCCGTACAACCCTATATAGACTCGTATGGCACGTGTTGTGTTGTACCTCCTTTTTGTACGTATCTACGGTAACGTGTGTGTGCCGAAATATAAAAGTCCTATATATAAAGATCTTGCTCACGTGACCTTTTTTTTTCTTACGCGATATACACATATTGTATCAATACAGATGAGTATACATGGGTTGAATATGAGTTTCGGCGGATCCAATACATGGAAAAATAACTAACTATGGCCCTCCAACTTCATTTAGGGGGGGGGGCACCGGAGCAGCCCTCGTCCTCATGCTCACCAACATAATAGTGTTGTTGAAAGAAAACACCGTCACATCGTTAAAGTAGGTCTAGCTCTTCTTGTGCATGCCCATATGTCTCTCAAATTTTGGGATGAAACCTTTCTTACAGCCACATATCTCATAAATATGCTACCTAGCAAAGTCATTAGTGATGATACCCATGTTCATTGCCTCCTTGGAACACGCCCAAACTATTCATATCTTCGTGTTTTCGGGTGTGCGTGTTGGCCTAATCTCAGCTCCTATAATAAACGAAAACTAGCTTTCCGCTCCAAGCAATGCGTCTTTCTTGGTTATAGTCCTCGTCACAAAGACGTTAAATGTCTTTAGGTGTCCACATGACGTGTTTATATTTCTCGTGATGTCGTGTTCGATGAGGCTGTTTTTTTCCTTTTGAAAAACTTCATCCTAATGCTAGCGCTTTGCTTCGGAAAGACATTCATTTGCTTGATCCTTCACTTCACAATTTTGAACATGGGAATGAATTATTTGGTGATTTAAATGTGGCTAACTCTCCTACTATTGACCCTACTGCTAGACCTGTTTGTGTTTTACAGGAAATGATGCAGCAAGCAGAAGAAAATTCGGAGTGAAGCAGTGGTGTTTCTGCTCAAAATAGCTCACGTCAAATATCTCTACTACTTAAAAATGCTAAAAAGTGCTCGGTGGCCACCTTGTCTCTCCGAGCCTCCGAATCGTGGCCGTCGGGATGAACATCAACCGATTTGGACCGGTTCCGACCGATCCCCGCCTGTTGGCCTCACCCGCCTCCCGGGCGTGCGAGGCAAAGCCGCTTCGGAACGTCTCTCCCTCATTTTTGTTCCCCATTTCGTTCTCGCAAACAACGCGAGCTCCAGCGGGGAGATTCGCTAGGGTTCCGGGTGACGGGTAGCTTGCTCGCTGGTGTCGCGATTCTCTAGGGTTCCGGGTGAGGGGTAGCTTGCTCGCCAGCGCCGTGATTCACTAGGCTTTCGGGGAGGTTCTCTTTGCCTCGTGAGCTCCATAGGCGTAAGGAGCGGGAGGTCGACAGCGGTGGGGCGAGGCGCGAGGTACTGCTTCTTACTCCGTGATGGAGATCGACCTTCTCTTAGGCGGGTGCAGTCGATTTCACCGTCCAGGAGGCTCATCGGCGCCGTATTAGCGGCCGTGCACTAGGAGCGTGGCGGTACGCCCAGATCGGGGACGGAGATCGTCCCGTGTGCGTTGGCCATGTCCACACGCTTGAGCAGTTGGAGATCTAGGTCCTCAGGTAAGCTTTGTGTGCTCAAATCCCCCCCAATCCCCCAGTAGAACCATATATTCTCTTGATTTTCTGGTCAATTTTTTCCCTATTTTTATGGTGCGGGATTTTGGAAGTAGATGGATGGCAGAGCATGGACTCTAGATTTTCCCTGTAGATCCACTTGTTCTTATGGTTCTAGGAAGAAGGTTGGAGTAATATTTTGCCCCACATTAGTTTGGTTCAGTTGTGTGTGGTACACCCAAAATTAGATGATGACTGTAGTTGCTTATGTTCTCAGTGGTTATTTTGCAACTTGGTACATTCTAATTGAGATGATGCTGCTTGAGTAGTGTGGTTACATGTGTTCCGACCATGTTTTCCTAAATTTTTGCAGGACAGATCATGTAGATGGTTTTTATGCGGTAGTTTCACTTTTTATACTTGTTTTTGATTTTAGACTAAGTTGCAATGGTGGTTGATACAGAGTTGTATGTTGTTTTTGATCCCTTTTTTGGGATGTTTAACTAGGGGCTCAGTATATGCTGCCTTTTAATTGCTAAAATGGGGGGTAATTGTTTCTGTTGACAATATAATCATACAAAATGCAAGGGTATGTTCTACATTGGGTATATTTTGTACATGATTCTTCATGTTTCTTTTGCAGAAGGGATAATGTAGAGTTGCATGGTACATGTGTTTGCGTTTGTAAGCATGTTAAATTGATTTTGGTTTTTGTTACTACTAGATGATACCCCGCGCGTTGCTGCGGAAACTTATGAAAAATATGTTATATAATACATCTATAGTCTCAACTTACATGATACAATAGAAAGAAACACGTTGATGGTGAAATTAGGCCATTGAACAAATCTTTTGTTCTGCACAAATATCCAAGGCGTAGAGAAAACACGACTGAATCGTAAATAGGTATGCATGTCCGCACAATTGACATATATCACCCTTTTAAATCTAATAACATATTTTCATCGAAATTTGTAAAGTTGCACCTTAATAGTAGGAAAAAAAAACTACATCGTAGGTATTTGTACTATGAACAACGACTTCCCATATAAAAGTAGGAAAAAAACATAAGAGATTTTTTTTCAAAGACAAATAGAAGAAAACTAAAATATTCATCAAATACCTTAATAGAAAGATTTTCAACATATATAGCATGATGATTGGGTAGAGCCCTTGTTCCATCATATATACAGTTTCCCTTCAAAGTTAATTGCTGCGACAGATAAACTGGATAGCTTCAACCGAAGAATTTATGAGGAGAAGCTTCATCAACATCCAAAGAATCTCAAGCTTGGACCGTGTAGAAATAGAAATACAGTTGCATCTTCCAAAGGCAAATAACCAGAATCAAAGGAGCCAACAATGTTCAAAGGACGCAAATCAAATGAATTGGCGTTGTAGAACACCACCCGGAGCATGTAGCCAAATCAATTTATTCACGGAAGACATGCTGCACACTATATAGAGAAGTCCAGATCAACAAAGGGATTGGGAGGATAAGATCGAGACATAAGTATCGACCAGTTCTCTCCATGCAACTCCAGCAAATCATCTGCACATCCGCGCGGTAAAAAAAACTAAGCCACTGAGAGGAGCGCAAGGGCCAATTGAACTGACGCATTACATCTTCATTGTTGGGATGTTATATTCTAGAAGAGAAAACGCCAAAGGCATATATATGAACTCATCGGTTAGAGACTAAAGAGGAATGAATGCATCGCCTAGAATATCAGGCGACGCTCATGATCTAGTGGAACAAACAATGAATGATAAAATAGTGGGTTCGAGGCTGCATGTGCAGTAGATGGCTAAACTAATTGAAATGGTGTTAAATGGAGTGGGCTGACGTGGAGCTGAAGTGAAATAGAGTGGGATGATGTGGAGCTAAAACTGAAAAAATGATGTGGCATGCTTGCATGTTGAGAGAATTCACTTTAGTGGGTTGCTCTCATTTAGATATTATAGATTCACCAACAGGGTAGGGAGATGACTAAGCGGTTTCCGCGGCTACAGCTACCCGGGAGCGACGGGCAGACCCGCAGTAATAGGCGTGCAGCATCGCTAGCAGGTATAGCATCTGACCTGAATTCGTTTTCATAGCATACTTAAGTTTGCTTCCGAAAGTAATTGAGTTGTTTGGATAGCATTCCTAAGTTGCCTTTTGAAAGTAATTGAGTGGTTCTGACATTACTTTATGTGGAATATGTTGTTCCTTTTATCAGGGAAGAGTTGCGGATAATCCTATGAACATGAATGGTCCAAGCCGTGTACCCGCTACTAACTTACGATCTCGTGGAGCTACTTCAGAAGCTGATCATGCAGAAAATGTTGTTGGACCTTCTGTTACTGTGGTTAAACCTAAGAAAAGCCATGCGTTCCTGTCGCTACGTCCAATTCATACTTCCTCTCCTTTGTTTTTCTTCAAATTTTTATATTATTCCTGCTGGACCTTCGAATTATTATTTGACCTTTTTCAGGTAGGAATAAAGCTTCTCTTGCTAGACTTGTGACGTTGAATGAAATTTTATCTCCTGTCCAGAAGACATTAATCACAGAGTGGGGGTGGGGAGGAATGATGATGGTGAAAGCAACTAAGATGTCTGTCGATCTAAGCATGTGGGTCTTGGCATGTTTTGATCCAATCAGAAGTGAGCTAGCCATACCAGAGAGGGGGACCATACCAGTAGACGCAGCAAGTTACAACAAAGTTTTTGGGCTACCCAACGAAGACTTGCATGTACGGTACAAAATGAAAACTGAACCAATAGCCTTCATGAATGAAGAGTACAACATTCATGGTGGGTCTGCACCAGAGTTCAAGCAATGGCGTAAGATGATCCAGGAAATGGGAGGGGTAGCTGATATGAAGTTTCTACGGGCATACTGTGCTGCTGTTGTGAGTTGTTTTATATCGCCGTCAACAAGTGTCAATATCAGTCCAAGATCATATCCAAGCTTAATTGATCTCAATGTCATGAGGAGGTATATTTGGTGCCAGTTTGCAGTTGATCAGATTATTGAAGAAGTAAAAAAGATGGGTGTCAAAAAAATTGTGTTGCTGTTTACATCACCTCGTGGTATTGATCTTACACTACTACGAATTTGCTTACCGTCCGCGCACAGAATTTGCTACCATCGGCGCCTTGCTGTTCGTTGGCGACAACCTCGCCAGTTGTAAAGTGCTACCGCCGGCATATTCGTAAGCGCTAGCGGTAAGGTGGAAATACCCGCGGTGGTTTTCCCAACTCGCCGGCGGTAATAGGTACACCGGCGCCTCCCAGCTCGCCAGCGGTATTTTAATTTACCACCGGCAAACAACCCTATGAGCCGGCGGTATGTATTTTAGGATTTTAAAGAAAACTGACGTGAAATCACAAAAGCTTTAGATATAGAATAAAAAAATCATTCTTTATTCTATACGATCCAAAGTTTCTCTACATAATTGTATTTAAACTGAACAATAATTACAATTTTGCTAATATTACAATTTTGCTCGGACGTGCTCCTCCATGCACATCAGGACGTGCTCTTCCGTACACATCATTGCACAACTGAATCTAAATGGATGAGTCTACAACAAGTACGTAGTACTAAACTAAGGTGGCACTTGGAAACAAAGCAAGAAAATCATAGTGTTCTTCACCAAGAACACCACCATATGGAGTCATAAATCAATTAAGCAACTAGAAAGAGCAAGGAGGAGAAGGACAAGCTCAACAACAGGAATAAAGAGTTTATATCATCATTTCACCCAATCAAAACTAACTGGCACTCAAATCAGTTCTCAGAGAGATGATACTAAACAGAGTTGTATGCTCTTAACAAGGAAAAGCATAGAAATTATCCTATTTAAGCCAATACCAGATCCTCTGAAAACTAAAAGAACACCCAACTCATTCTAATGAAAACCATCAGTAGGACAGACCTGCTATTGTATGCCTATGATTTCAATATTAAATACATAGTGGCAAGCATAGGAATGATCACTTACTATGAAATTATCCATCCACACAAAGCCACACCTTTCTATAGTAGTGAGAGCATGCAACCAGTAACAACAGTGTTACCACTGCTGAGGTCACATAAATCACAAGTAAATCCAACAGCAGCATAAGCCAAGTCATCATCACCATATGGAGTCATAAATTAATCAACCAAGTAGAAAGAGCAAGGAGGAGAAGGACAAGCTCAACAACAGCAATAGCAAATCCACTACATTAGCAACCCCATAATCTGAGGTGTTGGAGTGAGGTATACCAAGCACCAGGAATTGATCCAGTGGATCAATTTCTTATCTTAACAACACATCCCAACAGAAATAGTGGCAATAAAGAGTTTATGTCATCATTTGGCCCAATCAAAAACTAACTGGCACTCAAATCAGTTCTCAAAGAGATGATACTAGTTAAACAGAGTTGTATGCTCTTAACAAGGAAAAACATAGCAGTTATCCTATTTAAGCCAACACCAGATCCTCTGAAAACTAAAAAAACACCCAGCTCCTCGATACCCTTGCACAAGAGGAAAACATCATGGTTGTCTCTACAACACATTTAGCAAAACTAAATACCACAGGATTTTGAACAAGTAGATACTACATATGAATCATCATAGAAATTTGACAGCAGACTATTCATACATCCAACGAGCTAGATAAGGCTGGGAATTAAAAGAAAATGGACATAGCGAATCTAGGAATCGAACTAAAAACTGGACTCATGTGACATGATTTTCTCATCAAGTTTTTAATTTGTTCATTAGCAGTACAGATCCATTTGTGCAAACTGGAGGTTAATTTTGATGTTCAGTCAAAGTTTCACATGCTACCACAATCCAGCGAGTAAACCGTAGATATCATAGCTACAGAACATGGACATCTCTTGCTTCCTACCTAACTAGATCAGCTCTGGTACTAGTGTTTAAGAAAAGAAAAAAAACACACACGGTAGCCAACACACACTTCAGCTAATGGATCAACTGCATCAGGTCAAGAAAAAATCAGAGTCAACACAAGGTAGGGAAGAAGCATAGCCTCACCTTAAACATGCACACAAATAATTGATACATTCCAGGTACCATGGCTGCAATCTTCTCCTCCTACTCGATACTCTTCAACAAGACGAAAACATGTCAGTTATCTCTACAACAGATTTAGCAAAACTGAATACCACAGGATTTTGAACAAGTAGATACTCCATGGATGATCATAGCAGTTTGACAGCAAAGTAATCACACATCCAACCAACTAGATAAGGTTAGGAATTAAAAGCAAATGGACATAGTGATGCAGCCCGACCTTCGGTCTTCGCCACATCATGTGCGTCGATGCCGACTCGTCACGCAAAGGTGAATCTTCTCCTTTATACGTGCCTACAATTGCCTATGTGGAATGGTATGCTACTTCATCCTCCGTCATATGACCATGATAGGAATACATCGCCAAGTACGGAGGAAGTGGAGGACGCCATGGACGCTCGAGGACTCAAGGCCGAGGTCGTCGAAGCATGGAAGAGGAGAGGGAAGAAACTCCAGGCGCAGCTACACCGGAGTCTTCGACCTCGTCGACTCACACCGGAGTCTTTGGCCCGCGAAGATCAAGACCGGAGTCTCCGGCCTACATACATCGGAGTCTCCGGACTAAGAGAGGCGCCTGCCACAAGTCAATTGGGGCCAAGGCCCATGTACCCCCTTGTATGCCTAAATTATCCCTCCTTAGTGGCTCCCTATATATAGGCTCCCACCCCCCCATTCATTAGGTAAGACATAACTTGAGTGAGAACTTGACTTACGCCTCCACCATTCCTTTGGTATTAGGAAAACCCCCTCCTGAGATTATCAAATCTATTGTATCAATGCACTCCTTATATGATTGGACAGAGATCCAGTACCTTTCTATAGACGAGTCACGCCGTGCCTTGCCCCCAACATCCGCCGTTCAAACAAATCCAATGGCCAGCAGCGATCAAGTCCAAATCAACACGCACGGGAGAAGACATTACATGGAAAAAATCGCGGGACTTCGTGTGTCCAGCTCGGCCGCTCCTGCCGGCGCCGGCCGTCGTGCTCCTGGTCGACGAGCTTGGCGTGTGTTGGTACGATGTCTGTATTGCCAATTCAGTTAAGGGAATCTCCAACGGGGGAGACTCAAACAGATGCTAAGAGAATCTCCACCGGCGGCTCCCCAAAAAGGCGCTGGCAAGGGCACCGGCACTATCGTATGGGAGTCGTCGGCAGAGCATCCTGTATTTGGGGATGCTGCTCCCACACCGGCGCCCCATACATGATTGATGTCTACGGGTGCTTCTATTCTTGTAGACAGTGTTGGGCCTCCAAGAGCAGAGGTTTGTAGAACAACAGCAAATTTCCCTTAAGTGGATCACCCAAGGTTTATCGAACTCAGGGAGGAAGAGGTCAAAGATATCCCTCTCATGCAACCCTGCAACCACAAAGCAAGAAGTCTCTTGTGTCCCCAACACACCTAATAGGTGCACTAGTTCGGCGAAGAGATAGTGAAATACAGGTGGTATGAATAAATATGAGCAGTAGTAACGGCGCCAGAAAAGTGCTTGCTGGCGTGTGGTTGATGGTGGTAATATTGCGGACAGTAGAGATGCAGTAAAACAGTAAACAAGCAACGATAGCAGTATTTAGGAACAAGGCCTAGGGATCATACTTTCACTAGTGGACACTCTCAACATTGATCACATAACAGAATAAATAGATAGATGCTAGACTCTACACTCTCTTGTTGGATGATGAACACCACTGTGTAGGATTACACGAACCCTCAATGCCGGAGTTAACAAGCTCCACAATATTCGATGTTCATGTTTAAATAACCTTAGAGTGCATGACAGATCAACATAACCAAACCAAGTACTAACATAGCATGCACACTGTCACCTTCACACTACGAAAGGAGGCATAGATCACATCAATACCATCATAGCAATAGTTAACTTCATAATCTACAAGAGATCACAATCATAGCCCACACCAAGTACTACACGATGCACACACTCGTCACCATTACACCGTGCGGGCGGAATAAACTACTTTAATAACATCACTAGAGTAGCACACGGATGAATTGTGATACAAAACACATTGCAATCATAAAGAGATATAAATAAGCACTTCACTATGCCATTCATAACGAGTGAATAAGTATTCTGTGAAATATAGCCTAAGAGACCCACACGATGCACACACTCGTCACCTTTACACACGTGGGACAAGGAGTCTCCGGAGATCACATAAGTAAAACCCACTTGACTAGCACAATGACATCTAGATTACAAGCATCATCATATGAATCTCAATCATGTAAGGCAGCTCATGAGATTATTGTATTGAAGCACATAGGAGAGAGATTAACCACATAGCTACCGGTACAGCCCCGAGCCTCGATGGAGAACTACTCCCTCCTCATGGAAGACAGCAGCGTTGATGAAGATGGCGGTGATGTCGATGGAGAAGCCTTCCGGGGGCACTTCCCCGTCCCGGCGGCGTGCCGGAACAGAGACTCATGTCCCCCAGATCTTGGCTTCGCGATGGCGGCGGCTCTGGAAGGTTTCTCGTACCGTGGCTTTTTTTCGTCTCGATGTTTTAGGTCAGGGACCTTTATATAGGCGAAGAGGCGGAGTCGGAGGGGCGACGAGGGGTGACACCCTAGGGGGGCGCGGCCCAGGCCCTGGCCGCGCCACCCTGTCGTCTGGGGCCCACAGGGCCCTCCTCTGGCGGCTCTCGGGTGTTCTGGAAGCTTCGTGGAAAAATAGGATGCTGGGCGTTGATTTCGTCCGATTCCAAGAATATTTCCTTACTAGGATTTCTGAAACCAAAAACAGCAGAAAACAGCAACTGGCCCTTCGGCATCTCGTCAATAGGTTAGTTCCGGAAAACGCATAAATATGACATATAATGTGTATAAAACATGTAGATATCATCAATAATGTGGCATGGAACATAAGAAATTATCCATACGTCGGAGGCGTATCAGCATCCCCAAGCTTAGTTCCTGCTTGTCCCGAGCAGGTAAACGATAACAAAGATAATTTCTGGAGTAACATGCCATCATAACCTTGATCATACTATTGTAAGCATATGTAATGAATGCAGCGATCAAAACAATGGTAATGACATGAGTAAACAACTGAATCATAAAGCAAAGACTTTTCATGAATAGTACTTTCAAGACAAGCATCAATAAGTCTTGCATAAGAGTTAACTCATAAAGCAATAAATTCATAGTAAAGGTATTGAAGCAACACAAAGGAAGATTAAGTTTCAGCGGTTGCTTTCAACTTATAACATGTATATCTCATGGATAATTGTCAACATAGAGTAATATAACAAGTGCAATATGCAAGTATGTAGTAATCAATGCACATTTCACACAAGTGTTTGCTTCTTGAGGTGGAGAGAAATAGGTGAACTGACTCAACATTAAAAGTAAAAGAAAGGTCCTTCGCAGAGGAAAGCATCGATTGCTATATTTGTGCTAGAGCTTTGATTTTGAAAACATGAAACAATTTTGTCAACGGTAGTAATAAAGCATATGTATTATGTAAATTATATGTTACAAGTTGCAAGCCTCATGCATAGTATACTAATAGTGCCCGCACCTTGTCCTAATTAGCTTGGACTACCGGGATCATCGCAATACACATGTTTTAACCAAGTGTCACAAAGGGGTACCTCTATGCCGCTCTGTACAAAGGTCTAAGGAGAAAGCTCGCATTTTGGATTTCTCGCTTTTGATTATTCTCAACTTAGACATCCATACCGGGACAACATAGACAACAGATAATGGACTCCTCTTTAATGCATAAGCATGTAGCAACAATTAGTGTTCCCATATTTGATTGAGGATATATGTCCAAAACTGAAACTTCTACCATGATTCATGGCTTTAGTTAGCGGCCCAATGTTCTTCTCTAACAATATGCATGCTCTAACCATTAAAGTGATAGATCTCCCTTACTTCAGACAAGACGGACATGCATAACAACTCACATGATATTCAACAAAGAGTAGTTGATGGCGTCCCCAGGAACATGGTTATCGCACAACAAGCAACTTAATAAGAGATAAAGTGCATAAGTACATATTCAATACCACAATAGTTTTTAAGCTATTTGTCCCATGAGCTATATATTGTAAAGGTAAAGAATGGAAATTTTAAAGGTAGAACTCAAGCAATTTACTTTGGAATGGCGGAGAAATACCATGTAGTAGGTAGGTATGATGGACACAAATGGCATAGTGGTTGGCTCAAGGATTTTGGATGCATGAGAAGTATTCCCTCTCGATACAAGGTTTAGGCTAGCAAGGTTTATTTGAAACAAACACAAGGATGAACCGGTGCAGCAAAACTCAAATAAAATACACATTGTAATCATTATAAGACTCTACACCGTCTTCCTTGTTGTTCAAACTCAATACTAGAAATTATCTAGACTTTAGAGAGACCAAATATGCAAACCAAATTTTAGCAAGCTCTATGTATTTCTTCATTAATGGGTGCAAAGTATATGATGCAAGAGCTTAAACATGAGCACAACAATTGCCAAGTATCAAATTATTCAAGACATTTTAGAATTACTACATGTAGCATTTCCCGATTCCAACCATATAACAATTTAACGAAGAAGATTCAACCATCGCCATGAATACTATGAGTAAAGCCTAAGGACATATTTGTCCATATGCAACAGCGGAGCATGTCTCTCTCCCACACAATGAATGCTAGGATCCATTTTATTCAAACAAAACAAAAACAAAAACAAACCGACGCTCCAAGCAAAGTACATAAGATGTGATGGAATAAAAATATAGTTTCAGGGGAGGAACCTGATAATGTTGTCGATGAAGAAGGGGATGCCTTGGGCATCCCCAAGCTTAGACGCTTGAGTCTTCTTGAAATATGCAGGGATGAACCACCGGGGCTTCCCCAAGCTTAGAGATTTCACTCTTCTTGATCATAGTATATCATCCTCCTCTCTTGACCCTTGAAAACTTCCTCCACACCAAACTCAAAGCAAACTCATTAGAGGGTTAGTGCATAATCAAAAACTCACATGTTCAGAGGTGACACAATCATTCTTAACACTTCTGGACATTGCTCAAAGCTACTGGAAGTTAATGGAACAAAGAAATCCATCCAACACAGCAAAAGAGGCAATGCGAAATAAAAGGCAGAATCTGTCAAAACAGAACACTCCGTAAAGACGAATTTTAAAGAGGCACCAGACTTGCTCAAATGAAAATTCTCAAATTGAATGAAAGTTGCGTACATATCTGAGGATCACGCACGTAAATTGGAATAATTTTCTGAGTTACCTACAGAGAATTAGGCCCAGATTCGTGACAGCAAGAAATCTGTTTCTGCGCAGTAATCCAAATCTAGTATGAACCTTACTATCAAAGACTTTACTTGGCACAACAATGCAATAAAACTAAGATAAGGAGAGGTTGCTACAGTATTAACAACTTCCAAGACTCAAATATAAAACAAAATTGTTGTAGTAAAATAAACACATGGGTTATCTCCCAAGAAGTTCTTTCTTTATAGCCATTAAGATGGGCTCAGCAGTTTTAATGATGCACTCGCAAGAGATAGTAGCAAAAGAGAGCATCAAGAGGAAAATTCAAAACACATTTAAGCCTAACATGCTTCCTATGCATAGGAATCTTGTAAATAAACAAATTCATGAAGCATAATGCAACAAGCATAGAAAGATAAAACAAGTGCAGCTTCAAGATTTTCAGCAAAAAGAGAGGTGTTTTAGTAACATGAAAATTTCTACAACCATATTTTCCTCTCTCATAATAACTTTCAGTAGCATCATGAGCAAACTCAACAATATAACTATCACATAAAGCATTCTTATCATGAGTCTCATGCATAAAATTATTACTCTCCACATAGGCATAATCAATTTTATTAGTTGTAGCGGGAGCAAATTCAACAAAGTAGCTATCATTATTATTCTCATCAAGTGTAGGAGGCATAGTATAATCACAACAAAATTTACTCTCCATAGTAGGTGGCACCAAAAGACCACTATCATTATAATCATCATAAATAGGAGGCAAAGTATCATCAAAGAAAATTTTCTCCTCAATGCTTGGGGGACTAAAAAGATCATGAAAACCAGCTTCCCCAAGCTTAGAACTTTGTATATCATTATCAACAATGGTGTTCAAAGCGTTCATACTAATATTACTACCAGCATGCAAATAAGGTTCCATAGGTTTTTTAATTTTCGCATCAAACCATCCATGTCTTAAATCAGGAAATAGAATAAGAAGCTCATTGTTGTCCATTATGCCTAACTAGTGTAAACAAGAAACAAAAAGATGCAATTGCAGGATCTAAAGGAAATAGCTTCGAGCACACACACAATGGCGCCAGAAAAATACTCTTACATGGGACCGGAGTATGAGAGCCTTTTACCTTTCCTCCCCGGCAACGGCGCCGGAAAAGTGGCTAGTTGCCGGGTCCGGTGTGTGAGTGCCGTTTACCTTTCCTCCCCGGCAACGGCGCCAGAAAAGTGCTTGATATCTACGGGTGCTTCTATTCTTGTAGACAGTGTTGGGCCTCCAAGAGCAGAGGTTTGTAGAACAGCAGCAAGTTTCCCTTAAGTGGATCACCCAAGGTTTATCGAACTCAGGGAGGAAGAGGTCAAAGATATCCCTCTCATGCAACCCTGCAACCACAAAGCAAGAAGTCTCTTGTGTCCCCAACACACCTAATAGGTGCACTAGTTCGGCGAAGAGATAGTGAAATACAGGTGGTATGAATAAATATGAGCAGTAGTAACGGCGCCAGAAAAGTGCTTGCTGGCGTGTGGTTGATGGTGGTAATATTGCGGACAGTAGAGATGCAGTAAAACAGTAAACAAGCAACGATAGCAGTATTTATGAACAAGGCCTAGGGATCATACTTTCACTAGTGGACACTCTCAACATTAATCACATAACAGAATAAATAGATAGATGCTAGACTCTACACTCTCTTGTTGGATGATGAACACCACTAACTGTGTAGGATTACACGAACCCTCAATGCCGGAGTTAACAAGCTCCACAATATTCGATGTTCATGTTTAAATAACCTTAGAGTGCATGACAGATCAACATAACCAAACCAAGTACTAACATAGCATGCACACTGTCACCTTCACACTACGAAAGGAGGCATAGATCACATCAATACCATCATAGCAATAGTTAACTTCATAATCTACAAGAGATCACAATCATAGCCCACACCAAGTACTACACGATGCACACACTGTCACCATTGCACCGTGCAGGAGGAATAAACTACTTTAATAACATCACTAGAGTAGCACACAGATGAATTGTGATACAAAACACATTGCAATCATAAAGAGATATAAATAAGCACTTCACTATGCCATTCATAACGGTGAATAAGTATTCCGTGAAATATAGCCTAAGAGACCCACACGGTGCACACACTTGTCACCTTTACACACGTGGGACAAGGAGTCCCCGGAGATCACATAAGTAAAACCCACTTGACTAGCACAATGACATCTAGATTACAAGCATCATCATATGAATCTCAATCATGTAAGGCAGCTCATGAGATTATTGTATTGAAGCACATAGGAGAGAGATTAACCACATAGCTACCGGTACAGCCCCGAGCCTCGATGGAGAACTACTCCCTCCTCATGGGAGACAGCAGCGTTGATGAAGATGGCGGTGGTGTCGATGGAGAAGCCTTCCGGGGCACTTCCCCGTCCCGGCGGCGTGCCGGAACAGAGACTCATGTCCCCCAGATCTTGGCTTCGCGATGGCGGCGGCTCTGGAAGGTTTCTCGTACCGTGGCTTTTTTTCGTCTCGATGTTTTAGGTCAGGGACCTTTATATAGGCGAAGAGGCGGAGTCGGAGGGGCGACGAGGCGGTGACACCCTAGGGGGGCGCGGCCCAGGCCCTGGCCGCGCCACCCTGTCGTCTGGGGCCCACAGGGCCCTCCTCTGGCGGCTCTCGGGTGTTCTGGAAGCTTCGTGGAAAAATAGGATGCTGGGCGTTGATTTCGTCCGATTCCGAGAATATTTTCTTACTAGGATTTCTGAAACCAAAAACAGCAGAAAACAGCAACTGGCCCTTCGGCATCTCGTCAATAGGTTAGTTCCGGAAAACGCATAAATATGACATATAATGTGTATAAAACATGTAGATATCATCAATAATGTGGCATGGAACATAAGAAATTATCGATACGTCGGAGGCGTATCAATCATCCCCGATACAATTTGAAACTTGGAATGACATTTAAAACCGAAATTCATACGAAATTTATACAAAATTTACTCGAATTTAAACCTAAATAAAACTTCAACTTAACCCTAATCTATTGGCCGTCGGTTGGGGCGCGCGACGGGCCTGCCTTGTCGTTGTTCTTCATCTTTGCCGCTTGTGTTCGTGCCCGCCTCTCGTTCCTTGCTTCGCGCATCTGGCGGTGGAGCATGGCGGGCGGCGTCGCAGGAGCTTGCCGGCGGCGCTGTGCCCGCGCTGCCAGCCTTTGCCGAGAAGCCTCGTTCTCGGCGCGCCTCGCTTGCTCGCGGGCGAACGCCTCGTAGTGGCGATGAGCGTTCAGCTCGATGAGCTTCGTCTGCTCGGTCCTCGCCGCGCCGCAACCGGTAGAGTTTGGCCCCCAAACAGGCGACAGGTGCGCGCCAGAACCTACCTCGACTGAGATCTTGTTCTTCGACGCGGCGAGAACCAAGCAGACGGCGTGTACTGCGGCAGTGCGGCGGGGGGTAGGGTTGGGTGGTGGCGTTGCACTAGGGAAGCAAAGAAGGGGAAAAGGAAGCAAATCGAAGCGGTCAATTTCGTTGTCACTGACGTGTGGGACCGGGTAAGAAAAGGAGGACGATTGGTGCGACTGCGCAGCGTCCGCGAATACGCAAACCTACCGCATATTTAGGCCATGTTTGTGTCGCCACGAACGGCTCGGTCACTTTGCGTCGGCCCGCTGGAGCAGGGTCCACACGTATTTTCGGTCCATGTGGACGCAAACGGTCGCTTAGTCCGTTTGCGTCGCCACGTTGAAGATGCTCTTAACTGAATTGGCAATACAGATATCGTACCAACACACGACCAAGCTCGTCGACCAGGGGGCACGACGGCCGGCGCCGGCAGGAGCGGCCGAGCGGACCACACGAAGTCCCGCGATTTTTTCCATGTGTCGTCTACTCCAGTGCGTGTTGATTTGGACTTGATCGCTGCAGGCCTCTGGATTTGTTTGAACGGTGGATGTTGGTGGGCAAGGCACGGCGTGACTCGTCTAAGGTACTGGATCTATGTCCTATATGATTAGTCTCACAATTGTGATTCTACCACTGATCTCTCACTCGTGTGATTCTACCAATCGTATAAGGATATTTCTCTCGGGGATTCTACATCATGTCTTTCTCTCGAGAGATTCTATCGGATAGTGGTTCGGACTATCGAGAATAAACCGGAATTGTATGGGGTTATTGTTGCATGCGTCTCGCGTTCTTCACCGTGTTCTTCGTGTTCATCCATCCCTTATGTTTTTTGGTCAAATTTGTGAGATCGGGTAACTCACGTGGCTTTAGGGCTCATCATATGGTATTGATGTCTACGGGTGCTTCTATTCTTGTAGACAGTGTTGGGCCTCCAAGAGCAGAGGTTTGTAGAACAGCAGCAAGTTTCCCTTAAGTGGATCACCCAAGGTTTATCGAACTCAGGAAGGAAGAGGTCAAAGATATCCCTCTCAAGCAACCCTGCAACCACAAAGCAAGAAGTCTCTTGTGTCCCCAACACACCTAATACACTTGTCAGATGTATAGGTGCACTAGTTCGGCGAAGATATAGTGAGTTGCAAGTAATATGGATGAGTATGAGTGGTAATAGCAATCTGAATAAAATATGGCAGCGAGTAAACATGCAACAAAACAGTAAACAAACGGAGATTCGATGCTTGGAAGCAAGGCCCAGGGATCCTTCTTTCACTAGTGGACACTCTCAACAATGATGACATAATAGAACCACTCTACACCCTCTTGTTGGATGATGAACACCACTAACTGTGTAGGATTACACGAACCCTCAATGCCGGAGTTAACAAGCTCCACAATATTCGATATTCATGTTTAAATAACCTTAGAGTGCAAGATAGATCAACACAATTACACCGAGAACTAACATAGCATGCACACTGTCACCATCACACTATGAAGGAGGCATAGATCGCATCAATACTATCATAGTAATAATTAACTCCATAACCTACAAGAGATTATGATCATAGACTACGCCAAGTACTACACGATGCACACACTGTCACCATTACACCGTGGAGGAGGAATAGAGTACTTTAATAACATCACTAGAGTAGCACCTAGATGATATTCAACTAGATCACATAAAGAGAGAGATGAACCACATAGCTACAGCGGAGCCCTCAGCCCCGAGCCTCGATGGAGAACTACTCCCTCCTCATGGGAGACAGCAGCGTTGATGAAGATGGCGGTGGTGTCGATGGAGAAGCCTTCCGGGGGCACTTCCCCGTCCCGACGGCGTGCCGGAACAGAGACTCCTGTCCCCCAGATCTTGGCTTCGCGATGGCGGCGGCTCTGGAAGGTTTTCTCTGGTTTCGTCGAACTTGATAGGGTTTTCGCGACGGAGGCTTTAAGTAGGCGGAAGGGCAAGGTCGGTGGAGTCCTGGTGGGGCCACACACTAGGCCGGCGCGGCCAGGGCTTGGGCCGCGCCGCCCTACTGTGTCCCCACCTCGTGGCCCCACTTCGTTTCCCCTTCGGACTTCTGGAAGCTTCGTGGAAAAATAGGACCCTGGGCGTTGATTTCGTCCAATTCCGAGAATATTTCCTTACTAGGATTTCTGAAACCAAAAACAGCAGAAAACAGGAATTGGCCCTTCGGCATCTCGTCAATAGGTTAGTTCCGGAAAACGCATAATAATGACATATAATGTGTATAAAACATGTAGATATCATCAATAATGTGGCATGAAACATAAGAAATTATCGATACGTCGGAGACGTATCAGCATCCCCAAGCTTAGTTCTGCTCGTCCCGAGCGGTGTAAACGATAACAAAGATAATTTCTGGAGTGACATGCCATCATAACCTTGATCATACTATTGTAAGCATATGTAATGAATGCAGCGATCAAAACAATGGTAATGACATGAGTAAACAAATGAATCATATAGCAAAGACTTTTCATGAATAGTACTTCAAGACAAGCATCAATAAGTCTTGCATAAGAGTTAACTCATAAGGCAATAAATTCATAGTAAAGATATTGAAGCAACACAAAGGAAGATTAAGTTTCAGCGGTTGCTTTCAACTTATAACATGTATATCTCATGGATAGTTGTCAATGCAAAGTAATATAACAAGTGCAATATGCAAGTATGTAGGAATGAATGCACAGTTCACACAAGTGTTTGCTTCTTGAGATGGAGAGAGATAGGTGAACTGACTCAACATAAAAGTAAAAGAAAGGCCCTTCGCAGAGGGAAGCATTGATTGCTATATTTGTGCTAGAGCTTTGGTTTTGAAAACAAGAAACAATTTTGTCAACGGTAGTAATAAAGCATATGTATCATGTAAATTATATCTTACAAGTTGCAAGCCTCATGCATAGTATACTAATAGTGCCCGCACCTTGTCCTAATTAGCTTGGATTACCGGGATTATCATCGCAATACACATGTTTTAACCAAGTGTCACAAAGGGGTACCTCTATGCCGCCTGTACAAAGGTCTAAGGAGAAAGCTCGCATTTGGATTTCTCGCTTTTGATTATTCTCAACTTAGACATCCATACCGGGACAACATAGACAACGAGATAATGGACTCCTCTTTAATGCATAAGCAATTAGCAACAATTAATGTTCTCATATGAGATTGAGGATATATGTCCAAAACTGAAACTTCCACCATGATTCATGGCTTTAGTTAGCGGCCCAATGTTCTTCTCTAACATTATGCATGCTCTAACCATTAAATGAGTGGTAAATCTCCCTTACTTCGGACAAGACGGACATGCATAGCAACTCACATGATATTCAACAAAGAGTAGTTGATGGCGTCCCCAGGAACATGGTTATCGCACAACAAACAACTTAATAAGAGATAAAGTGCATAAGTACATATTCAATACCACAATAGTTTTTAAGCTATTTGTCCCATGAGCTATATATTGCAAAGGTAAAGAATGTAAATTTGAAAGGTAGCACTCAAGCAATTTACTTTGGAATGGCGGAGAAATACCATGTAGTAGGTAGGTATGGTGGACACAAATGGCATAGTGGTTGGCTCAAGGATTTTGGATGCATGAGAAGTATTCCCTCTCGATACAAGGCTTAGGCTAGCAAGGTTATTTGAAACAAACACAAGGATGAACCGGTGCAGCAGAACTAACATAAAAGACATATTGTAAACATTATAAGACTCTACACCGTCTTCCTTGTTGTTCAAACTCTTTACTAGAAATTATCTAGACCTTAGAGAGACCAATTATGCAAACCAAATTTTAGCAAGCTCTATGTATTTCTTCATTAATGGGTGCAAAGTATATGATGCAAGAGCTTAAACATGAGCACAATAATTTCCAAGTATCAAATTATCCAAGACATTTTATCAATTACTACATGTTGCATTTCCCGTTTCCAACCATATAACAATTAACGAAGCAGTTTCAACCTTCGCCACGAACATTAAAAGCTAAGAACACATGTGTTCATATGAACCAGCGGAGCGTGTCTCTCTCCCACACAAGCATTTATTCAAACAAAGACAAAAACAAAAACAAACATACGCTCCAAGTAAAGTACATAAGATGTGACCGAATAAAAATATAGTTTCAAGGGAGGAACCTGATAAATTTGTCGATGAAGAAGGGGATGCCTTGGGCATCCCCAAGCTTAGATGCTTGAGTCTTCTTGGAATATGCAGGGATGAACCACCGGGGCATCCCCAAGCTTAGAGCTTTCACTCTTCTTGATCACGCTGTATCATCCTCCTCTCTTGATCCTTGAAAACTTCCTCCACACCAAACTCGAAACAACTCATTAGAGGGTTAGTGCATAATCAAAAATTCACATGTTCAGAGGTGACACAATCATTCTTAACACTTCTGGACATTGCACAAAGCTACTGGACATTAATGGAACAAAGAAATCCATCCAACATAGCAAAAGAGGCAATGCGAAATAAAAGGCAGAATCTGTCAAAACAGAACAGTCCGTAAAGAAGAATTTTATTGAGGCACCAGACTTGCTCAAATGAAAATGCTCAAATTGAATGAAAGTTGCGTACATATCTGAGGATCACTCACGTAAATTGGCATAATTTTCTGAGTTACCTACAGAGAATTAGGCCCAGATTCGTGACAGCAAGAAATCTGTTTCTGCGCAGTAATCCAAATCTAGTATGAACCTTACTATCAAAGACTTTACTTGGCACAACAATGCAACAAAACTAAGATAAGTAGAGGTTGCTACAGTAGTAACAACTTCCAAGACACAAATATAAAATGGAGGTACTGTAGCAAAATAAACACATGGGTTATCTCCCAAGAAGTGCTTTCTTTATAGCCATTAAGATGGGCTCAGCAGTTTTAATGATGCACTCATAAGAAATAGTAGTTGAAGCAAAAGAGAGCATCAAAAAGCAAATTCAAAACAAATTTAAGTCTAACATGCTTCCTATGCATAGGGGTTTTGTAAATAAACAAGTTCATGAAGAAAAAAGTAACAAGCATAGGAAGATAGAACAAGTGTAGCTTCAAAAATTTCAGCACATAGAGAGGTGTTTTAGTAACATGAAAATTTCTACAACCATATTTTCCTCTCTCATAATAATTTTCAGTGGCATCATGAACAAACTCAACAATATAAGTATCACATAAAGCATTCTTATTCACATGCATAAAAGTATCATTACTCTCCACATAAGCATAGTCATTCTTATTAATTGTAGTGGGAGCAAATTCAACAAAGTAGCTATCATTATTATTCTCATCAAGTGTAGGAGGCATAGTATTATCATCATAAATATTACTCTCCATAGTAGGCGGCACCAAAAGACCACTATCATTATAATCATCATATATGGGAGGCAAAGTATCATCAAAGAAAATTTTCTCCTCAATGCTTGGGGGACTAAAAAGATCATGCTCATCAAAACCAGCTTCCCCAAGCTTAGAACTTTCTATATCATTAGTAACAATGGTATTCAAAGTGTTCATACTAATATGTTCCATGGGTTTTTTAATTTCCGCATCAAACCATCCATGTCTTAAATCAGGAAATAGAATAAGAAGCTCATTGTTGTCCATTATGCCAAACTAATGTAAACAAGAAACAAAAAGATGCAATTGCAGGATCTAAAGGAAATAGCTTCGAACACACACACAACGGCGCCAGAAAAGTACTTTACCTGGGACCGAAGTATGAGTGCCTTTTACCTTTCTTCCCCGGCAATGGCGCCAGAAAATAGCTTGATGTCTACGGGTGCTTCTATTCTTGTAGACAGTGTTGGGCCTCCAAGAGCAGAGGTTTGTAGAACAGCAGCAAGTTTCCCTTAAGTGGACCACCCAAGGTTTATCGAACTCAGGGAGGAAGAGGTCAAAGATATCCCTCTCAAGCAACCCTGCAACCACAAAGCAAGAAGTCTCTTGTGTCCCCAACACACCTAATACACTTGTCAGATGTATAGGTGCACTAGTTCAGCGAAGAGATAGTGAGATGCAAGTAATATGGATGAGTATGAGTGGTAATAGCAATCTGAATAAAATATGGCAGCGAGTAAACATGCAACAAATAGTAAACAAACGGAGATTCCGAGAATATTTCCTTACTAGGATTTCTGAAACCAAAAACAGCAGAAAACAGGAATTGGCCCTTCGGCATCTCGTCAATAGGTTAGTTCCGGAAAACGCATAATAATGACATATAATGTGTATAAAACATGTAGATATCACCAATAATGTGGCATGGAACATAAGAAATTATCGATACGTCGGAGACGTATCAGGTATCAGCCCATGTTGCCACGAATTTGGGACTCCAATTTTACCAATTTCCCCAAAAAAATTCTAAAAAATACTAAAAATAGCTCGAAATTTGATCTACGAATTTATGACGTTTTTTGTGATTTTGATTCACAGATCTGTTATCATCTCCATGCAAAATTTTGTGGCCTAATTCCTTGTATATCTTCCGGAATCGTTGATTTTCTGTTCGTTTTTGCGTTGTGTTCTTCGCGGAGACGAACCAGTTCGTCCTCGAATTCGTGCCAACCGGTACTACCGGTACCTCCGGAGCGGTACTACCGCTAGCGCCGCTTGCCTCACCGGCCACCAGCTGCGCCGCCGGCCGCCACCTTCGCTTCACCTGCCTGTGCCCCTGGCTCCGGCCGCTCCTCCGCATCATCCCCAAGCGCCTGGTTTCTCCACATCTCGCGCGCTCGCCCCAGGCCCCACGTCCGGCAGCAACAGCAGCAAGCCGCCGCGCGCCACCACACCGCAGCTACCGCTCCGCCCCAGGCCCCTCCGCGCGCCCGCCTTCGACCGAGCCGCCCACTGCGCAGCGCTGCTCAATCGAGCTCGCCCCACACCATCTTCCTCCTGCTCCCGGCCGCATCCCGCAGCAGCAAACCACCTGCAAGCATCGCCCGTCGCCCAGCTCGAACTCACTGCGGCCGCCAGCCACTACCACGCGTGCGACCCGCCCAAGCCGCACCCGCCGGCGGTCGACCCGCTCCACCCTCACCCCGCCTACACCGCGTCCGCCCTTCTTCAGTCAACGCTCGCGCCGGCCCCGCTCCGCTCGAAAAACGCCAACTGCCGCACTACAGTCAGGGCCGGCTCTAAATCGGGGACGCCAGGGCGAACTCTTTAAATGGGCCAATAGCGTGCGTGCAGCCTAATTTTTTTCTTCTATCTTTTTCTATATACACTGTGCCAGAAAAAATGGGGCTCGGTTTTGGTTGGGTCCCGGACCGTCGCACTTCTTACCTTGGACCAGAGCCGGCCCTGACTACAGTTCCCGCGCGAGCTCACGCCGCTGCCGGCCATCATCCGCGCGCCGGCAAGTCACACCCGCGCACGCCAGCTTCGGCACTGCAGCGCCGCGTTGCCCTCCCAGCATCACCAATCGCAAGCGCGCCCAGCAACCACAAACAACATCCCCACTACGCCGGCCAACTCCTGTGTCCATCTCCAAGTTCAGCTGCCGGCCTGCTTTCTCCTCGCTGCTGCTCCAAAAAAATTTCACCGGTACTATCGGTTCAAGGGCACTGGTACAACCGACGCAGCCAAAGCGGTACAACAACTTCCACTATCGGTCTTGGTACCGCAACGGATCCGGGCTGACAGTATAGTTTCTATTTTTAAACGGTACTTACCTCTTCCAGCACAAAAATCTGTTTAGTTTTTTACCCAAATTTCACACTTTTGACATCCTTTTTCGCCCAAATCTTGACAACTTTTTGAACCCCGTTTGAATTTAAATTTTGACAGTCATCTCACAATATTTAGACTCCAATTTTGATAACTTTTCTGAGCTCATTCGACTCCAAAATTTTGACAACTTCGACCAAATTTTTGGGCATTGACTCCATTTGCCCGGTTTCCGTTTTGGAGTGCCTTTGGTCCGTGACAACCGCTTCCTCGCCTGCATCAATCCCGTGGCGACACCTTTGACACCCCGGATTCCGGCGCAACTTTGACACCATCGTCATCAACATCATCGTAAGTTCGTGTTCCGACACCGCCTAACATCAATGGGTATAACTTGCCCCTTCATCCTTTGTAGCCCGTTTCTTTCTTTGTGTACCTATCCCACTGAGTGCGTTGTGAAGCATTGCACAAGTGTCATGACCGTGAGAGGGTTTATGTATGTACGTTGAGTTGAGCATAGCTCCAAGCAAGCTCGGTGAGAAAGATACACAAAAGAAAAAGTGTGATATATACATAGAAAAAAGCTTTTAAGCAATAGAAAGAAAAAAAAGTGGAAAAGAAAAAGAAATACAAATAAAAAGTGTGTGCCACCGATACAAAGGAGTGCAAAGCTTGTAAGCACTAAGAGAGATAAGAGAAGAGTGTTATCTTGTGCAAATCTTGTTGCTTCTTTGTGCAACCAAGTTATGGTGTCTCTTGTGTTGGCGTGACACCGAGCATATAGTCTTCGTTAGGATCATCTTTGTCGCTTGCTCACTTCCTTGGTCGCGCTAACCCCATTATTCTCTGTTGTGTGTCTTTCCGTGTTTCTTTGACATAGATCACCACTTTTGACATTTGACTTTGGATCTCACCCACATTTGACAATACAATTTTCTATTAATTTTTTTTGTTTGTTATCCACCCCTTACCCACCACATATAGTGTTTCTTAGCCTTTTGCGTGTGTTTTGAGTGTGTGTGAGTAACCCCGATACAATTTTGACTTTGTTCTTGAGTTGAACCATTTTTCCGATACTTTATTGAAAGGTGGGATACTTGCGTAGTTTTCCTTCCACCACATACGCATACACCTTCCTAGTGAGAGCTATACAATACGACCCCACAAGAACAAGCCGAGATGAGAGCATACTTTGCTGAGCTAGATGCTCGAGAAGCCAAGATGTGCCCCCAAGACAAAGCCGAGTGCAAATCCTACTTCAAACACGTTGAGAGCAAGAGTGACACACCACATGAGTCGAGCGAGGACACTTTGATTTCTAACAACTTAACCTCTACTCCTCTTGTGTTGTCTTCCTCTTTGCTAGGTTGATCGGACATTGACGACGCCATTGCCATGGAGAAGAGGGACTCCACTATATGTGAGATGAGTGAATCCACTATATGTGAGATGAGTGACTCCACTATATGTGAGTTTGAGTGCCTCCAATTCGAGAGCATGAGCGATACACCGAGTGAGATGAGAGTGGTAGTTGATAGGCCATGTGAGGCCATTTCAAATTCTAACAACTTACCCTCTACCTCTAGTGCATTCTCTTATGTCTCATTAGGTTCCATGGATGACGAGACGTCGATCATGGAGAAGATGTAAATGGTGCATGAAGATGATGATATCACATCATGCTTGATTGAAGATGAACATGGAGGCCACATGAAGCCTACCACTTCCACAACACCTACCTCACATGAGCGGGACCACAAAGGTAACAATATATGTGTTGATGATGCCATGATTTCACTATTGGACATGATGACTTATGAGTGCATGCATGATCTTGATGATACAATTGACATGTCATATGCTTCGTTCATTTTCCCATGGGATGCTTTCCTTGATAACATTGTTGATCATGAAGAATTAGTTGCTTGTGACAATATGATCATGCCATGCTATGAGAGTTTCACTTTCTCTACTATTGCTTGCACTATGTCGAATAATTTCTCTTTCCAATGTGTTGCTTTCAATGATAATAATGCTTGTGTTGTGATAACCTTGCCGAACAATTGCTCTTTCCCTAGGTTTATCGACAACAATGATAAAATGTTGAACATGTTTTGCTCTAGATGCTTGCAATATTCTCCCATTAATGCAACCAAAATGTTGAACAATTTCTCTTTCCGATGCTTGGTTTGCCATAATGTTAATATGCTTGTAAATGAGATTTCCCCCATAGCTCTCTCAAATTTTGGAGACTTTGCCTATGTCCATAATGAGCATGTTCATGTGTTTACCCCGCATATTCACCATAGATATATTATGATGCTTTGCTTAACGCTAATGGTGATGTGAAAAATAAATGGAACATCATGATGGATGATGTGTTCATATATCATGCACACACGTTCTTTGCTTTGCCTATTTTGTGTGTAGGTACGCGGAAGACAATGTAAACCTCGATTGAGCACGAGTTGAAAAAAAGAGCTCTTGAGAGCATGATACAAGTGAGCTCCAATGAGTGGTTTCGCCCGCACATTTCAACTACACAAGATCTCTCAATGAGAGCACACCGACACTTTGATAAGGTGACCTCCTTCTACTTAAGGCCTCTTCCTAAACCCGTTGAACATTGGCTACGCTTTGAGTATTATATTGCTTCTCTTGTGCTATTGATAGGGTACATGACTTTCAAGTGGACAATCAAGCGTTGGTGTCATCTACCTCCTCTACACATTCAAGAAGATTTATCGTCGATGACGTCTCTTTTTCAAGTGGGGGAGATAATGCAGCCCGACCTTCGGTCTTCGCCACATCATGTGCGTCAACACCGACTCGTCACGCAAAGGTGAACCTTCTCCTTTATGCGTTCCTACAATTGCCCATGTGGAATGTTATGCTACTTCATCCTCCGTCATATGACCATGATAGGAATATATCGCCAAGTACAGAGGAAGTGGAGGATGCCATGGACGCTCGAGGACTCAAGGCCGAGGTCGTGGAAGCATGGAAGAGGAGAGGGAAGAAACTCCAGGGGCAGCTACACTGGAGTCTTCGGCCTCGTCGACTCACACCGGAGTCTCCAACCTACATACATTTGAGTCTCCGGACTAAGACAGGCGCCTGCCACAAGTCAATTGGGGCCAAGGCCCATGTACCCCCTTGTATGTCTAAACTACCCCTCCTTAGTGGCTTCCTATATGTAGGCTCGCACCTCCCCCTAAGACATAACTTGAGTGAGAACTTAGCTTATGCCTCCACCAGCCCTTTGGGATTAGGGAAACCCCCTCCTTAGATTATCAAATCTATTGTATCAAGGCACTCCTTATATGATTAGTCTCTCAACCTTGTGATTCTACCACCGGTTTCTCACTCGTGTGATTCTACCAATCGTATACCGATCTTTCTTTTGGGGATTCTACCTCGTGTCTTGCTCTCTCGAGATTCTATTGGGATAGTGGTTTGGGCTATCAGAAGTAAACTGGAATTGTATCGGTTGTGTTGTGTTGTGTGCGTTTATCGCGTTCTTCACCGTGTTCTTCGTGATGTTCATCCCCCCTCTTGTGTTCTTGATCAAATTTGTGAGATCGGGAAACCCAAGTGGCCTTAGGCCTCATCACATAGCGAATCAAGAAATCAAACTAAAAACTGGACTCACGTGACATGATTTTCGCATCAAGTTTTTATTTTGTTCATTAGTACATATCAATTTGTGCAAACTGGAGGTTAATTTTGATGTTCGGTCAAAGCTTCGCATATTACCACAATCCTGTGAGTAAACCATAGACATCAAAGCTACAGAACATGGGTATCTCTTCATTCCTACCTGACTACATCGGCTCTGGCCGTATTGTTTAAGAAAGTACAAGGACACGGTAGCCTACACACACTTCAGCTAATGGATCAACTACATCAGGTCCAGCATGGCCTCCCCTAAATTCTCGTACATGCACATTGATAACACAACGACAAATACATCGAGCAATTCACACAAGACAAACTCATCTGGCATCCAGATATACAACAGCAAATGAATATAATCTTAGTGGCTATTGTACCAGTCGTTGCTTTGCAAAGGAAAAGAAAAGCAAGTCACCAACACATGAATTAGGTAGCAGTAGCAACCACAATGGCACTTGAAACAGACCGAGAAGAGAAGGGTTCATACCTCCCAATTGCAGAAATGGTCCGCAGCCACCAGAGGGCCTCAGAGGAAGCCGCCGATGATGTTCACCACCATGTCTCCACATGTTTCTCCTCAGAGGCCACCTTCCTGTACCCCCAGCTTCGCTGCAACTCCTCGGATGCACTCTGAAACTGAAACCCTACCCAATGGTAGTGTTGCGCAGAAACAGACGGGGGCACCCCGACAAATCGACGCGGACAGGAAGATCCAACATCGATCAGCGCGTCGGAAGAGACTGGTGGTGAGGGTGGGGACGGTCGGAGCTGGCCATAGAAGGCAGGCGACGGCGATTTCTGAGTCGCGGGAGAGGATTTGGGAGAGGGAGATGCCGAGCTGCTCGATGAAGGTGTCGAGGTCCTGCAACAGCTTGAGCATGCGCTCCTCCTCGCACACATCATCCATGGCAGGGCTCCGCGCCGGTGGCTGCAACGGTGACTGCGGGGGGGGGGGGGGGCTAGGGTTTGGGGCGACGCGGTGGTGGTGGCGGCGACAGAGAGCGGATGAGTTTGGACAGAGGAGAGGAGAAAGGGTTTAGAGTGGGGGGCTTCACGTGCCGCGCGTGCTTCACTCTCAGGGTAAGTTGGCCCAACTCGCTCAGCTCACACCGGCCCAGTTTACCACCGACGAAAATATATCATTTTTGCCGGTGGTATTAAAGTTACCCTCGGCGTTTTCGGGCCAAATCACTGGCGGTAATGGGAGGTCCATCTAGGTGCTCTCGGCCCAACTTGCCCCCGGCGGTTCCTGTCCCGACTCGCCGGCGTTAAGGGCCTACCCCCGGCGACCCCAAACCAGCTCGCCGGCGGTAACTTACCGCCAGCTACCTCGAAGCAGACTTTCCGGCGGTAATAAGTCCGGATATAAGCTTATTTCTAGCAGTGTTATCTTTTTGTTTTGGCGCTTGTTTTATGTCATAATAACTACTACAAATTATGTTGCTTTTTTCAGCAGATCTAACTCACTTTTTCGTTACCTTTTATTTTACTTTGTAGATACTTTATCTTGACTCTCTTGATGTCGATGAGCCAGTGCCATCCATTGAGGAATGTCACATACGTGTTGCTGCATGGGATGACAAATTAATACAAACGGTCATGCACAAAGATATGAAGTCTAGTGGAGAGTTTGAAAGATGAAGGCAATATTAACTACCCAAATAGCTATGTTTTTCCTGTTACCATGTGCTAGTTTTGGTTACTAGCCTCATGTAAGTTCATTTCCCAAACTATGTTAGTTCTTGGCATAATACCTAAGTTTGCTTATTGGATTCATCTAAATTATTTCACCAGACTCATCTAAAGTTGTACCTCTACTAAGTTGCTTCTTCTGACTCATCTAAGTTGTCATATTAGCCCATCTAATTTGCTTTTTCAAAATGTATCTTAGTTCTTCCTTTCTGTTTCACATACCTAAGTTGTTTTCTTTGGGTCATCTAAGTTGTCATACTAGCCCATCTAATTTTCTTTTTCAAATGTATCTTTTTAGTTCTTTGGGGCTTTAAATCCTCATTTTTACAGATCTCTGTAGGTGTACTTGCCATTATAACTAAGTTGATTTACTGCACTCATCCAAATTGCTTTACAATAGTACCTAAGTTGTGTTTCTTGCTACCACAACTATTTTTTTGCTTACTTTTAGCTCTGACCTAGGTTGCTTTTTACTAGACTCGTATAAGTGTTCATCTAAGTTGTTCTTGGTAGAATAGCTAAGTTGCTTACTAGCCCCATCTAAGTTGTTTCACTGGTTCTTGTAAACTGCTCATATGTAAGTTAAAATTACATACCTATGCTAACAAATGACATCTCTGATTTTTACAGTTGAAAGATGGGGTGGGGGTGACTATTAGAGACGGTATTTTTGTCGGGATGACGAGATTAGAAGAGTTTGTATCATCAAGGTTGCCTAGAAATTTCCCATGTCAGGTAATTTCATTTTTTCTTCCCACTTAATTTGTGTGTCAAAATGTACGCAGCGATTTCATACAAAACTAAATAATTTTCACTAGTTTTTTGCTTTGTATTTGTTGAGCAGGAAAAAAAGAAAACTAGCTGTGATGATTGGGGAGCTATGCACCGATATCTCCAACATGTTGGGCACTTTCGTAGAACAAGTAGGGGACCTTGAACAAGCAGAAGACAGTGCAAAAGGTGTTTGTGGTAGAGTTATGAAGAGGCAAAGGCCTGAACCTTATGTAGTTGTTGATGAGGACGATGATGATGATGCGGATGATGAAGACTACAATGAACATGGTGATGAGGATGACGAAGACAATGAGGATGGTGATGACGAGGATGATGAAGGTGATGAGGACGGTGACAATAAAGATGGTGCCAGCAAAGAAATCCTTCAAATGGACAACACAATGAGGATGATGATTTTGAAGACCGTGGTGCTCATTTCGAGAATACACCAAGGAGATCTGCTACGTTGGGAAATATGGACACAAACTAGACAGTTCGTGCAGAAAATACTCCAGTGCCTGGACTGAGCCCGTTCTCAGATATCAGAGGGTTTACATCTTCCGGAGGTGAAGATATTGACATGACAAACAACCAAGCCCCACAATTCTTTGATATCATAGAAAAGATATATTCCATATTCATGGAGGAGATTGCGAGGTCTCAAAGGGTGTCTCCTGCAACAACACCACCAGTTCGTCCACCGTCGCGCGCCCTAGGAGCGGTTCAACTTCCGCCGCTCCGCCTCCGAGCGGAAGACCGGGGCGCGCGGCAGAAAGTTGCTGCCGCCAATTCGGGGCCCTCCCTTCTGGAGTGGAGGTGGCGCACGCGGAAGCGCGAATGCGACGGCGGCTGCGCTAGTATTGCTCGTCGGAATCGCGGGCGGAAGACGGCGGAGCGGAAGAGGGGAGTAGGGTTTTGGAACCGAGCTCCCCTCTGTGGCATGTATAAATAGGGACCGCGCGCGGAGTTTCTCGGGCCCCCGAGAAACTTTTTTGGGCCGGGTCGCCGATTCAGGCTCTAGTCTACGCGGTTTTCGGCCCGAACCTGTAAATTCGACGGAAAAATTCAGTTTGGGCGGCATTAACGGGCACTGTTAGAGTTGCTCTAATTTGGCATGAATTTTCAGAGCGGGCCCAGTAAAAATCTTCCAAGAGGAAAGGAAAAAATTGGAACTTAAAGAACCGACGGCTGGAGAAGCTTTCGCTCCGTGGGACAAGATTCCACACAAGCCCTCATTATAATTTTCCGTACAAAATAAACTGTTGATAACCATTCACCAGGGATGATAATAGAGCGGAAAGTTTTCAACTTTTCCGCAGAAAATAGAAACATAATGAAAATATGAAAACATAAATAGAATTTTGCAGAACGGAAATAGAAATGGAAACTTTTTGGTGGAAAAAACGAGATTTGTTAAAAGGAAATTGGAAAAAAACATTGATAACTACAACATATTGTCAAGTATAAAACTTTCATTCATCTATCACCAATGTAAGATAGAATAGATGGTTTGCATGTTTGCGAAATTTCTACACTAACTTTCAAGACTCTGAGTTCACATTCTTCCACCGCCAAATAAATTTTAGCCTAAAAAGGAAAGCACTGAAAAAAAAGACTCGCCCGAAATTAGCGTTTGCGAAATTAATGCTAACCGAAAAATGTGTGGAATTAATGACACGTCGAAATATTGCTAAAGGGATGGAAAAAATAATGCGCAAAATTGTTGCTTGACATAATTAATGGGGAAAATTTGCTACAGGACACCGTTATTTTCGGTCGTTTGCCAAAACACGCCGCTGGATTGTGTCTTTGCCAGGTACCATTACAATTTTGTGGCACATTTGCCAGAACACACCACCTGGCCGAAAATGGAAAGTTAGGCATTTTGTATTCAAAACCAGTCATCCCAAGTAAAAGTGTAAAACTTTCCGTTTTCGGCTAGGTGGTGTGTTCTGGCAAATGTGCCACGAAATTATAATGGTATATGGCAAAGACATAATCGAGCAGTGTGTTTTAGCAAACGCCAGAAAATAACAGTGTCATGTACCAAATTTTCCCTAATTAATGCTAATCGAAAATGCGCCGAAAATATTGCTAAGGGATGGAAAAAAAGATCAGGAATTAATGACGCGTGGAAATACTATTGCATCAATGGAAAATTGCTAAGGGATGGAAAAAATATATATAATGAGCGAAATTATAGCTAGACATAATTAATGCTAATAGAAAATGCACGGAAAATATTGCTAAGTGATGGAAAAAAGATCTGGAATTAATGATGCGCGGAAACACTATTGCTAAGCGATGGAAGAAAAAGATCCATAGCTAGGCGCGGAAATACTATTGCTAAGCGTTGGAAGAAAAATATCCATTGCTACGTGCGGAAATACTATTGCTAAGCGTTGGAAGAAAAAGATCCATAACTAGTAAGATCACATATCCCAAAATGTTAGATAACGATGGCTCGCCAATACTTAATACTTATTGTAGTTACTTACCCACTTGACTAGCAAGTTTACATCAAATGATACACATGATTACTTTTCCTGTAAACAAAGCAAGCACTAGTGGCTCATGTTAGATAATCGAGTCAACTGATAACGCGGAGATGCCGCCCAGAAGCGGAACACATGGATGCATGTGGTTTTGGACATGTGTGTGCCTCTTATCACAGGCTCGAAGCTCCCCTTAGGGCAAGGTAGGGCAACCTCCCTATCTTTGATTTTTGGTGATTACATTTAGATGTACATGTTGTTTTAAATATTTTGAGTGGTTATACATCGAAAACGAACTCCGTATGAGAAAGTTATGTTTGTTTTAGTAAACACTGCATAAAATGGACTTCAAACCAAAACATAGACTGGTATTCTAGGTTCAATGTAAATAACAATGATTCTATAGTTCTATTATAGAGATTTATCATGAATCTTACTATATACAAGATAATTTGGTGCTATTCATTATTCATATATGCAGAATTGGAGATTTAGAGATTTATTGATATTTGAAAGGCACATCATGCTTTCTCCAACGACATTATCATCTTATTGAGATGGCGAATTGGAAGGGTTTCTTGGCGACAAAGATCATTAAGACCGAGTTGCGCACGATGGATATTTAAAAGACTTGTTCGATAAAATTATTTTTTTAGTGTAAAGCTTTGGCATTGAGGTGTCATCATTGTTATGTTTTTCAGGTTCTAAGTATATCAAATATGTCTTTGCTTTTATCATACTAAGTGATTTCGTTAGAAACATATGTGAAATTCATGTCTTAGGACATTTTAGTATTTTTAATTTGCCCTACCTCAAATTCTTTCCGTCCTGCGCCACTATCTTATCATGCTTTCCTTTTGACTTGACCTGCTATTGGTGACCGTTAACTTAAGTTTTGTTATTCGTTATCTTTTATAAAAGTGGAACCCGACAAATTTTGGAGTCCGTATGCAAAAAAATGAAAGGTTCTAATCCAGTAACAATCTTCCACGAGGCAAGGGAAAAAAAATCAAAATTGCCATCTACCATTCACTTGAAGAACCGATGGCTACAGACGCTTTCGCTCCGTGGGACAAGATTCCAGACATGCACATGCCCTCGATATAATTTTTAGCAAAAAAAAATTGTTGATTAACATTGACTAAAACATGGAGACCCGGCCCAAGAGCGCGGCAGGTCTATAAAGACTGGCCGCCTTTGGCTTACAGATGGACGGGTACTCTTTCAGATCATACACAACCTCTAGCTATCAACTTAGCTTCGAGATGGAGTACTCTCAAGTTCCATATGCGTCCCTCTTTGGCCTTGCAGCTGTCGTAGCAGGGTGGATGGTACACTGCGTGTACAAATGGATGAATCCCACATGCAACAAGGGGAGGCTCCCTCCTGGCTCCATGGGTTTTCCTCTCGTTGGTAAAACTTTCCAGTTCTTCAAACCAAGCCCTTCTCTCGACGTTCCAGCCTTCTACAAGCAAAGGCTGAAAAGGTAACCAAGTTGAGCAAGTACACTAAAATCAGTGAGGGTCGTTACCATGGATATACTAGTACTGTATTCGAAAAAAAAAGAGGATATAGGAGGTGGCATTTTGGCTATAGGTGTATATGCATCTATTATAAAAAATAATAAAAATGTTAAAAAATTCTGAAATAAAATTTCAGGTGTACATGCTGACATTCTATGTTCGTACACACATATTCATGGGAAAACAGTATTTTATGTGGCATGTATAAAAAAACAAAAAAATATACTGTACATAGTCATGTTGGAGCATCAAAATTTATCTTTTTTACATGAGACACAAAAAATATTCTTTTTTTTTTTCCAAAAACTTGTGTGCGAACATAGAATGTCTAGACATACGTGCAAACATTTATTTTAGAATTTATCAACATTTTAAAACGCATTTTCACACAACGAGTTCATATGCATCCGTGAGCCGAATTGGATTTCCTAAGGATATACTAGTTCTGGACAACGGATGTCTAATATAGTCAAGTTGGAATTTTTGCCTTTTGCATGGTTGCATGAGTAGATTAATAACTTGCGTGCATGCATGTCTCATGTGTGACCTGCAGGTACGGGCCAGTTTTCAAGACGAGCCTGGTGGGGCAGCCGGTGGTGGTGTCCATGGACGCTGAGGTGAACCGCTTCATCTTCCAGCAGGAAGGCAAGCTATTCAGGAGCTGGTACCCGGACACCACCAACAACATCTTCGGCAAGGACAGCATCGCCTCCTACGATGGCTCCATCCACAAGTACATCCGTAGCTTCGCCTCCAGGCTCTTTGGCCTCGAGAGCCTCAGGGACGTGCTACTCGCTGAGATGGATCGGAACGTGGCGCAGAGCCTGGCAGCGTGGGCAACAGAGCCTCAAATCGAGGTCAAGAACGCGGTAGCCAACGTAAGTATTATGATTGTATCAAGCGTACGTGCTTTGCAGATGATCTACTAATCGTTACCTTCCTGCTACGTAGATGATATTTGATTTAACAGCCAAGAAGCTGATTGGTTTCGGCCCTGAGAAATCAAGGAAACTGAGGAAGAACTTTGATGCCTTCTTCCAGGGATTGGTCTCCTTCCCGCTGTATTTCCCTGGGACAACATTCTACGGATGCATACAGGTCTATATTTATAACCACACATCATTAAACATATCGACCATGCTAAGAAACTTCTCAAGACATGACCACATATATATAGATCTACGCTTAACACACAACTGCGCAACCTTTTTGTCTTGGTGTTTCTGTAGGGAAGGAAAAATGTGCAAAAGGTACTGAAGGACCTACTGAAAGAGAGGCTCAGTACACCTGAAAAGCGACATGGTGATTTCCTAGATGAGGTAGTCGACGAACTAAAGAGTGGGAGTGGGATGATAAGTGAGAAATTTGCGGTAGACTTTGTGGCCGCCCTCTTGTTTGCCAGTTTTGCTACGGTATCGTCATCGCTCTCGGTCGCTATGAAGTTCCTCAGCGACTACCCCAATGTAGTAGAATCACTCAAGGTTAAGTTTTGTTCTACTGCTATAAGTTACAAACATGAAAGAGTTGTGAGTGAGCACCATGACATTGTACACCCACACATTCTTTGGATTTTTTTTTTTCATATCTCTCAAACTATATATAATATATGGATTTAGAACTTTGCAAATCACTGAAAAATAACAACAAGAATGTGGGAAAATAGTTCAGAAGTTGTTATGTTTCAGTGATCTGCAAAGTTTGAAGTCCTCTCTCAGTCGCTAGCACTTCTTTTGCTCCACCTATTCGGCTACTCGTCTAACAATATTTTCAATTTTAAGCTAGTACACTGTCTTAAGTACAGAAGTTTGAATGGTTAATCAACAAATACGGTACAGTTAAAAGGTGTACCTTCCTGCAGGAGGAGCATGAATCAATCCTGAAGAATAGAGATGGTGCCAGTTCACGGATTACATGGGAAGAATACAAATCCATGACATTCACTGCCCAGGTTTCAGCTCATATGTATCGTGATTTCACTAATTAGTAACTAATCAGGCTGGCCCGTTACAAGTTAGAGCATATAGCAGTTTCCCTTACATATTCTCTTGTGTTATTGTGTATGCGTCGTGCGCATGCCTACTTAAGCCAACGTTTCTCTGCAGGTTACAAATGAGATAGCTCGCGTCAGTAACGTGGCCCCTGGGATATTCAGGAAAACACTAACAGACGTGCAAGTGAAAGGTCATCTTCTCAGACCTATAATCGTTTTATTGTAGTACATCGACTTATTATGCTAGTTATGGGGCAAACAATTCTTCCAATTACGCGCAGGCTACACGATTCCCGCTGGATGGTTGGTGATGATCAGTCCCATGGCTGTCCATCTGAACCCAGAATTGTTCGAAGATCCCCTGACCTTTAATCCATGGAGGTGGCAGGTCGGTCACGAATACCTCTGCCACCATTTCACCATATACTCTGGCACCTGTATAACTAATCAAAATACGTAGGATGAGTCAAAGAGGAGCGCTCTGTTGAAGAACTTCATGCCATTCGGAGGGGGCATAAGGCTTTGCGTGGGAGCAGAATTTAGTCGGATTCAGATTGCACTCTTCCTCCATAACTTAGTGACTAACTACAGGTAATTGTCGCGTAACAGATCGATGTCAGCATGTATTCAAAATTTGTTCCTTAACGACTAAATCTTGGGCAGGTGGAAGGAGGTCAAAGGAGGCGACGTCCAACGCATATCAGAAATCGTGTTTCCGGAGGGCTATCACATCCAGATAATCCCCAGGGCTCAAGCAATTTAAGACGTGCGTGGTTAATTCTATCATCCCACGCACCTCCGATTTAATAAAGTTAATTATCACTCTTCTTATCTTCGTCGTCTTGTGTTGGATTTGTAAGCTATGTAACACTTGTGTATGAGACGTCTATCATATGTGTGAGTGTTTGGTGTTCTGAGTTTATGCATGTGTGTTCGTATTTCAGTTGTACTATCTACAGAGACAATACTCCTATGCATTTTCTTGTATTTTTATATTTTCTTGTTCTTGGGTTTTGTCTTTGTTGTAATATAAACAGTAATTATGTGAGGGCGGCCAAATGTAGGACAAGCTACACATGTCCCGGAATCAAGTCCGTTCGTTCTTGATGGCCGCTAGCGTTTGCGCGTTGACAGGTGAACTTGCTTGTCAGAGCTTAAGTTTCAGGTCTATGGTCCGTCGTATTAACTTTAGGGGAGTGTTGATCATGGACGACAAATATTGCATATGCATTCAGGGTGGGCGGTTTAATTTTCGTGAGTGGAGGAATAACAACATCTCATAGCGGTCATTCCGAATATATAGAAATGACCTTCAAAGGACGTGGAAAGCATCTTTCATGGACTCCAGGACATCGAAAGCTAGTGGCGTCATGTTGCTAGCAATACGAATAGCATCGTGCAGGCAGATCTCGTGGTGAAGCTCCAGAGATTCCTGGTACATAAAACATGTTGAGGGTCATGCTTCGGTAAACATTAAAGGAAAAATCGGTCGTGCCATGCGAATAATTAAGTGCAGCCACTACGGGAACCCGCCAAGCTGCCGGCACAGCCTGCCTCGCCGTCGGCCCACGTCTGTGCCGACGGCAACCATCGGCACAATATGGCCTCGGCACAGACAAAGTTACCGTCGGCACAGCATCCTATGCCGACGGCATAGAAATAACGCCGTTTGGCAATTTTGGCTCGAAATTTTTGAAATTTTGTTTTTTCAAATTTTTTCAATTTTTTTTTAAATTTTTTTATCCCAATTTTTTTAATCTCTCACATGCACCATTTTAACTCTAACTACACTTAATATTAGGTCAAATTCCACTCATGATCAGACTTCCCGGTCAGTCACCCATCCTCACACTACTCCACCCCTAGCACGCTTAACTTCTCGGTTCCATTTAGACTAGATTCCATGAAAAAATGACACCTTGTTGACAATAATACCATATCAATACTATTAACCCTTATTACTTGATGTCGCGCATCATTAATTTTTGAATTCCAAACAATTACCTACATAAACTACAAGAATAAGTATATTAATCTTGAATTCAAATGGACAATAAAATGATTTATTTTTTTCTTTTTTATTTAATATGGAATAATTAATATTTTTAAATCTGTAAATCAAAATTTGACAAATAATATGTCTAAATCGATTAGAAAAATGAGAGGAATCCAAATATGACATCTATATCATATTTTGAATCTAAAAATAATTTTTCCAAAAATTCATGAGCATTAGATCATGTACCAGTAGTTCAAATCAGCGGGCCTCCTGCCGATTCGGCAGGAATTTGTCATTTTCATGAGGGATGGACGGAAAGGTTCTAGATACACCGGTTAAGAAATTTTCCATCTTAGTTGGTCTAGTATTTTTTAAAAATGTGTTGGTACCAATGTGAAACTTTAATTTGGTGGTTGATTCACAAAACACCCTATTTTCGACACCTCAAAAATGGAAAATGATTTTTTCGTGCGATGAAATGGAAACTTCTTCCTGCAACATCGTAAGACATCCCAAGATGCACATGTGTGCACAATATGAGCACATTATCACAAACTATGCCACGATTTTATCCATAACATTGGTTGTTTGACCTAAATGTCATGAAACCTCGAACATGATAGCTCATTTTGTGATGTTCGCAATTTTCCAACTTTAATATTTTTCCTTGCAAATATGACACATAATTTGACACCACACGAAGTTTTCACATTGTTTGGATCGTTTTCGAAATTTTTATGCCCGTTTCAAACTATATTCAAAACGGCGGGCAAGAAGATCCTTTGCCCGGGGCTGAGGCTCGCCAAACTTGCACTAGATCTATAATGAAATAGTATGTTGTGAACCTAAAAATGATTTTTACAAAAAATCCTATGCATTATATCATGTACCTGTAGTTCAAATCTGGTTGGCCTCCTACCGATTCGGCAGGAATTTGTCATTTTCATGAGGGATGGACGGAAAGGTTCTAGATACACCGGTTAAGAAATTTTCCATCTTAGTTGGTCTATTATTTTTGAAAAATGTGTTGGTACCAATGTGAAACTTTAATTTGGTGGTTGCTTCACAAAACACCCCGTTTTCGACACCTCAAAAATGGAAAATGATTTTTTCGTGCGATGAAATGGAAAACTTCCTCCTGCAACATCGTAAGAAATCCCAAGATGTACATGTGTGCACAATATGGGCACATTATCACAAATTATGCCACGATTCTATCCATAACATTGGTTGTTTGACCTAAATGTCGTGAAACCTCGAACATGATAGCTCATTTTGTGAAGGATTTTTTGTGATGTTCGCAATTTTCCAACTTTAATATTTTTCCTTGCAAATATGACACATAATATGACACCACGCGAAGGTTTCACATTGTTTGGATCGTTTTCGAAATTTTTATGCCCGTTTCAAACTATATTCAAAACGGCGGGCAAGAAGATCCTTTGCCCGGGGCTGAGGCTCGCCAAACTTGCACTAGATCTTTGATGAAATAGCATGTTGTGAACCTAAAAATTATTTTTACAAAAAATCCTGAGCATTATATCATGTACCTGTAGTTCAAATCTGGTCGGCCTCCTGCCGATTCGGCAGGAATTTGTCATTTTCATGAGGGTTGGACGGAAAGGTTACATATACACCGGTTTAGAAATTGTCCATATTATGTGGTCTAGTATTTTTGAAAAATGTGGTGGTACCAATGTGAAACATTAATTTGGTGGTTGCTTCACAAAACACCCCATTTTCGACTCCTCAAAAATGGAAAATGATTTTTTCGTGCGATGAAATGGAAAATTTCCTCCTACAACATCGTAAGATATCCCAAGATGCACATGTCCGCACAATATGGGCACATTATCACAAACTATGCCACGATTCTATCCATATCATTGGTTGTTTGACCTAAATGTCATGAAACCTCGAACATGATAGCTCATTTTGTGAAGAATTTTTTGTGATGTTTGCAATTTTGCAACTTTAATATTTTTCTTGGAAATATGACACATAATATGACACCACGCGAAGGTTTCACATTGTTTGGATCGTTTTCGAAATTTTTATGCCCATTTCAAACTATATTCAAAACGGCGGGCAAGAAGATCCTTTGCCCGGGCCTGAGGCTCACCAAACTTGCACTAGATCTCTGATGAAATAGCATGTTGTGAACCTAAAAATGATTTTTACAAAAAATCTTGAGGATTATATCATGTACATGTAGTTCAAATTTGGTCGGTCTCCTACCGATTCGGCAGGAATTTGTCTTTTTCATGAGGGGTGGTGATGGCGTGTATTTCACACGTTCGTTGGGCAACCCCAAGAGGAAGGTATGATGCGCACAGCAGCAAGTTTTCCCTCAGAAAGAAACCAAGGTTTATCGAACCAGGAGGAGCCAAGAAGCACGTTGAAGGTTGATGGCGGCGGGATGTAGTGCGGCGCAACACCGGAGATTCCGGCGCCAACGTGGAACCCGCACAACACAACCAAAGTACTTTGCCCCAACGAAACGAGTGAGGTTGTCAATCTCACCGGCTTGCTGTAACAAAGGATTAACCGTATTGTGTGGAAGATGATTGTTTGCGAGAGAAAATAATAAAACAAGTATTGCAGCAGATTTGTATTTCGGTATTAAAGAATGGACCGGGGTCCACGAGTTCACTAGAGGTGTCTCTCCCATAAGATAAAAGCATGTTGGGTGAACAAATTACAGTCGGGCAATTGACAAATAGAGAGGGCATAACAATGCACATACATTACATGATAAGTATAGTGAGATTTAATTGGGCATTACGACAAAGTACATAGACCGCCATCCAACCGCATCTATGCCTAAAAAGTCCACCTTCGAGGTTATCATCCGAACCCCCTCCGAGTATTAAGTTGCTAACAACGGACAATTGCATTAAGTATGGTGCGTAATGTAATCAACAACTACATCCTCGGACATAGCGCCAATGTTTTATCCCTAGTGGCAACAAGCACAACACAACCTTAGAACTTTCTCATCATCGTCCCGGTGTCAATGCGGGCATGAACCCACTATCGATCATAAATACTCCCTCTTGGAGTTAAAAGTAAAAACTTGGCCGGAGCCTCTACTAGTAACGGAGAGCATGCAAGATCATAAACAACACATATGTAATAACTTGATAATTAACATGACATGGTATTCTCTATCCATCGGATCCCGGCAAACACAACATAGAGTATTACAGATAGATGATCTTGATCATGTTAGGCAGCTCACAAGATCCAACAATGAAGCACAATGAGGAGACGACAACCATCTAGCTACTGCTATGGACCCATAGTCCAGGGGTGAACTACTCACTCATCACTCCGGAGGCGACCATGGCGGTGTAGAGTCCTCCGGGAGATGAATCCCCTCTCCGGCAGGGTGCCGAAGGAGATCTCCAGAATCCCCCGAGATGGGATCGGCGGCGGCGGCGTCTCAGTAAGGTTTTCCGTATCGTGGTTTTTCGCATCAGGGGTTTCGCGACGGAGGCTTTAAGTAGGCGGAAGGGCAAGTCGGGGGCCCGACGAGGGGGCCACACCATAGGGCGGCGCGGGCCCCCTAGGCCGCGCCGCCTTGTGGTGTCGCCACCTCGTGGCCCCACTTCGTATGTTCTTCGGTCTTCCGGAAGCTCCGTGGAAAAATAGGCCCACGGGTCTTCGTTTCGTCCAATTCCGAGAATATTTCGTTACTAGGATTTCCGAAACCAAAAACAGCGAGAAAACGAGAACCGGCACTTCGGCATCTTGTTAATAGGTTAGTTCCAGAAAATGCACGAATATGACATAAAGTGTGCATAAAACATGTAGGTATCATCAATAATATGGCATAGAACATAAGAAATTATCGATACGTCGGAGACGTATCAGGTGGACGGAAAGGTTCCAGATACACCGGTTAAGAAATTGTCTATCTTATGTGGTCTAGTATTTTTGAAAAATGTGTTAGTACCAATGTGAAATTTTAATTTGGTGGTTGCTTCACAAACACCCCGTTTTCGACACCTCAAAAATAGAAAATAGTTTTTTCGTGCGATGAAATGGAAAACTTCCTCCTGCAACATCGTAAGACATCCCAAGATGCACATGTGTGCACAATGTGGGCACATTATCACAAACTATGTGACGATTCTAGCCATAACATTGGTTGTTCTGTGTGAAATCCATAAAACATCAGACATGATAGCTCATTTTTTGAAGATTTTTTGAGATATTTTCAATATTCCGTGTTTCATATTTTTCCAAGATAGATCTTATTTTTCTGAAAATTTTGATATATTATTTGTATTTTTCTGAATTATAATGATTTAGTTATGATTTTTCGAAGATTAATGTGGTAAAATGGAAAATTTTGACCGTCGGCACAGGGCTGCAATATGTGCCGACGGCAAAGCCGTCGGCACAGTTCTGACGTTGTTACTTCACCGTTACGACGGAGAGGCTGTGCCGACGGTCGAAACTGTGCCGGCAGTTGCCGTCGGCACAGACCTTCATGTGCCGACGGTTTTCCTGTGCCGACGGCTGATGTCTACGGGAGCTTCTATTCTTGTAGACAGTGTTGGGCCTCCAAGAGCAGAGGTTTGTAGAACAGCAGCAAGTTTCCCTTAAGTGGATACCCAAGGTTTATCGAACTCAGGGAGGAAGAGGTCAAAGATATCCCTCTCATGCAACCCCGCAACCACAAAGCAAGAAGTCTCTTGTGTCCCCAACACACCTAATAGGTGCACTAGTTCGGCGAAGAGATAGTGAAATACGGGTGGTATGAATAAGTATGAGCAGTAGCAACGGTGCCGGAAAAGTGCTTGGCGTGTAGTTGATGGTGGTGGTATTGCAGCAGTAGTAACGCGATAGAAACGAGTAAACAAGCGATAGTAACGCGAGTAGTAGTAACGCAGCGAGTAGTAAACAAGCAGTAGTAACTCAGCAGTATTTAGGAACAAGGCCTAGGGATTACACTTTCACTAGTGGACACTCTCAACATTGATCACATAACAGAACGAGATAAATGCATACTCTACACTTTTGTTGGATGATGAACACATTGCGTAGGATTACACGAACCCTCAATGCCGGAGTTAACAAGCTCCACAATAATGCTCATGTTTAAGTAACCTTTAGTGTAAGATAGATCAACGAGACTAAACCAAGTACTAGCATAGCATGCACACTCGTCACCTTCATGCATATGTAGGAGGAATAGATCACATCAATATTATCATAGCAATAGTTAACTCCATAATCTACAAGAGATCATGATCATAGCATAAACCAAGTACTAACACGGTGCACGCACTGTCACCTTTGCACACATGCAGGAGGAATAAACTACTTTAATAACAAATCACTAGAGTAGCACATGGATAAATTGTGATACAACATGCTGCAATCTTAAAGAGATATAAATAAGCACCTCACTATGCCATTCAATGAGTAAGTATTCTGTGAAATCTAGCCTAAGAGACCCACACGGTGCACACACTCGTCACCTTTACACACGTGGGACGAGGAGTCTCCGGAGATCACATAAGTAAAACCCACTTGACTAGCATAATGACATCTAGATTACAAGCATCATCATATGAATCTCAATCATGTAAGGCAGCTCATGAGATTATTGTATTGACACACATAGGAGAGAGATGAACCACATAGCTACCGGTACAGCCCCGAGCCTCGATGGAGAACTACTCCCCCCTCATGGGAGCAGCAGCGGTGATGAAGATGGCGGTGGAGATGGCAGCGGTGTCGATGGAGAAGCCTTCCGGGGCACTTCCCCGCTCCGGCAGCGTGCCGGAACAGAGATCCTGTCCCCCGGATCTTGGCTTCGCGATGGCGGCGGCTCTGGCAGGTTTCTGTGGGTTTCGTCAATTGGTCTCGGGTTTTCTGATCCAGGGGCTTTATATAGGCGAAGAGGCGGCGCAGGAGGGCTGACAGGGGGGCCACACCATAGGGCGGCGCGGCCCCCCCTCTGGCCGCGCCAGCCTAGGGTTTGGTGGCCCTGTGGCCCCCCTCTGGTCCTTCCCGGGTGTTCCGGATGCTTCCGATGAAAATAGGAACTTTGGCGTTGATTTCGTCCGATTCCGAGAATATTTCGTTACTAGGATTTACGAAACCAAAAACAGCAGAAAACGAGAGCCGGCACTTCGGCATCTTGTTAATAGGTTAGTTCCGGAAAATGCACGAATATGACATAAAGTGTGCATAAAACATGTAGATAACATCAATAATGTGGCATGGAACACAAGAAATTATCGATACGTTGGAGACGTATCGGCATCCCCAAGCTTAGTTACTGCTCGTCCCGAGCGGGTAAAACGATAACAAAGATAATTTCCGGAGTGACATGCCATCATAAACTTGATCATACTATTTGTAAAGCATATGTAGTGAATGCAGCGATCAAAACAATGTATATGACATGGGTAAACAACTGAATCATAAAGCAAAGACTTTTCATGAATAGCACTTCAAGACAAGCATCAATAAGTCTTGCATAAGAGTTAACTCATAAAGCAATAATTCAAAGTAAAGGTATTGAAGCAACACAAAGGAAGATGAAGTTTCAGCGGTTGCTTTCAACTTATAACATGTATATCTCATGGATAATTGTCAATGCAAAACAATATAACAAATGCAATATGCAAATATGTAAGAATCAATGCACAGTTCACACAAGTGTTTGCTTCTTGAGATGGAGAGAAATAGGTGAACCGACTCAACAATGAAAGTAAAAGAATGGTCCTTCAAAGAGGAAAGCATCGATTGCTATATTTGTGCTAGAGCTTTGATTTTGAAAACATAAAGAGAGCATAAAAATAAAGTTTTGAGAGGTGTATGTTGTTGTCAACGAATGGTAGCGGGTACTCTAACCCCCTTGCCGGACAAACCTTCAAAGAGCGGCTCCCATTTTATTTTATTTTTGGATGGCACTCCTTCCAACCTTTCTTTCACAAACCATGGCTAACCGAATCCTCGGGTGCCTGCCAACAATCTCATACCATGAAGGAGTGCCTTTTTATTTTAGTTTTATTATGATGACACTCCTCCCAACCTTTGCTTACACAAGCCATGGCTAACCGAATCCTTCGGGTGCCGTCCAACAATCACATACCATGGAGGAGTGTCTATTTTTGTTAATTAATTTGGGACCTGGGAATCCCATTGCCGGCTCTTTTTGCAAAATTATTGGATAAGCGGATGAAGCCACTAGTCCATTGGTGAAAGTTGCCCAACAAGATTGAAAGATAAACACCACATACTTCCTCATGAGCTATAAAACATTGACACAAATAAGAGGTAATAAATTTTGAATTGTTTAAAGGTAGCACTCAAGCAATTTACTTTGGAATGGCGGAGAAATACCATGTAGTAGGTAGGTATGGTGGACACAAATGGCATAGTGTTGGCTCAAGTATTTTGGATGCATGAGAAGTATTCCCTCTCGATACAAGGTTTAGGCTAGCAAGGCTTTTTTGAAACAAACACAAGGATGAACGGTACAGCAAAACTCACATAAAAGACATATTGTAAACATTATAAGACTCTACACCGTCTTCCTTGTTGTTCAAACTCAATACTAGAAATTATCTAGACCTTAGAGAATCCAAATATGCAAACCAAATTTTAGCATGCTCTATGTATTTCTTCATTAATGGGTGCAAAGCATATGATGCAAGAGCTTAAACATGAGCACAACAATTGCCAAGTATCACATTACCCAAGACATTTATAGCAATTACTACATGTATCATTTTCCAATTCCAACCATATAACAATTTAACGAAGGAGAAACTTCGCCATGAATACTATGAGTAGAAACCAAGGACATATTTGTCCATATGCTATAGCGGAGTGTGTATCTCTCCCATGAAGTGAATGCTAGGATCCATTTTATTCAAACAAAACAAAAACAAAAACAAACCGACGCTCCAAGAAAAAGCACATAAGATGTGGCCGAATAAAAATGTAGTTTCAGGGGAGGAACCCGATAATTTGTCGATGAAGAAGGGGATGCCTTGGGCATCCCCAAGCTTAGACGCTTGAGTCTTCTTGATATATGCAGGGGTGAACCACCGGGTGCATCCCCAAGCTTAGAGCTTTCACTCTCCTTGATCATAGTATATCATCCTCCTCTCTTGATCCTTGAAAACTTCCTCCACACCAAACTCGAAACAACTCATTAGAGGGTTAGTGCACAATATAAATTGACATATTCAGAGGTGACACAATCATTCTTAACACTTCTGGACATTGCATAATGCTACTGGACATTAGTGGATCAAAGAAATTCATCCAACATAGCGAAAGAGGCAATGCGAAATAAAAGGCAGAATCTGTCAAAACAGAACAGTTCGTATTGACGAATTTTAAAATGGCACCAGACTTGCTCAAATGAAAATGCTCAAATTGAATGAAAGTTGCGTACATATCTGAGGATCATGCTCGTAAATTGGCATAATTTTCTGAGCTTCCTGCAGGGCAGTGGGCTCAGATTCGTGACAGCAAAGAAATCTGGAACTGCGCAGTAATCCAAATCTAGTACTTACTTTTCTATCAACGGCTTAACTTGGCACAACAAAACACAAAACTAAGATAAGGAGAGGTTGCTACAGTAGTAAACAACTTCCAAGACACAAATATAAAACAAAGTACTGTAGCAAAACAACACATGGGTTATCTCCCAAGAAGTTCTTTCTTTATAGCCGTTAAGATGGGCTCAGCAGTTTTAATGATGCACTCGCAAGAAATAGTAGTTGAAGCAAAAGAGAGCATCAAGAGGCAAATTCAAAACACATTTAAGTCTAACATGCTTCCTATGCATAGGAATCTTGTAAATAAACAAGTTCATGAAGAGCAAAGTAACAAGCATAGGAAGATAAAACAAGTATAGCTTCAAAAATTTCAGCACATAGAGAGGTGTTTTAGTAACATGAAAACTTCTACAACCATATTTTCCTCCCTCATAATAACTTTCAGTAGCATCATGAGCAAACTCAACAATATAACTATCAAATGAAACATTCTTATCATGAGTCTCATGCATAAAATTATTACTACTCCCAACATAAGCATAATCAATTTTATTAGTTGTAGTGGGAGCAAATTCAACAAAGTAGCTATCATTATTATTCTCATCATCAAATATAGGAGGCATATTGTAATCATAATCAAATTCACTCTCCATAGTAGGTGGCACCAAAAGACCACTATCATTATAATCATCATAAATAGGAGGTAAAGAATCATCAAAGTAAATTTTCTCCTCAATGCTTGGGGGACTAAAAAGATCATGAAAACCAGCTTCCCCAAGCTTAGAACTTTCTATATCATTGTCAACAATGGTGTTCAAAGCGTTCATACTAATATTACTACCAGCATGCAAAGAAGATTTCATAGGTTTTTTAATTTTCGCATCAAACAATCCATGTTTTAAATCAGGAAATAGAATAAGAAGCTCACTCTTGTACATTATGCCAAACTAGTGTAAACAAGAAACAAAAAGTTGCAATTGCAGGATCTAAAGGAAATAGCTTTGAGCACACACACAACGGCGCCAGAAAAATACTTTACCTGAGACCGTAGTATGAGAGCCTTTTACCTTTCCTCCCCGGCAACGGCGCCGAGAAAAGTGCTTGATGTCTACGGGAGCTTCTATTCTTGTAGACAGTGTTGGGCCTCCAAGAGCAGAGGTTTGTAGAACAGCAGCAAGTTTCCCTTAAGTGGATACCCAAGGTTTATCGAACTCGGGGAGGAAGAGGTCAAAGATATCCCTCTCATGCAACCCTGCAACCACAAAGCAAGAAGTCTCTTGTGTCCCCAACACACCTAATAGGTGCACTAGTTCGGCGAAGAGATAGTGAAATACAGGTGGTATGAATAAGTATGAGCAGTAGCAACGGTGCCGGAAAAGTGCTTGGCGTGTAGTTGATGGTGGTGGTATTGCAGCAGTAGTAACGCGAGTAAAACAATAAACAAGCAGTAGTAACGCAAGTAGTAGTAACGCAGCGAGTAGTAAACAAGCAGTAGTAACTCAGCAGTATTTAGGAACAAGGCCTAGGATTACACTTTCACTAGTGGACACTCTCAACATTGATCACATAACGAACAGTATAAATGCATACTCTACACTTTTGTTGGATGATGAACACATTGCGTAGGATTACACGAACCCTCAATGCCGGAGTTAACAAGCTCCACAATAATGCTCATGTTTAAGTAACCTTTAGTGTAAGATAGATCAACGAGACTAAACCAAGTACTAGCATAGCATGCACACTGTCACCTTCATGCATATGTAGGAGGAATAGATCACATCAATATTATCATAGCAATAGTTAACTCCATAATCTACAAGAGATCATGATCATAGCATAAACCAAGTACTAACACGGTGCACGCACTGTCACCTTTGCACACATGCAGGAGGAATAAACTACTTTAATAACAAATCACTAGAGTAGCACATGGATAAATTGTGATACAACATGCTGCAATCTTAAAGAGATATAAATAAGCACCTCACTATGCCATTCAATGAGTAAGTATTCTGTGAAATCTAGCCTAAGAGACCCACACGGTGCACACACTTGTCACCTTTACACACGTGGGACGAGGAGTCTCCGGAGATCACATAAGTAAAACCCACTTGACTAGCATAATGACATCTAGATTACAAGCATCATCATATGAATCTCAATCATGTAAGGCAGCTCATGAGATTATTGTATTGACACACATAGGAGAGAGATGAACCACATAGCTACCGGTACAGCCCCGAGCCTCGATGGAGAACTACTCCCCCCTCATGGGAGCAGCAGCGGTGATGAAGATGGCGGTGGAGATGGCAGCGGTGTCGATGGAGAAGCCTTCCGGGGCACTTCCCCGCTCCGGCAGCGTGCCGGAACGGAGATCCTGTCCCCCGGATCTTGGCTTCGCGATGGCGGCGGCTCCGGCAGGTTTCGTGGGTTTCGTCAATTGGTCTCGGGTTTTCTCGATCCAGGGGCTTTATATAGGCGAAGAGGCGGCGCAGGAGGGCCGACGGGGGGCCACACCATAGGGCGGCGCGGCCCCCTCCGGCCGCGCCAGCCCTAGGGTTTGGTGGCCCCGTGGCCCCCTCCGGTCCTTCCCGGGTGTTCTGGATGCTTCCGATGAAAATAGGAACTTTGGCGTTGATTTCGTCCGATTCCGAGAATATTTCGTTACTAGGATTTCGAAACCAAAAACAGCGAGAAAACGGAACTGGCACTTCGGCATCTTGTTAATAGGTTAGTTCCAGAAAATGCACGAATATGACATAAAGTGTGCATAAAACATGTAGATAACATCAATAATGTGGCATGGAACACAAGAAATTATCGATACGTTGGAGACGTATCAACGGCTAACCTGCTGGCCTGGCCGGAACGGGTCATGTGCCGACGGCCCCGATATTTTGCCGTCGGCACAGGATCTGGCCGTCGGCACCTCGGCGCGTTCTCGTAGTGAGCTTTATTATTTGGGGAATCAACTTAATCCAGGCGGGTGTTTCAGTCATGTCATGACGACGTGCCGCATTTTGCTGATTTGTGTACCTTTGTGAGTGGTTTCACAAGTTTGTTCCCATCGAACCACTCAAAGTAGGTGATGCACATCCCGGACTCGTCACTGTTCGTCACTGTTGCACGATAAAAATAATGGTTCGAGGTTTAGCATATGACAAGCAAAACATGAAATGACTCAGCCTTAACATCAAAAAAGTTGGGAAAAAATGGATACCTGGTAAAGTTATCTGACATGATTAAAGGGTAACTCTGTTCCAATTGTCATTGCCGCATGACCATGCCGAGTAATAAGAATCAATGCATCTGAATAATGCTTGCAATATATTGTATGTGAGTGCATCATGTAGTTTGTGGCTCATCGGTGAGTTTCCGACGATTTGTTCACGAAGGTACGTGCCATCAAGTGTCACCAGCCGGGGGTGTGGGTGTGCTATCCATTGCCTGCAAAAGGAATGGTCTGTGCCATGTGTATTGTGTTTTCTCTGCCTAGTATAATTCTATGTTTATGAGGAGAAAGCACACAATTAGGCCTTGATTCTGGTTTGGCGAAAGCTCAGTTCAAAAAAATACAAAAAGAGGTGCATACTTAAAACACGAAGTTTACCTTACTAATGTGGAAGCGGGTGCAGACTTGGCCCACTCTTTTATGGCAGAAAAAGCTATGCGCGATTGCTGTGGCGGAAGAGAACCAGCAGCCCAAGGCTCACGAGCAAAAGGGGATGCATTCGGTCTATTCTTTGTGAGCTGCATGGAAGATGCCTGCCCAAACATAACAGCACCCTCAGGTGGGCTTTTATCACAATAGGTGAGGGTGAGTTGTGTGACAAGGCCATTCACAAATTCAGCAGCAATTACCGCGGGTGCGACATTTTTTTTCGATAAATGATGCTTTATTATTTTTTGAGAAGCAATTACATCCAGCCTCTGCATAACCAGGATGCACACAGCCGTTTATGAGTCTTAAGTCCAAAAGATATCAAACGAAAATGCTAGGCGGAATACATATCGCAACGATGAATCATATAACGTCTAAGGTATGGGTGGGGCTTCAATCCGTAGACTATGCTGCCACCCATGTAGGAAAAAGTATCCCTCGCCGTAGCCTCCAACCGTGTACAGACCTCCGTAAATAGGTCTCGGTTCTCCATGCGCTGAAGAGGTAACCACAAACGGAGAATACCTGTACATCTGTAGATGACCTGCAACAAAGGGCATTTTTTATCGTTAAAAATCTTGTCATTTCTACTCAGCCAAAGCCCAGATAACTGATAGCGCCTCCACCCTAAGAAGCAACTTGAACCTTGAATCTATACCATGAAGCCAATTGCCAAAAACATTGGCCACACTAGTCGGAGGATACATGGTAGATGCTACTTGGATGACAGACCAAATAGATCTCGCAAATTGGCACTGGAAGAAAAGGTGTTTTATGGTTTCATCCTGATGACAAAAAACACATCGAGTACTTCCGTGCCAATTCCGCGAAGATACCATCGAAAAAAAAAAAATTTAATGGTATCTTCATCTTCCAAATTTTCTTATTATTATCAACTGGTATATCAGAATGAAGTATGGCGTTGTATAAATATTTGACCGAGAAAGAGCCATCTGCATGTAAATTCCACCTAAATTCATCCGGCTCAGGTGATAAGTTAATATTCCCCAGCCTTTGAATTAGTGCATTCCATGCCAATAGCCTTTGTCCTAGCAAAACTCGTCTGAACGTCACATTCGGTGGCGAGGTAGCCATTACTGTGGCAATGGTATCACCTTGGCGACGAACAATACTATACAACGCAGGATACTGTTCACTTAGGGGGGCATTGTCTAACCGAACATCTTCCAGAACCATATCTGTGCTCCATTCTTTATCGAGAAAGTACCATGACGAAAAAAGACATTTTGTGTCGCCATGAGATCAGCCCAGAAGTGTGAATCCCCAGGTTTCCAAACTACTTGGGATAACGTCTTCAAATCGATATATTTTCTCCTAAGAATAGTTTGCCAAATCCCATCCTCTATAAGAAGAATCTTAAAAGGCCATTTACCCAGCAGAGCTGAATTCTTGACCTCCAGGTCATGAACTCCAAGCCCGCCTTGATCTTTGGGACTATAAACTATATTCCATTTAACCAGTTGATATTTCTTTTTCTCGCTGTCTCCTTGCCAAAAGAATCTGGATCGATCATAATCGAGTTTGTGCAGGATTCCTTTCGGCAATAGGAAGAAAGATAACATATACAGTACCATATTTGTCAGTACCGAATTAATGAGTATCAATCTTCCCCCTAGGGACAACAATTTACCTTTCCAACTACTAAGGAGTTTTTGTAATCTTTCTTCCACTATTTTCCATTCAGCAATTGTAAGTCTTCAATAATAAATCGGAATACCCAGATAGCGAATAGGAAATTGGCCTTGCCCACAACCAAAGAACTCATCATACAGAGTTGTATCATTTTGGACTTCACCGAAACAACAATTCACTTTTATGGAAGTTGATTTTTTAATCCCGACATCTCCCACGTCGCACTATACACACTCCATGAAACCGAATACAGATTTGAAGTACATGCACTGCACAGATCTCGAGATGAAACGAACGGCCGGGATTCCGAGCCATGTGTAGCTCGGGCTACAAAGAGGGTTTTCGTGTAGATGTAGATTTTGTTTGGTTATTAAATAAAAAGTGTAGTGAAGTTTTTTTTTATACTCACAGCATTGGCATAACCGGGCCTATGGGCCAAATTAGCTCGACCTGCTTTCGAACGCATCCAGCCATTCCCCGAGTGATTCTAAAAAAAGAAAGACATGCCCCAAGTCCACAATTGATTCCTTCGATGACTGGTGGACGGTGGACGGGAGCTGAGGCAGGGTTCCCGCGGAGGCTCGGGACGGCCGCGGTGGTCAGGGGAGTGGAGGGGTCGCCAGGGACCTGACTGCGAGGGTCGCGAGGCGAGCGTCCTGCCGGACTCGTCGACGGAGGAATTCCTGCGGTGGGGACACTGGACATCTCCGAGACACCGTGTCTCTCTCGATCTCGACCTTGAGGTAAGAAATCCGATTAAGCCCATCATCATTATCTCAGCCACTTCGAGAAATTCCGATTGAGATATCGCATTAGCTTTCTCTTATGCTGGTGGTGAATTTGGCAACACGCTACTTTTCCCGATTCATGATTGGGGATAAATCACTATATATGGTATATGCCTGTATGCGCCATGCTATTTATTTTCACACATAATGTAGTGTTTTTTTTCCGCTTGACAACTGGAGTTTGATTCAGGCCGTCGTGGTCTATGTAAGTTTCGTGTATGAATTCCCATGTGTATGGTTTAGTTTTTGGCTATGCGAAAAGCAAAAATTGCATACTACACTGTACTAGACTGGTTTCATTTATTTCCCTATTTTCCTGATGACGAGAGGTACCCTGTCTGGTAGGGATCCTGCGGTGCTGCCAATTGGATTGTAACTATGAAGTCCAACTACGCTTTTTGGCAAATAGCGCCTACATAGGAAATAATCTGGAAGGCAGCTCAGATCATAAAAAATACTTCAAAGTCACAGTTAGGACAGTACAAAGATGTCATATATGTGGGTAAATCGTACCACAGTTTAAGCCAAAAAAATTGAGCATAAATCAGTTCCACAAGAAAGGAGACATCGCCATAACAAACTTCACCGAACAGCTAATCCATCATTTGGGCTTCAGAATCACATTCTGATCTTCACTGTATCGATGGCTAGTGTCCCTCTGGCAAAAGTTTTGGAGATTTCTGTTAGGTAGTCCTTGGTCTTGATCGTCCTATACCGCCTCGGATTCTTCTCATCCATCAGCTCTGATGCTGGCTCGATCTCCCTCTCCGGGTCCATAGAATAGAACATCACCACCGACAGCCGCTCTTTCTCCGCATTGGTCACAACCCTGTGAACTGGACTCTTGAAGAACCCGTTGCTCTGTATCTGGATGCATCATAGGAAATAGAGAGATTTACAGCTTAGATTAACCGTCCACAATACTAGATCAAAAAAAAAAATTGCAACTTTGTGCACACATGTACCTCCATCGCATCTCCCATGTTTACAAGTAATGCATTTGGAATGATTGGCACATTATACCAAACGCCCTCTTTTTGCAGTTGGAGCCCACTAACAGTATCATCGATGAAGACAATTGTGATCACCGTGGCATCGGAATGGGGCTTCAGGCCAAAGACTTGGTCCGGTTTGGGACAGTGAGGATAGTAGTTAAACCTGGCATAGGTTGTTGCATTCTCGTCGAGCATGTTGAGAAAGTAGTCCTCGTGTAAATTGAGGATCTTGGCCAGGTTCTCGAGGACAAGGTTCGTGATCTCCCTGCACCTGGCTGTGTACTCGCACATAACATCCCTGGAGAAATATGAATGATCAGACTCGACCTTCATTTATCATGCGGATTGATCCTAGTAAAAGCCTAAAGGTACCTGAAAGAAGGAGGCTGTGTCGGCCACAGGGTATAGATTCTCCGAGACTCAGGTTCCACTACGAGGTAAAAACGGTCACACCAGTCCAAGGTCTGCTTTTCTGATATGACCATGTCGTTGCCATATCCTTCCACCCTGAACTCCTTGCCATCTACAAAGTTTGAGTACTTCTGCTTCTCTTCCAGTGGGAGCTTGTAAAATTCTCTGGTCACTTTCATCACCTCACTAAGAAAACTTGGTTCCATGCCATGTCCAACAGCCTGAAGAAAGATCGATCAGAAATCCTTTTGTATGGTTCATTAAAAAAAATCAATGAAAGTAATCAGGAAAATTTACCAGGAAGAGGCCCCAGTTCTCCAACGCGGACTGCAACTTGGCAGTCTCCTCGACACTGTTGTCAGAGTCAGACAGGCGGCTGAGATCGACGATGGGGATGGGCTCAGGCATATCGGAACCAGCTACAGAAGGACGATCTTGCTCGGGAAGGACGTACCGCCTTGGTGGCTCTTGCACGCCAGCCACCAGCTCTTGCACAATAGGAGGTATCTTGACTATCTTTGATGGTTGACCATCAGCCATGGTTGCTTTTTAGTTGTTCGTGCTGTGAGTTTGACCTACCGTATTCCAGTTCATCAGTTTTATTGGCATGGATATTGATACTCCTCTGTGATTCTCTGGGACTCCTTGTGGACATCATGATTGTGACTTTGTTTTCTTATCTTTGTTTTTGTCCCACGCTTCAATTAGTAAGTACAAACCGGTGAATATCTCGAGGGGCACAGGAAGGGACGACATGTGTAGCATAATATTGAGTACTGCATGCCCTATGCGGACGCCTTCATGTTTCTCTCAGTTCAGATGCTTTCTCCCTTCTTGTATAATTTGTTTGTTCTGTTAGGTTCCTTTTTTTTTAAATACATCGCTGTTGCTTAAATAGAATAAGTATTTACACCTTAAGAAATATTAATAGCTGTTGAACTTTGCTTGCACAGCTGGAGGCACTTCCTAGTGAACTTTGTTAGCTATAAGTATAAATGGAGTGCAACTAGATCCTCTGCAGCCATTTCTTACACATTCTAGAATGATGTGTTGGGATGTAAGAAGATATGCCCAATTCAGTTATTCACAATGAGAAATCACATATACAGTACCAAGCGCTAGCATATTATTGTTTATTTATATATTATCACTGAATATATAACAATCTATATTTTTATTTATTTATATATATCACACATATACATGTTGCAATACTATGCCTGCAAAATTTGGGGCAGAAGTGGTAAAGCTTGGAAGCACTAAATCTGCATATAACAAGTATGTACTTTGTAGTTGCTGAAAGTTTACCCTATAACTTTACTCCACATAATAAATCCTTTTCAGTTGGGAGCCAGGGTCGGATTCCCACTGATAATTACCAAAGCCTTGCGATTGATGTGCCAGTGGGCAAGATTTCTCACCCCTGGTCAACTATACAGTTCTTACAGTCATTTCTATGACCTTCTAGAGGAAATTTATTATCTTAGTCTGGTTTATCTCATTGTTTTTTTTTTTTTTTTACTTTTGAGATAAGTTGATTTCTGGGGTTAGTTTTAGTATTGTTACTGAGGCAATCGAAAGGTACAGCAAGATGAATATATGGAGACCTAATTCCTAATTAGAAAGTTGAGTTTGTCTTAATCAGTGTGGTCAAAATGAGTATACCATCCTTCACCACTAGCGATACCATCAGGAAAACAAGGAAGACACTAATGGGACAGAACGTACTTCCGTAATCCGAAATGTAAAAGAAACTAGAAGGGGTAACACTTGAACTAAAACACGTACAAAGTTGAACTAAAAGACATACAAAGTTTGTATAACAATTGTTTAGTTGCTCACCACGTCTACAAAGTTGTTCGTACATGTCCTTGGATGATACAATCATACAAAGTGTCCATATATATGAATACACCTTAGCACACGTGTATCCATTAAATTGAAGCATAAACCAGTCCCATAAGAAAATAAAGATCGACGGAAGAAACTTCACCTTGCAGCTAATCAATCTTCTGCACTTCAGAGTCGCACTCAGATCTTCACTGCATCGATGGCTAGCGTCCCTCTTGCAAAAGTTTCAAATAGTGTTGCTATGTAATCATTAGTCTTTATCTTTCTGTACCGCACGGGTGTCTTCTCATCCACCAGCTCTGACAATGGCTCAATCTCCCTCTCTGGGCCCATCGTATAGAACATCACCAACGACAGCCGCTCTTTCTCCGCATTGGTCACTACCCTGTGAACTGGACTCTTGAAGAACCCATTGCTCATTATCTGCATGTATCAGATGAACAGCAAGAGTTACAGCTCAAAAAAAATTCGAATTTTGTTACAGCTCAAATTAACAGTCCAAAATACAAGATCCTGAAACTTTAGAACACATGTACCTCCATCACATCTCCTACGTTCACGAGCAGGGTGTTCGGAACGATGGGCACGTCGTACCAGACACCGTTGTTCTGCAGCTGGAGCCCACTGACGTTATCATCGATGAAGACGATTGTGATCACCGAGGCATCAGTATGAGGCTTCATGCCGAGGACGTGGTCCGGTTTGGGGCAGTGAGGGTAGTAGTTAAACCTGGCGTATGTCAAGGAATCCTCGTCGAACATGTCCACGAAGTAGTCCTCGCGTAAATTGAGCAGCTTGGCCAGGTTCTCCAGGAAAAGGTTGGCGATATTCCGGCACCTGACCGTATACTCACTCAGAACATCTCTGCCGAAATCTCAACAATCAGATGACTGTGATGGCTACTTATCAGTTGACACGCATATGTACTGCAGTAAAAGCCTGAAATGTAAGGTTACCTGAAAGAAGGAGGCTGTGTTGGCCACAAGCTATTGATTCTTCGAGACTCGGGTTCCACTATGATGTAGAGGCGGTCACACCAGTCTAGGATCTGTTTCTCTGATACGACCATGTCGTTCCCGTAACCTTCAATCCTGACTTCATTACCATTCACCAAGTTTGAGTACTTCTGCTTCTCTTCTAGTGGTAGCTTGAAAAAATCTCTAGTCACTTTCATCACCTCACCAAGAAAACCTGGCTCCATTCCATGTCCAACAGCCTTCAGGAAGATTGATCAGAAATCTCGTTATAAAATAACACAAAGCAATCTGCGGGAAAAGTTTACCAGGAATAGGCCCCAGTTCTCCAAGGCGGACCGCAGCTTGGAAACCTCATCAGCGTTACTAGACAGCCGGCTGAGATCAATGATGGGTATGGGATCAAGCATCTCAGAACCAGCCAGGGCTGCGCGGTTTTGCTCAGGAATCACATACCGACTCGGTGGCTCCTGCACGCTAGTCACCAGCTCTTGCACAATTGGGGGTATCGTGACGGTCTTCCATGGTTCTGCATCAGCCATTGTTGCTGCTTACTGATGTTGGTCTGGAATTCCCTTATGCTGTTGGCGCAGTTATATTGGAATGCGATGCAAAAGTCAGCCATTAGTCACAAAGGAATATCTTGACTTTCAGGTGGATAATATAGGCTGCTCTTTTGTCCACTTCTATAGAAGATGACAACGCACGTCTGTCAGTGGCATCCCTGTTCAACGAAATTTGTTCTGAAGCGCGGCAATGGGCGGACGCGGGGCCCGAGGTGTTCGCCAACTCCTCCCCTAGGATAGGTCCTCTTTCTTGTGTCGAGTTGTATGGCGGGGTGTATCCTCTCGAGGACTTGTACATATAACCTTCTTTTCTATCAATGCATCGAAACGCAATGCTTTTGCGTTTTCGCGGAAAAAAAAGATGACAATTTTTATGTGCACAGGTGGGTAGATCAGGATGTAGAAATCAGTGACCTAATTATGGGTATCACATGGTTCACATGCCATCTACTCCCACTATGAATAACTTACCTCTGCTTCCCCCACTCCGTTTTTTATTAGCTTATTTTCGGGTACCACAAATGTAGACCGAGCTACATGTAGCTCGTTTAAAAAAATATCAAAAAAAGGCATTTAAAGTTTCAATCAAACTAGGGTTGAGACCAATGATGGGTATGGGGTCAAGCATCTCAGAACCAACCAGGGCTGCACGGTTTAGCTCAGGAATCACATGCAGACTCGATGGCTCCTGGATGCTAGTCACAAGCTCTTGCAGGATTGGGGGTATCTTGACTGTCTTCCATGGTTCTGCATCAGCCATGGTTGCTGCTTACTGGTGCTGGTACTTGGTACTGAACTCCCTTACGCTGATTTCACAGTTTTATGAGATGACGAGAAGGTCCACCATTGATCGCTCCCGTCGCCACCCCGAGGCGACCGGGGCGTCCCCCTCCTCCCCAACCAACTGCCGCCACCTCCCCCTCCTCCCCTGCCGCCGCCGTTGGCGCCGGGCAAAGCCTGCACGGTGCCGGCGGCGGCGGAGCTCCTCTTCTCCGCGTGCTTGGAGGCCCGACGGGGTGGCCCCTTCCTCGCAGCGTTGAAGCGCGGTGGCACCGGCTCCGGCCGAGGTCGCGGGCGGCGCCTCTTCGCCCCTCGTCGCGCCTCTGGCCGTCCTCCTCCCGTGCGTCAGGCAGGGCCATCGGCGCGGGTCGCTGCTTCATGGTGGGGGGGGGGGGGGGGGGGGCTGCGGCGTCGGTTTTCGGCCGGCGTTGTGTAGGCTCTGCCCGGCGGCAGCATGGCTGCTGGTGGCCACGGTGCTGCTCTGGCCGCCGTCGGCCATGGGCTTGAGCCTTAGGGTTCCGGCCAGATCTGGGTTTGCGGGCCCGGATCTGGGCCTGGGAGGGCCTGGCTGGATTTCCCTTCTGCCGTGACGGCGATGAGGCCCTCAGACGCGGGGGTGGCTACATTCGCGGATCTGGCATCATCGTAGCCCGTCTGTGCGGTGTCTTCCTGGTTCTTGCGGAGGGCTCTCGGCACTCGGACGCTGCGCTGGGCAACGTCCTGGCCGGCTTTTTCTGGGATAGGGTTCCTAAGCCGGCGCGTGCTCGCCGGGGTAGGCAGCATGTTCCGTACTGCAACTGCTCTTGCGGCTGCGGTCCCTCCCTCCGATCTACTTGGGTCGCGCTGCCGCAGGTGTTGGCATGCTGGTGGTGCATCCGTCGTGGTGCCGCCAATCCAACGTCGAGCGACGTCTGGTTCCGCGTCTGGCCAGGCTTGGCCTACCAGCTTTTGTGCCCTTCTTGTGGGTGAATCTAGTTGGGGCTAGGTTTTAGTGTGGCTTGGGTTGGAGGTCCGGTAGGAGTTCCGTTCTGTTTGCTCCGCGTCCTCGCGATGACGTCCAGAGTTTGACCCGGTGGGATCAGGCGAAAGCTACGCATGGCCTTGCCATTGCCGGTGACGGCGTCACCTATCAGGTGTCGTTCCCTTATTGAAGGCGTCCCGATGTTGATCCTCCATTTCAAATTGATGGATTTCGTCCCTCCGCCTCAACCCGCTAATCTTGGTGGCCCCGCTTCGGGCAAGCTTCTCTTGTAGTGTCTTGTGGATCACCATTTGATCTCTCGTTGGTGTCCTAGCCCTCTCACCTTGTCGGTCTGGCTGCTTATACACGGCCTTGACTCGGTAGCTGACGGCTCGCCTAGTGCCTTGGGGGGCTTTGCTAGGTCGACGTCTGGTCGTAGTCTTAGCCGATGTGTCTATCCCAATGCCATTGGAAGATGTTGTGCTTCTGGTCTGGGCCTAACCCGAGCTCGGGGGTGGTGGTTCGGGTCTGGGTGAAAGCTTTGCAGGACCTCGATCTCTACCGACGACGATGACGCATTCGGGCGCCATGCACCTTCTTGGAGGTGCCGTCACAAGACCCCCTCTCCTTTGGATCCTCAAGTTCTGCTAGGCTGCTGGCCCATCGTCGAGTCCCCCTTGAGCTGTTGTGTTCATGCGTAGGAGGTTTGTTGGCGCTCGCTCCGGTGCAACAGAAGACAAGGCTCCCTCAACCTGGCGCTTGGTGGCGTTCTCTAGGTTGTCTTTTGTTGTTAGTTTTCGGTTTGCGTTTCGAGTGTGTGTTGTAAGTCGTGGTGTAACTCCTGGCCGGTTGATGACTTCGTTAATTCAAAACCGGGCTCATTTCGAGCCTTCCGTCGAAAAAATTTCACAGTTTTATTGGCCTGGGATGCAAAACTCAGCCATTAGTCACAAAGGAATATCTTGACTTTCAGGTGCATAATATAGGCTGCTCTTTTGTCCACTTCTTTTTATGTGCACATCTTGGTAGGCCAGGATGTGGAAATCAATAGGAGTACCACATGGCATCTAGTCCCACTATGGACAACCTGCTATCTCTGCCCTCGTATATAGCTTGCTCTAACATATATATTATGTTTGGTCTTGAGGTTGGCTTGCGTGGTTTTTCGCGTGAGTTAGTTTTTCCTTTTTCCAGATCTTGTTCTTTGTGCTGCGCTTTTGTGATTTTCTTTTCTGTCATTTGGCGACCTGACCTTAGGGCATCTCCGGCGGGCGACGCATTTCGGACGCTCAAAAGTGGTCGCGAGCGTTCGTTTACGTCGCCTCGCGGACGCCAAAATGACCGCAAGGGACGAAATGTCCGTTTGCGTCGGGGGCTACCTCCAGCGGTCCGACGCATTTTGGACATGCAACTGTTTTTTTTTTGCTACTTCTTTACAGTTTATAGTTGAATGATCAAGTTTTAAACGCGAAAAAATGTACTCATGATGTCATGTTGGTCCAATCGAATAGATTATAGCCTAAACAATTAACCGGATACGTCAATCGACTAGATTCAAACATATTTAACATACAAATAAGAAGAAATTTAAAACATATAAACTAAAACTATTTTTTGGCCTACTTGTTCGAAGGCCCTGCGTCGTCGTCGTCGCGGAAACTCCTCCGCCTCTTGCTTGTCACCTCGTCGTCAGAACTGGAGGACGACGCGCCCGTCGAGGACTTGAAACTGGAAGAAATGGCGCCTTCGTCGTCGTCGTCGGTGAACGGACGACGACGCGCCGCCCGCGCCAGCGCCCTGGACTTCTTCCTTGCCGCCGCCTTGTCGTCCGCCGCCTCCTGCGCCTCCAATCGGGCGAACTTGCTGTCGGAGTCCTCCTCCTCCTGGCCCTCCTCCTCGTCGTCGGCGTCGCTGGCAGCACCGCCTCCGTCCTCCTCCTGGCCTTCGCTGCCATTGCCGCCTCCCTCCTCCTCGTCCTCACTCGGTGTGGAGGTAGGGTAGCTAGGCGTGGAGCCCGGATCGCTTGGCGTCGCCGGCGATTCCCACCAATGCAGGAATCCGGGCGACTTGCCCTCGCTCTCCCAGTCGGACGGCAGCGTGTAGTCGCTCATGACGTGCCGGTGTTGGAGAAGAAGAAAAGAGGATGAAGAAGGAGGCGGTTGAACTTGAATTACCGTAGACGCGGGGGTTATAATGTGCGCGGATTAACGGTGGCGCGTAAAACGAAGAGGCCGCGGTTGCTCTTCCGCGGCGGTTCAGCGCTCCATTGCGGCGGTTGGTCGCCGGCGGTTGTGAATTCGAGGCCGATCGAACCTAGGTCGCTGCCATGAGGGCCCGTGGGGACGCGAGCGGACGCTCCGTGCGACCGCCGAGCGTCCGCGGAGACGCAAACCTGGCGCATATTTGGGCCAGGTTTGCGTCTCCGCGGACGGCCCGATCACTTTGCGTCGCCCCGCTGGAACAGGCCCCAGACGCATTTCCGGTCACACCGGACGCAAACGGTCGCTCAGCGTCCGGTTGCGTCGCGCCGCTGGAGATGCCCTTATGTACTCATGTGCTTTCTTCGCGTTCCTTCTATTGCAAATAATACACACTTAGACGCCTGCTTTAGGGGAAAAAAAGGTTCCACCCTGAGAAAAAAACTTTTCCATCATGTGCATTATCTTCTGATTTTTTTTAGTTTTAGTTCTAGCGGTTGGTGGCTGGTCTACTCACTGATGACTGTGCGGACGGAGAAGAAGACAACTTCATCTTGCTTACTGCAGCCTCTTCCTGCAAGAGAGCACAACAACCAAAGAGAGGGCAGACCAGGATCCTCCCAAGAAATATCCAAGAACTCCGATGGCTGATGAGTCATGGAGGCTGCCAAACTCTGTGCAGCAACTGGCTTCCACCGTGCAGGAACCACCAAGCAGGTACTTGCTTAGAGAGGAAGAACCGCTTGGTAGGAACCTGGCTGGTACCGAGATGCCAGAGCCCATTCCAATGATCGATCTCGGCCTGCTGTCAGCATCCAACGATGCGGATGAAGCCGCCAAGCTGCGGTCAGCGTTGCTGACTTGGGGATTCTTCCAGGTGAGCCTTACTTGTGTGTCTACATTTTTGCTCATGGAGCAGTTGTTTTTCTTTAACACTCATTAGCCTTCGTGACAAGGTTTCCAACCATGGAATGGAGGCCTCTCTAATGGATTCTGTGATGACTGCATCAAGGGATTTTTTTCGCCTACCGCTTGAAGAGAAAAGGAAGTACAGTAACCTAATAGATGGGAAACATTTCCAGATGGAAGGGTATGGAAATGACCAGGTGAAAACTCCAAATCAAAGACTGGACTGGTCCGATCGACTGCATCTTAAAGTTGAGCCAGAAGACGAGAGAAACCTTGACCATTGGCCCATACGTCCAGAATCTTTCAGGTGATCTATATTTTGATACATGTGTTCATATATATGGATCTAGCTTTGCTGTCAATTTTGCACAACAGAGTTAATTTGCCCTGGTGCTGATTGCAGGGATGTTCTACACGAGTACACATTGAAGAGCAAGAGAATCAAAGACGACATCCTTCGGGCGATGGCCAGGCTACTGGAGCTTGATGAAGATTGCCTCGTTAACCAGTTCAGCGACAAGGCTCTAACTTATGCTAGATTCAATTACTATCCTCCATGTCCAAGACCTGATCTTGTGTTGGGCATAAAGCCTCACTCTGATGTCTTTTCTCTTACTGTTCTTCTCATGGATAAAGATGTCCAAGGACTGCAAGTTCTTAGAGATGGAACGTGGTACAATGTCCCAACTGTATCTAACTACACCTTGCTGATCAACGTTGGTGTTACAATGGAGGTAGCTATCTCTGAACCTCAAATAAATTTCTCCTACGTTTTGTGATGATTCAGATGTGCTAAAGTTTATTGTTGCCCGTTTCTGTCACAGATAATGACCAACGGGGTCTTCAGGGGGCCAGTGCACAGGGTTGTGACAAATGCTGAGAAAGAGAGGATCTCGGTGGCTGTGTTCTATGGCATGGATCCTGAGAAAGAGATTGGACCAATAGCTGATATGTTGAACGAGGAGCAGCCGGCGCGATACAGGAAAATGAAGAACAAGGACTTCCTAGTCGCGCACTATGAACATTTCACTCGAGGAGAGAGAGTTGTCGATTCATTAAAGATATAAGTACGGTGGCTTTGGTTTAAAAAACAGATAAACTTCAGTAAGGGGTGAATCTGGTGGGGAAAAATCCGGTTTATATTGAAGTTTGCGTTAACTTGTTTCTACGAGAATAAGCATAACCCTGGGACTACAAGCCACAAATGCAGAAGCCAAAGGTTGCCAATGTCAGAAGAAAATAGATGACTGAATCCATGTCACTGGACACAACATTTGTTCCAACCGAAAATACTGTAGCAGAAGCCAGAAAGATGCACATTTCGTGATCTTCTCGTCGTAGAGTGGTATACCGGTAGAATTATTATTTGCGATTTTCAAGTGGTAGCGTCTTGTTGACTGCGGGTTGTGGCACAAGCATGCTGGCACACTTTACTCCACAAATGTCACTTTTTTTTTTACCTAGGGTGGCCTTGGTTTTCTCTTTCAATCAATTTTTCATCAAGTATAGTCATTTCAGTCCTCTGGCCAATACGGAAAACACAAATTACCGAAACTTTGGAAGTTTCAATGATTTTGGAGTTTCAATGATTTTGGAGGTGTCGGAAATATTTCCTAATTTGAGGCGGTCACAAACCGGATTTTGTCAGCTACGGAACCATCCAAATCTCAGACGATTTTGGAATTGCAAATTGAAAACAGATGATTTAGTTAAGACGGTACCCCTCTGTTCTAAATTAAGTGTCATAGTGTGTTGGTGAATTCTGTGGTGGCGGCTAGGGCAGTGCACCAAATGGTGGTTGCAGACGCCCCGGTTTGGCTGCTGGAGGAGATAAACAAATGGTTGAGAGCGTTCTTCTGGGCCGGTAAGGACGAGGTCCAGGGGGGGCAGTGCCTAGTAGCATGGAAAACCATATGTAAACCAAAGAACTTGGGCGGCCTAGGAGTGAAGGATCTAAAATTGCAGGGCTTGGCGCTCCGAGTGAGATGGCTATGGCTCAGACGTACGGATACGACCAGGCCATGGCTAGGGTTACCTGGGCTAAAAGCCCAGAGGCGGAGGAGGTTTTCCAGAGCCTCGCACACTTCAGAGTGGGAGATGGGCTATCGACATACTTCTGGAAGGATAGATGGATCAATGGGTTCACAGCAGAGGAGTTGGCACCCGGAGTGGTTGCGAGGGTCCCAACAAGGAGAAAGAATGAGAGGTTGGTAGGAGAGGCACTACCTCAGGATGGATGGATAGACGACATGGCGGGGGATATGACAGAGGAGCTATGGAGAGAGTGTCTGATTCTCTGGGAGGCAGTGGAACTGTGGAGAGGGACGATGGTAGCCGGGATCACATCTCCTGGAAAGGGGTGGAATCCGGAAGATATTCGGCGAAAGCTACGTATGGTATGCTCTGCCAGGGGAGCGTGAGATGGAGCATGAGTAAGCCAGTCTGGGGATCCTTCTCCCCAATGAAGTGCAAGATGTTCGCATGGCTGGCCCTGAGATATCGACTGTGGACCTCGGACAGGAGGGCCAGACACGGACTTCAGGAGCACCCAGATGCTTGCTACACATGCCTGCAGGAGGAGGACAATGTGGATCATATTCTAACCCTTTGTCCGTATGCGAGACAGGTATGGTGCAGGGTCTTACACAGTTACGGACCCAGGAGCCACAGGAAACCTAGAGAGATGGTGGACCGAGGCACGCAAGCGAGTCAGGAGGACCGATAGGAAGCGCTTCGACTCCATGGTGATTTGCACGGCTTGGACGCTCTGAAAGCATAGGAACGCGAGGGCTTTCGGGGACACCAGGAGACAGAGGAGTGTAGATCAGATGTTATAGGAGATTAGAGATGAATTCCATATGTGGGAGAGGGCTAGGAGAGAGAGGAGTTTAGATATCGCGAGAGAGTAGGACTAGGCGGAGTGGGTGCGTGGGTGTGTTCTCGGGCCGGATGTCCGCATCCGGTTTCCGATTCTTGTAATTGCTGTTGCTCTCTTCTATAAAGATAAGGCACGCTTTGCGCGTGCTCTCGAAGAAAAAAAAAGTGTCATAGTTTTTTTTTTTAAAATAAGCAAATTTACAGACTTTTTTTTAGATTAAAGGCAAATAATTCTCCGGCTTTAAATTAATAAAGCCCTTACGGTAGCTAATAGTACAATACATGATGCGGCATACCGCTTAGCTAACATAAAACGAAACTACTAGAGATAAAAACAAGCACAAGACGTATGCGGCCATCCCCTCGTCAGCTGCCCCCTTGCATCCTCGGGATGTCACTTGCGGTGTGCTCCACGCGCACGAGCCGGAGCTTGTCCACCAGTCGCCCTAATCCTGCTCGATCCCGAGCCTTTGCGGATGGCGTCCACTACTGATATAAGATTATACATTTGTATATAATGTCACTAGGGTGGCAGATCACCTGAGCCTGAAGAATGTGTTTATTGCGCATATTCCATAAGGACCAACATAAAGCGACAAACAAGGTCCAAAGCAAACAGCGAAACCTGTCGGCAAAACTTGATAAAATTATATACTATATATAAAAGCCAGCTGATTTTGTGCTCTCCCGTTGGTTTAGGCACTGTTCATGTGCTAATTTCGCTCACCATTCCCAGTTATTGCTTGACACGTAGGCCTCCCTAAGATTGTTTCCTTATCTCTCTGGGTAACTGCAAGATTTTGATTTTTTTTGGATGTTTATTTTCTCCGCTGGTTGCCGGTTGCCGGTCACCCGAAGTCCCCAACGTTCCAGGAAAGAGAAGTAAAGGATCTCTGTAGCACCGATTTCCAAACCGCTTTGACCATCGTGACCTCTCTGGAAACTGTAGCAGCTCCTCATTCACCTCTCTTTCTCCTCCGATTCCCCATCCCGGTCTCCACCTCCACCTCCATCGGCCCTCCGCCCCTCTCCTCCCAGGCCCCCCTTCCCCGAGCGGGCAGCCTCAAGTACCCCTCTCCGCCGCCAGACCAGAAGGGATGAATAGCATCGGAGGGAGCAGCGGGAGAGCCGCGGCGCCGGTGGGGAGAAGGAGGCTGCACGAGGGCTATTGCCGGCTTTGGTCTCACAACATCGGCGCTAATGCGATCCAGGACGACCGTCATGGCGTTGAAGCTGGCTTCAGGACGAGGGTTGTTCAAGATCAGAGAGAGGAGGTCTTCGTGGGGCGGACTTCCCATATTTTATTTGCTCCAGCTGATATCTGGCTATGCTACATGTGGATCTGGTGAGTTTTGTTAGGTTCGTTACTACACTTTGACTGATTCCATGTGCATCTGCAAAGTTTGTTTGGTGATTTCATAACTAGAGAATGGTGAAATACAACGGTAAATATGGAAAGCACAGACTCCACCACAGAGACGTCCAATACCTTTCACCAGATTTACTACCGTGGTTTCAGTTCTCCTTCTCCACAGAATATCAAAGGTTTTTTTCCTATTGCTATTTTTGTTGCTACCAATTGTTGAGCACATTGGGCTTCATGTGCAGGTTAATTTGAATAGGGTACACCAGTTTGTGCAAGATGTATCATGTATGCCTAATGACTGATCCAAGGCCTCAAGTTTGTATGAAGATAACCATGAAATTAAATTAATAAAACTGATCCAATCTTCTGCTAAGTGTTGAAACTCCTCCCCATTGGCCAGTTCTGGTCTTGCCGAATCTACTAATCTAGGTATGTCAATGTTATTATATACAGTGTCATGATCTTACTTTTATCAGGGGAGATTTTATCATAGTAATCGCCAAGTTTCTGCATTTATGCGCTATTAGTGTTGTTGTTCAGGTAATTGTGATTTACAGTAAAGTGGGTAACCATATGATATTGATATATGAAACTAGGAATTTTAATCATTTAAGCGTATGTAGCTCCTTTTCCAAGATTCCGTTGCACACGTGTTCAGATGATTGTGATTTACAGTAATGGGTAACCATCTGATATTGATATGTGAAACTAGGAATTTTAGTTATTTAAGCGTATGTAGTTCCTTTTCCAAGATTCCGTTGCACATGTAATTGGGAATCTATCATGGAACTATTGGAAGATCGTTTTACTATGAAGTTAGTGACCATGGGTCTTTGTTCCTATTTTCCAACTCCATTGGCTTGCTACTGCATTTTACAATTGAAATTTCCTTTTCAAGCTTAGTATTTCTTTGCCTTTTGCCTTACACTTCTTTCTTGATTTGGCTCTATCTACTGGCTTATGTGCTGATTTAGGTTGTTTGTTCAGTGTTCTCTTTTTCTTCTTCTATTTACTTTTTACCTGCAATTAATTTGAATCTGTCTGGTGGCTTATCTGTAGGTTTAGGTTAGTCACTCTAATATGTTGATTGTCCGCATTCTCCAGGCTGCAATTTCTACCAGTGTTCATGGCTATTGGAACTAACTGAAGATATTATGTTGCAGAAACCTTGGAGAGTAGGAATGCAAGCAATCACAGTGAAAGATTTCATACCTCAAGGATCTCAGAGCAATGTTGTTGCGCGCATATCCCGGATCTAGGAGAACATGGTTCTAGAATAAAATGTCTCTGAAATAGGGTTCATTGTTGTGGACAACCTGGTACCTTCTGAACATTGAGATACTTGATTCCTCCATCATTACCTACACATGAGGTCCATGAGTTAGCATGGCCTTATCATCAAATTATTTATCAATACTTACTAATCATTTAGATAAATAAAACTATAAGAGTATATATCATCTAAGCTCATTTCGTTACCTATCAGTGTTTGCTCTACTCTCAAAACGCTTTACCTTTCAATAGATTGCAGCATTACTTGCTAGCTGAATATTTGCATCCTTGATTTTGGCAACATCTCCTGCACACAAAATACACACAATTAGCTTGGCCTGCATGCTCTATTTTTTTGTTTTTCTTTGACACAACACAACTAGCAGTGATTTTCAGCCTATAGTGCCACTAATTGTCAGAAGAGCTGCTGGTTGTTTACACAGGATGTACACTAAGGCTAGGTCGCATGGATAAATTCAAGAAGAAACTGAAGAAGAGCTCGATCTACAGGCTCGAATCTTTCATGGTTGTCGCTGCCCAGCCCAAATACACGACACCAGATGACCGTACAGAATAAGAATTACTCAGAACACAAAAATCGTTGAGGTTGTACCAGAACCTGAAAACTTTACTCTGTATAAACAATGTAGAATAATCCACACATACACGGAAGAGGTACATACTAACCTGAAAGATTCTTTACAGACAGATGACATAATATATTTTGATGTTTTTTTCTACCAGGACATGGGTTTGACAACCTGATTCACTCACCTACAAATATGGCCATCACTTCAAGCGCAAGCTCATATAACAAAACACTATTTTGACAGTTGCTGCCAAGGTTGCACATACAACGCATGACCAGAACACGCTAGGAGGCTGCATACATTACACACAAGGCTTCTTATGAGACAAACAGTTTGTCAACTTTTGGCATCTAGGCCCCGATGTAAATGTAAGCTATCTTATGTAATGCTCGGATGATAACTAGAACTTTATGTATAATTAGCCAGCTTAGTCAGCACTGCAGTAGCAGTCTATTAGATGTACCTCAAGACTATCTTATGTGATGCTACTTAAAATAGTTTCTCTTTCAGGCTTCTGACATTCAGCACCTAGAAGAATTTTATGTATGCTTATTTATCTTACTAGCATTGTAGTACCAGTCTACTAAATATGATTCCTCTACTCCTCTTTTTTCAAGTGCTACAGACTTTGGCACGTCCACTTACAAATATTACAAGCGTTTACCAGATCAGCTGAAGAAGCACATACAAGTGGTGCAAACTTTGGCATGTCCATTTACAGGACTCTGCAAACATCTACCACATAAAGAAGCTTACATGCGCATGCAATTAGCTGCTACTGAATCTAATTCAGAAACACATCGCCTTAACAAAGCTAAAATTGAATGGCACTATCATTCCATAGACTTGTGAAACGAGAAAGAGTTCATCCCATTTCCGTTAGTTACTTTGTTGCTGCTGGCTGTGAATGTTCAGCTCTTTTTTTTCTGTTCTGCTTTCACATTCCACCAAACTAAAGAAGCCGTTTGTGTGCCTTTACTTCCTTTCCATTTTCTTCTTGCTCTTTTCTTGAGGCTCGAACTAACTTTTGTTACTTTACTGTTTATGTCTAGGCATATTTACTTTATTTTGGGTATCACAAGTTTAATGTGGAAAAAATAAAGACACATGATTTTTTTTTTTGCTTCCAGTAGCATAAGAAGGAAGAACATACCGATCAGCCGATTGACTGATAAAATTGGTGCTCACCGGAAATAGCATCCTGGCCCAGCATCTCCTTCCAGCCTTGAGCCCTGGCGTCACTTGCCACCCTTCGAAGGCCTGCCCAAACAGTAGGGCAAGTAGCTGCCCAGACGAGCCAGGGTGTGGCGCTGCTTGCCATCCCCAGCAGCTCTGCTCCGGTGACTGTAGATTATGCACGACGGTCAGCAATCGTCGCTGCATCGCCGTACTGGTGTTTGCCGTTCCAGCCTCGCCAACTGTGATGTCGCCTACAATGACGACGACTGACATCACGGTGCCGGTGGACATTGGGGATGGTCCATGCTGGTCAGATGGCATCCCCAGGCACGGCGGCCTCCCTTGCATGAGTTGGCCGCCAACACGGCCGCGTCCAGCCTTCTGAGCGACCTCCTGGTCAGTTCTACAGCCCTTCTGCGCCTCCGTCCACCGCACTACCCGGCATGCGGACGGGATCATACACTCAAATTGGCTATGATTTTTTGAGGGGCATTGGAGCATGCTCACCTGCATAAGCTAGAATCAGTGGAGCTGCGGGGGAAGAGTGAGAAAGGGGATCTGGAGGAGAAAAAGAATCTTGGCGTACCTTCTGTAGCGGTGCAGCCCGCGTGTCAGGTGCGTGTTTTGTCCTCTGCTTCTTCTCTTTTGGTAACTTTCCATGTCATGTGTGCTTAGTAGACGGATGAGCATCCAAACTACTTTTTTCGATCAGATGAGCCTTATTATTGTATGTGTGCTGAATTAATCCCCCCTGACATGTATATGTGTCTGTATTTTTTTTAGGTAGATATGTGTCTGTATTTAGTTGATCACAAAATAAAAACGAAATGTTGGCCCAAAATAGAAGTAAACATGTTGGCAATTCACATTCTCTCCTTTGTTATTCCATTAAATCTTCCAAGGAACAAACTACCCTGGAAAATATATCGACTTCAAATGGTAACTAAAACGAATCCTTATAGAAATGTACTGAATATATTGTTGTTTAGACGTCGGTACATACAGAGTTAAAGTACACATCATGTATTGTTTTGGGATAATGAATTATTTTGCGCAATAGAATACATGGTATTTTTACTACAAGAAAATTGAACTTCAGAAGTATTTTGTATTATTGCATTCCCATACTAAATACAATGTAGTTTTTTTTGCGAAACACAGTACAATCAAAGACGCTCATACATACGCGCACACACTCACCCCTATGAACGCACACACGCACACCCTACCCCTATGAGCACCTCCAAGAGACTGCGTTGAAGAATTGATCCGACGGGTCTTGAGATTGACGAAGTCACCACGGGCGCCTCGCTGTCGACGGGAACGTCGCCTCCCACTGAAGAATATTCCGCCTTTATGAGACACCAAAGTGTCAAATCTGAGATTTGAACTCTGGTGGGCTGGGGGTGCCACTGCCCTCCTAACCATCCAACCACAGGTTGGTTCTCTACTAAATACAATGTAGTTGAAAACATGAAAACGTGATTTGACATAACTTCTTTAAATAGAACAATTAAAATTTACCAAAACGCAATTCGCCTACATTGTTGTATAAATTATAAGAAAAACATACTTATGTTTGACCTAAACAAAGTTTACTAAAGAATCAACTACAGGTATAGCTACGGCACCGGCCTTCTGAAAACCTTACTGTGCACACAAGGAGGACATGAACCGAAGCAAGCTCAAAAACTCTGACCTTATCTTTACTATTATATTCAAGTTGGGGATGGTGTACCACTTTGACATCAAACATTGGAGCGATCCTAACCATAGATCGCTCACAGAATACCATCCAACGTCGCTCGGAAAAAATAGAAACTTATTTAATGCGTATGAAGACACAATCAATAAAATAGACAGGTTATTTAACGTCGCTCAACACTTTGATGGTCGTCATTAAAAATATCCATAACGTTTAATCTAATCTTAACAACTTGACACCGTCTGATCGTTTTGGCTTGTCCAGCCTCGCCCGCGCTCGCCAAAAGGAAGCTGCATAAAATCTTAGCCTTCCCGATTAACAACGGATCTGAATTAAATTGGCCGTGATCCCCGGACGTTTCAAAACGTTCATCAAGTACTTGCCTTCTTTGCTAAACTCCTCAAAAAACGCAATCAATTAACCGAGCTATCCCTGGCTCGCTGCTCACCGGGTAGACGAAGCATGATTCCATCTTCTTCCCCAACTGATCAACTGCTTCTCTTGATGTGTCCCATCTCTCCCGTGAACAATTTGGACCAAGGATGATGGCGTGGGCGACGGCCTGGTACCTGCGCTCCGTACTTTTGTAGCCTTCCGGCTATCGTGGTGCTCGGTTGCCTTCATCCTCCTCGCCTTGTCGGCGCTAGAGACGGATGGCAGCAAGTGCCCCTCCATCGGTAAGACCGGTGCCCCTCCATCGGTAAGATCGGTGCCCCGCGATCTCATGGCGTTTTATTTTCCGGATTTGCTTGCGATGGATTGGGTTGTTGATTCGGTTCTTTTGGGGCGGCAAAGCTCGGATCTCAGCGCCCCTTTCTGTACGTAGGTGATCTCGTTTGACATCTCAGGTGTAAGGGTGAGACCAAGAGAGTTAGAGCTTGGAGTTTATGATTAGAATTTTAGCTTAGTTGAATTTCGGATCCAAGCCGCCTGATATTATGTTATTGGCCAGAATGTAGGATTGTGACTATCATCGATTGGGTTAGCTTTAGGAAGATTTTGTGCTATAGGCCACAATGTTAAATTTGGAAGGAATAATTTTTTGCTGGATCTGAGCATCTTCGAAACAGGAGTAGAAACGTCACCCTAAAAGATACTATCAGTTTTCCGTGCATATCAGTTTACCTCAAGCTGCAATTGTATGCTGCTTAGGTGAACCTTGCCAAAACTCTTTCCTTAGCATTGATAATTGAGGCACCAAGACCAAATGTATAAGGCAGCGAGCTATCCCAATGCCTTTCATGCACATGGTTGATCGATACAATTGAAGTTAAATGTGCTTTAGTCCAGTATCGCTTGCAGCAGGTTTATTGGGCACTATGCTCTAACCTAGCTAGATTTGTAACTCAGATTACTCAATAATAGTTCCCCTCTCATACTCTCAGCAAACCCTGAACATATTCTGACCAAGCAATCACTCTACTTCATGTTGTTCTGTTTTGAGTTTAAAGTCTGGTTTCTTTTTACCGAGATTTGTGGAGAGAATTTTTTCACGTAAGCTGGAGTGTTGGATGGTCTCCACAGAGCCTATTTAAACATGTTCACTTGTTCTATGATTGTAAACATGGGTATGTACTACTGTTTCCGTTTTGGTCAACGATTTGAGACGAAATGTTGTGGAGTTATTTGCAATAGCATATTGTCTTCAACCTATGTTCAATGAATATAGTTCATTCCATTCAATTGCTCACCATATTTTTCTTCAACTATTTATTTCCTTTCTCATATTATTTTTAAGTCTGCACTACTTTTTCCTGGTAGTTTTCTTTAAAAAAAATGGGGAGGCTTGTTATTTTAGATATTGTTTTTACAGTATTCACTTCTACCACTTTTAAAACTAACTTTTTTATTATGTAGCCCATCGACTTGGTATGATCACTCCGCATTTGATTTCTTGGTATAGATAATTCATGGTCTAAATATGAAAACATGTTTCATAATAGGCTAGGATAAAAATCATGTTTGAACTAATTCCATGGAAATAAAGGGTTGGGTACTTGCAGTTGGCGAGTATTTCCTCACAAAATAATAGATTTTTGTTGCGTACTAAGCTTGCATTAGTCTTCTCTAAACTTCAACATAACATTGATATTAAATGAAGTCCTTCCTATTTTTCTATATCAGGCGTGAGCCGAACATTAGGATATTCCAACAAACATATGTCTACTTAATATATTTACTTAATGCTAAGACTGAATGCTAAATAGGGCTGAGAAAGACATGCAAATTTCCATTAGAACTATTGTGTGGCATCGTGTTTGTTCAGAATTATCTAAAAGATATGTATCCATTTGAATCAAGAAGCTTGCTTCTCAATCATGGCCTATGCACATATGACACAAACATTATGTATTCTCAACCTGGCAAATAGTATGTATCTGTCAATGTTTGTACTATCTCATATTGGCACATTCCAGCCATCATGATGAAAGGGTAGAATTCCATGGTAATCCTAACAATCTACTAATATTTGTTCGAGTGTTAAAAAACTCCTATTTGGTTGGAGCAGAATACATGGTGGATTTTATAACAAACATGCAACTGTGGATGAGGATATTGTACAGAACAAAACTGAATTCAATGGTAGGAGAGAGTAATCCCTGTACCATTAGGAGGATTGGGCATTACAACTGTTGATGAGATCGAATACTGTATGAACCAAAACTGAATTCAATGGTATGAGAGAGTAATCACTGTACCATTAGCTGGATTGGCATTCACGTTCTTTATATGGGATCACTTCTCAGTGCTTTTTCCCCTTACCAAGAAGTCCCTTATTTGCATCAAACCTCACCTATAATATGAGCGACACTCACACTGAAACCGATGTCCTTCCGAACGCCAAATTCTCTGGTTCACGATCGATGATTTTGAATATGCAGGGATGCAGCTTTTCATTGGTGGAACCGATCCTGTTTTGGCAGAGTGGTTTGTATCCTGCATTGGAGGTGACCTGATCTAAACACGATCATTGAAGGTGACCTCATCTTAACACGTTCATTGAAGATCCTATTATTGCTTGCTCTTTTTTCTTCTTGGAAGTGTCTACCAAGTACGAATTGTTTCTATTACAGATACGATTATGGATTGATATGAGTGACTTGCATCCCGCCATACACCGGTGTTGTGTTCCTTAAAACTCAATTAAGTAGGTGTTTGTACTGGAGAGCTCAAGATACCGGTTTGGGCTACTACCATCTTTTTTATTCGACTTCACGGTGTTTGCCTATTAGGCTATTAGCTACCAATGAACCTGTTGAGTGCAAAGTTAGGTTTCCCTAGGACAAGCACCAATACTGCAAAAAAATATCATCTTATTTTTATTATTTTTGAGTTGTTAACTACAGTGGAATATATTGGTCTGGTGGATGTGCTAAAAATCTTGTTCCCCTACATCTGCTTGCGAATGTGAAACTAAGAAAAATCCTCTGTGCAATAAATGCATTGTTGCCATAAAATTTTCTCATATAATCTTGTATTATTGTAGTTGTGGAATGAGAATTCCAGTTCAGATGGGCTTATGATTGGTATATGGTCATATTTGAAGTCATTAAGGTCCAGGAAATTACAAATAAAACTGAGAGGGACCGGAAATAATCTGTAGCAATTTAGTGGAAAAAAATGTAGATTGAAGATGGATACAAGAAATCTTGCACATTGTTTGAACGAAGGGAAGGCATTCCGATGCTTGAACATCCTTTGAACTACATACATGTCGCTAGAGGTTGAAGCCATTACAGTCAACCTAGCAGTTATAAACAATTTGGGGCCGTAGCAACGCACGGGCACTCAACTAGTGGTTGTAATTTATGACTTACTTTACACTACGAGTATGAAAGATGTGCCCTGTACTAGACTAGACACATATATCCTCTATTGTATATTATTTAGGATAACCTATACCATGGATTATGTTATGTATTCAAACCTAAATAATATTAATACAACCTACTGACCTAACTCTCCTATCACCGGTATTGTTCCATGGACACGGGCGCGGCGTGCCGCCGCGCCATGGCTTCCTAGTATCAAATAATTGAGGAAAGGAGGAGAGGCACCATCTGCATCCCATCATTTGGCGAATTACACTCCATCCAAACCTCACAAGGGAGCAACTAAAAATAAGTGGCTAGATGTTTCCGCAGCACTGCAAAGGGCACATCGCTCATCCGATGGCCCCCGACGGTGGGCAATTACTTCTCTTGTTGTATTGTGATCCAAATTCATTCTAAAGGGAGGCTAACTTTTGACGAGCGGAGCGAGGTCCGTCGCCGGTACGGATCGATGCCACCAGCTATATATACCTCTTGTAAGCCGCCGGCTAGGATTTATCAGAATATAAGATATCCTACGGCGTTTGTAAACACTCCCCGATATAGCGAAACTTTGCTGGCTAGTGCCCGTGGTTTTTTCCCCTTCTGTGTTGGAAGGGTTTTCCACGTTAAATCTCGTGTCTCCGCTGCGTTTTCCTTTACCGTTCTTCGTTACTTGCTTGTCGCTTTTATAACATCTCTAGTGGGTAGACGATCGAGCACCAAATGCCAAGTGAAAATGCGAATCTTGAGGGGGAGCTTGGCAGCCCTATGCATGAGCTGGTCCCACTCAGCTCTGCCTCTCCCATCGAGGGTTTGGCGAAGGCGCAGGTGATCCTGCCCCATGCAGGCCTAGGCCACCGAAAAAACGTGTCTTGATACACTATGAGGAAGCAAACTATCCATGCTCCACCGCTATCCTGTGAACGCTATCAGGATCACTGAACGGTGTCATCCCGATTTATACGGCTACATCTGCACTGCTTTTGCACGCAACATGTGCACGTACAAGTATATAAATAGTTGTTTTGGCGATACCAAAATTTTCAGAAAATTTGTGGCGATCAAATTATAATTAAACTATCCCTGAAGGGTGCAGGCCTGCAGGGGAGGTTTTGATTGATCATCGATTCAGAAGGATCGTAAGGGAGGGAGGGAAGGATGGCTGATGATGAGCAACAGTGGAAGATCCCACCGAACGTGCAGGAGCTAGCTGCGGCCGGCAGAGACGAGCTGCCGAGCCGCTACGTGGTCCCCGACCATGACCGTCCCACCTCCGGCGTCGCCAGCGACGACCCCATCCCCGTCGTCGATATCAGCCGTCTGTCCTCCGGCGCCGCCGACGAGGCTGCCAAGCTGCGTTCCGCCCTCCAGAACTGGGGACTCTTCCTCGTATGAAATTTGACACCTTCCTCTGTTCCTCTTCCCGTTCATATTCAGTTTCATCTTCAGACTATGTCCATTTCTACAGGCCGTTGGGCACGGGATCGAGTCGGCTCTCCTCGACGAGATGATGGCCGTCACGAGTGAGTTCTTCAAGCTCCCACTAGAAGAGAAGCAGAAGTACACCAACCTTGTGGGCAGCAAGAAAGAGTACCAACTCGAAGGCTACGGGAGCGACATGGTCCTCTCCGAGACGCAGGTCCTGGACTGGTGCGACCGGTTCTACCTCGTCGTGGAGCCGGAATCACGCCGTCTCTACGACCTCTGGCCGACGCAACCCCCTTCCTTCCGGGACATCCTGCACCGGTACGCCAAGCGGTGCAGGGAGCTCGCCGAGGGCGTGCTCCTGGAGGTAGGCAAGGTGGTCGGGCTGCGCGAGGAGAGGTACATGGCTGACATGGTGGACGAGAAGGCCGTAACGTACGTCCGTCTCAACCTCTACCCTCGCTGCCCGCGTCCAGACAAGGTTCTGGGCTTCAAGCCCCACTCGGATGGCAACATGCTCACCGTCCTCCTCACCAACGCGGTTGGGCTCCAGGTACTACGCGACGGCGAATGGTACGACGTGCCCGTCGTCCCGGGCGCGCTGGTGGTGAATATAGGGGATACAGTGGAGGTGGTGAGCAATGGTTTGCTCAAGAGCCCGGTTCACAAAGTGGTGGCGAATTCGGAGAGGGAGCGGGTGTCGGTGGGGGCGTTCTACACGTTGGACCCAGAGAGGGAGGTGGAGCCAGCGCCGGAGCTGGTGACCGAGGATAGGCCCAAGAGGTACGGGAAGATGAAGACCAGCGACTACATCACTGAGCTGCAGAAGAGTTTAGCGCGTGGAGAGAGGACTGTCGACAGGGTGAAGATCTGATCGAAATTACCACCTTCCTCCATCTTGAGCTGCCCTTACAAGGATCTACGATAAAGTGCACACGCGCGGGTGAGGTGTTGGATTCAGTTCTACTATATCCAAAATATTTATCATAAAATATATATCTAGACACTATGATAAATATATATTGGATCGAAAAGGGTACTATCTCGGTCCAGCTTTATAAATAACTAGCTAATACCCCGCGCGTTGCTGCGGACTTGTATGATACATATAATGTGAGTTACCAAGCAGGACTAATCTGATGCACGTAGAAAAATTACTTTGTATAACAAACAATGAATGCATGAACGCTGATGATATACCTGGTAACCCAAATATCACTTTTAGTACAAAAATATAACACATTTTTATTAATAGCATGGTTGTACAAATAGTATAATCAGTTACACTTCTATGTTAAATAACACAATAATTTTTATTACAAATATGGTATCGAACCAAATATGAATATTACGTACAATAAGATAAGTAGAAAAAATATTACCCCTGCACACAACATAATTTATTATTGCCAATTTGCATATTCAAAATAAATAAATAAAATCAAATGTTTCAGCACATTGAGGTCCATCCGAGCTGACGTTCTTGTGTTTGGACAAAGCGTTACGCTATGGTCACTACACCAACAATATCCACATTGAAAGAAGAATATGAACAGTCCTGAACCACTTGAAGTAGTATACTGGAAAACAACTTACGTTTGACCATCTATAAAACAACTTATGCACAGAGAATTATAAAAAAATCGTTGCATAGAGGTACTACAAATAATCGAAGCTATGTTTATTTCATTTTAATTCAGTCACTCTGTCAGCATATTTAAGTGAGTTCATGCAGTTGAAAAGACAGCTATGGAAACTGAAAAGAATATAGCTTTCCCTATTCATCACCGTAATATTTTTGAAAGTTTATGAAGTTGCAAGGTGTGCCTGACTACCAAATTAAGTTGCTAGGCGGAATGCAATCATTGGCGATGAGCTAGTAGTAGGTCCTAACTCCTCCTTCCCTACATAATCAGATGAAAGGGAAAAAATGTCAGCATGAGAATGCTATCCAATACTGTGAAAATGCAAACCTTGGGTGGTCCTGCTTTCATAACATGAATATACCAACAAATGAACTGCATACATGCTAAAAAAAACTGAGTAATACCATTTTCTTGATTATCCTTCATGTGAAATTCGTTCTTGATCCACACCTGAACCAAATAAAAAGGGATAATTCAAAGTTCAGCCGCTGTAAACATAACAAATGATGTAATATTGTTCGCAATTCAAGGGGCAGAAACTAAAACAGAGGTAGTTCACCTCTAAGCTCTACGTAGAAGACTTTGAGGTTCCCTGGCTGTACGTAGAAAAAGCTTTGAGGGTGGAGATACATGAATGATCTAGGCTGGATACCAAAGCAAGGATGGAGTCTGCTGTGGCGCTATTTTTATAGGAGCGAGCCGGCAGAAGCGGGGATAAACACTGGGTTGAGAGATGGCTAAATATATATTAGCTGGAGATTAGGAGAGGAAGTGGAGGAGGCATGATGCCATGATTTATTGTCTAAACAGAGATTATATAGATGATTACCCGCACGTTGTTGCGGGCCATTCGTTATTTGGTTATAATAAAGTTGTTAAAAAATAGTTGAAGATAAAATTAAGTAAAAAACTGGATGAGCGGTATGAATAATCATGTGAATCATTTAATTAGCATTTGTTGCCACAATAAAGCTATCATATTTTGTCTAAAAATATTAATGATTTCCTAAAGAACTAAAAGATATCTGAGCTCAATATAAATTGTCCCCAATATACAACTGTCCCACTGAATGTTTGTACACTGTATTGCTGCTTCATCATTTTATTTTACTGAATGTACATATATAGTTAGAAGCTAAACAATGAGAGGTATCTCCTGAGAATTGGTAGTTAGAAGCTAAATAAAGAGCACACCTGGAGATAAATCTATGCACTCATACGGCATGAAGTGCTTTTTCGTAGGACTACAGAGAACTGTGTTAACACACACGATGGAATCGGTGAATCGGTGAATGCACTGTTGGCACTGTTGCTGCAGAAGCGGATGAAAAAAAAAGCTTATCCTCTTTTGTAGTCGTCTCGACCCCTTCACAAAGTCGTAATCTAATATGTACAATTTGTTAAAATAATTCACTGATCGGACGGCCCATCAGAAGCCATGAACACGAACAATTGAATGAAGAGGTTGTGGAAACCCATTACTCGCTGTCAAAGTGTGATTCTTCAAGTGTAATAATCCCCGGTTGTGGAAAAAAATCTTTCTTCTTTTCTGCATGAAGTTTTCTTCTTATTTTGAAGGATCAACCATTGTGAAAAGCTGTAAGAAATACTCAAGTGCAGCAAAAGGACAGGTATGAATTAAGCATGGACAAAAGATACACATGTACTTGAAAATGTACCGAGTACCACCAGGGGAATCAAAAGAAAACACATTCGATGGCAAGAATAACAGAACCTGGCAGGTAAAGCAAAATCCAAAGTCACTCGGGAAGAGTAGTAAGTTGTAGCGGAGGGTCTCAATGCCTGCAATTTCATATGGTAATACTGCCAGCAAGGGTGTTCTTGCTGCGCACAGTCATCGACCCATTGAGATGCCGCCGAGAGGATATGCAGACTGCTTTTATAGGACATGGCGATCTTGTAGCATAATGAGCGGGTTGAGAGGTAGACGGTCAGGTGGAGGAGCACCATTCGAAGATTGAAGGACGCCACTAATTAAGCAAAGGCCGGCAGTTTACCAGCCACTATACAGAACTTAGATTAACAGTGTGAGGCGTGATGGGAGATTAAAGGAGGGATCTCCCAAACGACATGTTGGAATTGATGATTAAGTGGTGAGAGAGGAGGTGGCAGATGCGTTACAGCAAAAGAATATAGAAAATGGCTGAATTAGTTAATGGGGTAAAAGGAGAGAAATGACGCATGAAAGAGGAGAAGGTTCTGCATCAAAGTAATAATTGGTAAGATAAATTCGAAAGTGGAGATATGTGACCGCATGACTGACGGTGCTCCTGAGAATTTGGTAATTAGCAAAATAAAAATTGAACAAAAACTGTAGTAATTTGCTGACATGGAGCTGAAACTGCGCAAGTGATGTGGCATGCTTGCATGTTGAGAGAATTACCTTTAGTGGGTTGCTCCTATTTAGATATTATAGATGCATATATACTACTAGCAAATAAAGGCGCGGCGGCATGCCGCGCCCGTGTAGCTACATTTTTTTAATTGCTAGTTTATTTGATTATTTACAGAGTGCCAGGTTGAAAGTGTGGTGTACTAAAAAGGGAACGGGGACATTTTTGCAATTCAACGGGCTATACGGTTGTCTGATTTGGTGGGCTGCACTACAATACATGGCCCATATGTGACGAATCGATACTAATTGCTTCGTCTCATCCTCTAAAACACGATTGCCTCATCTCATTTTTTTTGCTAGCTTCTTTCTATATTTTTAGTATAGTATATATGTCTGACTGACGGGACTCAGGCGATAAGAAGAAAAGAAAAGAAATAGTGTCCGGTTGCTAACGCCTATCGATGAGCAGAACCATTCGAGATTTGTGAGTAAGTGTCCGGTAGAGAAGAGAAGCGAGAGTTTTACTCCGTCACCGTCCCCACCGATACGGCCTAGCTGCAGGCCAAGATCCAACAGCTCGGCGTCGCTAAGTTCATTAGCGAGCTTAGAGAGGGAGGACCACCGGTCGCTAGTACGAAGCAGCGGCAGGAAGCGGCGGAAGAGCAGCAGAGCGGGAAGAATCGGTGGTAGCAGCCATCGGCAGATGGAGAGCAGCACAAGGCGAATTGGGGGGAAATGATTGAAGTGACCGGTCTGAGTAACGCATGCAGATCCATCAGCTGGCTGGTATGTTATTATTTCTTGACTACTTAATACTGAAAACGGGTATCTGTTACACTGCAACGCTAGAAGCATCAAAATCTGAAAAGTGAACAACTTGACTTAATCATACTATTTCGCTGTGAACAATTGAACTATTGTGTCTGCATATTAATTGGTACCATCAAGTTAAAGGAAACAAAGGAGAAAAAGTTTCAGGAGAAAAGTGACAGCAGTCTCCTGAATTTTATTCTCAAAATGAATAATTGACGGATTCTTGTGCTGGACGGTACATATAAACTAACTAAATCTAGAAAAGCAAGGCAAAAGCCAAATCTATATAGTATAAAAGATAGCCCATTACCAAAGGATCCAAGCAGAACAGGAAGAGATGATATGGAAACAAATACTGATTATGTTACAACCATACAAATAGTCACTAATTACAGCAAAGGGGCCGCTGAACATGGAATACACCAACTGTTAATTTTATACTCGAAAGTGCAGTAGTTCTTGTGGGTAGCTTAAACAATGAATGTAACAGTCATCTAGATAGTTGAAGTTTGGTACCTGACTACTTGAGAGATATCCTGGTCCTGCAATCAGTTGTACCGATATATCTGTGTTAAAAATCCCAGTTTTGCCTATCACCCTAACACACTACTTCATTATGAAACTGACATAGAAGAACTACTAATTCAGTAATCAATGTCATCTTACTGAGCCAAGCTGATATGATAAAACCGAAATGTGGCAATTAAAACAGCTTCATAGCATTTATGCAGACAGAATACATGATCACAAAAGGTCCCAGTACAAACTTACTGGCTGCACTTGTATTGAAGGGCAGCCAGAATGAGCAGGAAACTTGATGGCGTCAGTAAAGAGTTAATTCTGTAAAAAGAACAGTGAAAACAGCATTAATGAACTGATTGTGCAAAATACATATACTAATAGTCTAACAGTATGCGCCCGACGTTTGCATTTTAAACTACGCCGAGGACATGGAGGTGTGGTAGGATTCGCAGGATAAACAACATGAAAAAATATCCAAAACAATGATGTTAGGTAGTGGTTTGCAGAACATCCAACCTTTACTGCTCCAGTAAAAACAATACAAAGCATCAGCCACTTCAAAAATCAGAATCTAAATCTACTTGTAGATGGCAATGTGATGCAAAACTGCCAATGGAGAAAACAGTGTCATTCCATCATCTAGATGTTACAACTGGAAACAAACTGCAAAGTTGCGAAGCTAGCTCTATTCAGAAGTGGATGACGAAGCAACTTCCCATTACATAGTGCAATAGATAAGCAAAGAAAACATACTACACAAACAAATGGCCTAGTACAGTGAATGAACAATTTGTGCCTCCTGTGAGATGATGTGGATGTCCGCAAAGGACTTGTGCCAGTGGTGTTCATAGCGGCACGCTGCGGCAGCGATATGATTATTCAGTAGATGCAATTCCCAATAGGGTCAGTAGAACTCTGTTGGAACTGCACATTCCTTTGATTCATGTCTACCATCCATTTGATTCAACTGAACACTGCACAGCCATAACAATGAATTGTTCCAACCAAGTATTGCTTCGACCATAACTCATGCATGACCATAAACTCAAGTGATTATGAGAAATGGCAGTAGATATGGCCATTAAGTACTTTGTTCTGGCTAAAAGAGGAAGGAACGATCCAGTGGATCTGTTGACTTTTAATTGCAGCAAAAGAGAAAGTATATTGCTTATTTGCAGGTGTATGGATTTAGATAATGAGGTGGTGTAGTTGGCAGTACACTTTTTAATGCCTTGTGAGAGCAGGTGTAGTATCAATATCTAATAGGCTAAGTAATTATTCTAAAAAAAATCATGGTCATTATGATCTATCTTGATAGTTAGCAGAGATGTGATATAGATGTCCTAGAGTGACCAAATTGTAGAATCATCCAGGCGAGCAGGAACTAAGCTTGGGGATGCTGATACGTCCCCAACGTACCTATAATTTCTGATGTTCCATGCTTGTTTTATGACAATACTTACATGTTTTGCTTGCACTTTATAATGTTTTTATGCATTTTACGGAACTAACCTATTAACGAGATGCCGAAGGGCCAGTTGCTGTTTTCTGTTGTTTTTGGTTCCAGAAAGGCTGTTCGGGCAATATTCTCGGAATTCGACGAAACGAAGACCCAACATCTTATTTTTCCCGGAACCTTCCAGAAAGTCAGAGGGGGACCAGAGGAGTGCCCTGGGGGCCCCACACGTGGTGGCGGCGCGGCCCAGGAGGGGGGCGCGCCCCCCTAGTGTGAGGAGGCCCCGTGGACCCTCCGACTCCGACTCTTCGCCTATTTAAGCCTTCGTGACCTAAAACATCGATACCAATTGACGAAACTCCAGAAAGACTCCAGGAGCGCCGCCACCATCGCGAAACTCCGTTTCGGGGGACAGAAGTCTCTGTTCCGGCACGCCGCCGGGACGGGGAAGTGCCCCCGAAAACCATCTCCATGTCTGTTGGAACTGCACATTCCTTTGATTCATGTCTACCATCCATTTGATTCAACTGAACACTGCACAGCCATAACAATGAATTGTTCCAACCAAGTATTGCTTCGACCATAACTCATGCATGACCATAAACTCAAGTGATTATGAGAAATGGCGGTAGATATGGCCATTAAGTACTTTGTTACGGCTAAAAGAGGAAGGAACGATCCAGTGGATCCGTTGACTTTTAATTGCAGCAAAAGAGAAAGTATATTGCTTATTTGCGGGTGTATGGATTTAGATAATGAGGTGGTGTAGTTGGCAGTACACTTTTTAATGCCTTGTGAGAGCAGGTGTAGTATCAATATCTAATAGGCTAAGTAATTATTCTAAAAAAAATCATGGTCATTATGATCTATCTTGATAGTTAGCAGAGATGTGATATAGATGTCCTAGAGTGACCAAATTGTAGAATCATCCAGGTACTGCTTTTGATTTATGTTTGCTGCAAATCGCTGCCCTATTAGATATAAGACATGCAGGGAAGGCACACCAATGGAAGTATTAATCTAATCAAAATCAATCAGATCACCAACACAAAATCGAATAATATAGGGCTAGAATTTTTAGCATGTTTCATCAATATCACATCGAACTACATGGATTTCCGCAACCACCAATAGCAGTGCATCAAGACCCATGGATTCACCAAACAGAAAGTGACTGAAAGAGGATATTCATCCGAGGAAAGAAATATCACCCAGGAATGAATCTAAGTCAGAGGCAGTGCATGTTTTGTGAGCATAAAATAAGTGGAATACATCCATGCTTAGAAAAACTGCTGTAAACTAATAATAAATCGTTAAAAAGGCGAAAATTATAATTACCTCAGGACAGAATTGTATTTTTCTATCCATGATCCCTCATTGGCCAAGACATATGAATCAGTGTCCACATTCTTGTGTGCTTCACTCTTATATACATGCAAGTAGAGCAAGATACCATGTATGAATATTACTATGTTATATTACACATCTATTTGTAGACTTACAATGTTGAAGAACATTTTCTAACATGCCATAAAGCAACAATGGCAGGAACCAAGAGGCAAGAAAATATACATGCATATAATTTTAGTAAGAAAACATTGATCAATGTATATAGTGCAAGATCGTAAAAGTACTACGGATATAAGGATATTGATACACTAAAAATCAAGTGGTTTAGGATTTTATATCTAGTCACACAAAAGAATGTTCAAACGTCTAGAATCGTAAAAATGTGATACAAATATGGACAACATTCCCACCAAGATTCAAGAAGTCATATCAATTCTTGAAATAAAAGTTATCATAACCAAAACCCCAGTCATAAATTATGTGGTTGCGTAGAGCAATATTCATGAATTAACTACCAAAAAATAGAACCAGACTTTGGATTGCAACATGAAAACTAATAATGTAAGTAATTAAAATATTACGTTGGATAGACTAAAAACTGAGAAAATAAACAAGTACTCAAAATTAAACCGAATGTCATATTTAGCTTTTGTAGCATTTCCCTTTTAGCTCTTGATGAAGTTCGTCGCAAGATATTTTACATTATATGACCGACATAAGCATGAATAACACATGAGAACTATGCAAGTTGGCGAAGTTTCATGGTTCAATCCTAGTCTCTAAATAAGCAAATAGTATCCACCATCACATCTCACTTATTTGTTTCTATGTTCGAGATGGGAGGGGAATACAGCGCGGCAAAAGGATATGGAAACATACTAAGAAGCTGTGATCTCCGTTCCATAGCGAGGTATACAATTTTGGAAGTGAAATATCTAAATAATATAATTCATGTAGAAGCTAACCTGAAGTAATTGAGTTTCTATTAGTGTCAAATGCAGTACTTTGATTAAACGGTGATGTGCACAACACCTTCATCAAGGACCAATCATCTGGGAAAATAGGAGTTATATTGCACATAGAAATCCAAGTTCATTGCCATCCTATAAAATTTATCAACTATAAAAATAGCCCTGTAACTTCCAAGGAGAACTATCGTATGAATAGCCCAACAACTCCAAAATACTTCATGTCAGTATATTAATTGAAACTGAAAAAACATAGCCTCTTAATAGACTGTACCACATCAGTCACTTTCTTTAACAAATATAAATGCATTGCTGCTCTGAAAAAACATAGCCTCTTAATAGACTGTACCACATTAGTCACTTTCTTTATTCAGAGTTCTCTGTAACTATCAAATTTCCGTCAGCACCGGGAAAACTTGAACGTTTTTATTCTATAGTACACTCCTAAATGTGAATCACGTTAAACAAAAGGTTCAGTGACCTGAATTTTGAATTAGGATTCTTTTCCTGAAGAAATAGCAAGTATGCATCATATAATGCTATCAGTAGCCTCTTAAAAAGGGATGTTATGAGCAGTTTAAACCGACAAATTCTTTGAATCTATTGCATGCACCTAAGCTTTAATCATACAGGGAAAATATTGTAGTGATTTAAACTTGTAACCCAAACCTTTCATTGTAAAGAATCAAGAAACAACAAAATAAATAGAAGAAGGTAGCTACAGGCCAACGAAGAGAGGGCAAGAGTGAAAACCAATCCATAATGCATACAAAGCAACTCGAAAAAAATGCCTGGAAAAGTATTGCTAAAGTGTGGGTTGTCTACTGCCATTCAATTCAGATACAAAGAGCAGCACGATTTAATGAAATACTTTGAAAATACGTTTACTGACAGATCTCTATAACCATCAACCGTCAGCAGCACCAGAACACATGAATTCTTGAATTCAATGGCATGCTCCTAAGTACTCATTGTAGTAAGAAAACACTCCGGCATTCTGAATTTAGTTTAATTGTGTAGAAACAGGAAATCTGCATCGTACAATGCTATCACATTTCAGCACCAGACATACATGAATTGTTTGATTCTATCACAAGCTTATTAAGCCAACTCTGTAGTACTCTATTGTTTAACACCAAATTTTACCATCAGGAAACAGAAAGTATAATCATTGCTTGCCATTTCATGTAAAATTGGGAAAAACAGCACCTCTTTTTACGGCATCGCGATGCTTGTCCATGAGCTTCCGCATCGGACAGTTGATAGCAGCCTTCTCAGGAGAAACAAAAGAAGTAACAGCAACACACAAAAACACAAAAGGAAGCGCGCATTAGAAAAACGAATTCAGAAAAATCCATGAAAACAAACATGCATTTAGTATGATAGATTTTTCTGTATTCATATAAATAATCTGAAGTCTATATGCAAGAATGTTGTGCTAACCTTACAAAAAAAAACTTCCTATACAGTGATTCGTATTTGCTCGCTAGTCTTGGGCATCGCGCCTTAGCATGGAATTGAGCACTTGGTTGGATGGGTGTTGGATTTTTTTTTTCACAGTTAGTGCCTTTTGGCATTTTGTAATAATGTTGCAAGATTATTTTTTTCCTATGATGTTAGGAGAGTGGAACAGATATTTGATTGTATTTGTTCGGGAGGAGAATTAGCCGCTCGTACCGGGACGACATAATGTGCACACAGAATACATGTTGTCATGTATGAAGCTGAATCACAATGAGCTTGGGAAGAAGGGAGAGAATATATCGGTTGCCATAATTTGTATTCCTGTGGAACAATTGATTAAATTGGGCTGGCTTCATATTTGTTTTCACGTAGGAGTAAGCAAATAAAATACTGGATAGTAGTGTGTGTGTTGAGGGAGGTACCTTGCAATCAACAATGATAGAATCCAATTCATACTTCATATAATCCCTCCATGCCGAAAAGGATGTCGCATACTTGTCTAAATTTTGATGTATTTCCTTTTCGGGACAATTGTCCACTGATGGCCTTGATGCAACACATATCTTGACTGACTGACTGCAGTTGTGCCTTTAACTACATACACGCAATTATTTATTATGGAGATAGAGATTCAGATGAAGTTGTCACTACGGAGATCCAGATGCAAATCAACCAGAGAAGGCTAGAGCTGATCCTATTACAGATCGAAATAGAGCAGGGGTAACATGATTTGACAAACAAACAGAAAAGAAAGAAAGAGCGGAGGGACAGACAAAGTAACAAATCAATTAGAAGCAAACCTGGTCTGTTGAGCTAGTGATCCTTGGCAGTTACGACGGGGCATTGGCTCGCTTTTGACGGCAGCCTGCCTCCTGCCGCTTCAGCCTAAGTCGACGCCGAGCTGATGACCTGTGGAGGTGGCTTGAAGGGTGAGGCACACGGTGGCCGTCTGCCACACCGCTGCTCCTAGCGATGCCGACTCCCGCAACAGGGCCGCACAAGGATGGCCGACTCCCAGCGACATGGGCACCTCCCACCCCTGGCACAGCTCCTCCCGGTAGGGCCTCATGATGCATCTGCTCGTGGCTATGGCTGCCAACGGCCGGCCAGGCGGAGCCCTCGGACGCGCAGGCGTACATCCTCGCAGCATGATCCACGAGGAGGAGCAGTCGGAGGAGCGCTATCGTCGGAGCAGCCGGCGACCAAGCCGAGGGCGGGGTTAGGGTTTCCCGGGCGAGCTAGTAGGGGCGCCGCCGAGCACCGCAGCGGCGGGGAAACGGGAGAGGAGGGGGAGGCGGAGGCATGGTGCGACGGCGCAGGCTGTGGCCAGAGAAGGGAGTAGGGCACCATCCCTGGAGCAAGGATGCCGCCGGCGGCAATGAAAAAAAGAGGGCAGATGAGAGAGAAGAGATAGAGAGGTGGGGGCAAATTGGCTGATCGGGTGGAAAATCGATGCAGCCTTAAGCGGCGTGGGCAGTGGGCACTTTGACCATCCACATAAATGCTACAGCCACGCGAGGATGGAAAGAAAGAATTTGCTTATGTGTTTTCCAGCTTCCCTAAAAATCTTAGAGAGCATCAAAAGTGCACACATAAAGTTCTTGTGCAAACCAAACTATCTAAACTCATACGTGTCAGCCCATCATTAATCCCAAAAATAAATCAAAATTAGGAGAAAAAAGGAAGCTGTTAAGGTTTAGTATAGTAGTTATTCATATTTATTTATTTTTCTTCGATAAAGAGAATATATTAATATCGAGAGATACTAATTACACCACGCCTCTACAACAACGCAATACCTTAATTGTAGTATGAATGCACACAGCGAAACAAAAAGAAAGAAAACTAAGAAATAAAAAACACCGCTATGGTATCTCAGCCTTAGCAGTAAAAATACATTCACCACCAAGATATCACCTGAACTCCAAAAGCGACGCCTCCAAGAAAGAAACATTGCACAAGCATTATCGTCGTCCGATCAAAATATCTTAGATTTTCACCCTGATCAGAGTCCCCACTCTCAAAAACATGTCCTCAACAAGATTATTGATAGGCACAACCAATTAAGTTCAGACCTTGGATTTTCACCCTGAAAGGTTTGACTCTGAATTTCACCTGTGCTGCCGACCCACTTACAGCTGCTGCTGCGAAAACCAAGAATATCAAGAAAGTTGCTCAACATCACACAGAATCGAACCTCCATTGCTAGTCCTCTAATCTGGCGTTCATGATATTCTCCGCCTCTGATTTCACCATGAACCAGAATATCATCTGATGGCAACATAGAACAGATCTTCGCTCCGCTCCCTCCAGAACCAAACGGTCAGAATAAAAGCATGGTTGCGCACGACCGAATACCACCCGATCCAGCAAACTTCAGGCAATATTTGCACTGTTACATTCGCCGCGCAGCCTTCCGAAACTCAACACTCCAGCCAGATCAAGAATGACCAACCTCGGTCAGTTCTTCATCTTCGCACAAGAGAAACCCTAGGACCACCGCGTTTATTCGCGAGACTGGCAGGCCCCCACGCCGCTAGTCCTCTCCTTGACGGAACCGAAGAGGAAGGAGGAAGTCCAGCGCCATGGCTGAAGTCAACGGCGTCCCGAGAACAGCCATAGACCACACAACACCGGCCCTGGCTTAACCCATCTGGTCAAGATCGGCCTCACGGCCTAGATCTCGCCCGAGGGCGCAGTTCACCGACGTGCCCGCCGAAGTCGCGCCGCCGATGTACCGCCTCCTCCTCATCAACCCTCGACGAGATCCTCAGACCTCGGCCAGTGACGACTGCGTTGCTCTTTGCCCCCACCAGCGAATCCCCAACTCCCGAGAGAAGCCGTCGGGCAACACCTCTCCATCCCCACCGCCGTTGACGGGAAGGAGGCCGCTACCACCGCCGGCGAGGGCGACGGTGGCCATAGGGGTAGAGGGTGGAGGGTGGAGGCAACGCCTCCAGAGTCGCTCGGGAGAGAGCGACCCGGAAGGGACGTCAACCTAACTCAACTGGTTGGTGGAGTGGATATACAAACCCAGTACCTGAGTTCAAATCCCCACAAACGCGAATTTAGGTTCCTGTTTATACTTGAGACCCAGACTGGTCCTGGTACTCATGCAATTTATTTTGAAGACTATGTTTTAATCTTAACTAAGATTAAAAATCTTAGTACTCATGCTAAATGGATGTGTGCATCCTTAATTGGTGTAGAGGAAGAGAAGTGAAAATGATATTTAATACTCTTGTTTCAAAAACTAAACTTTATCCTATATCAATGATGTGGACCATGCGATCCACATATCAAAGTTTGATCAAGGCAAAATGGTGCGAAGATCATCATCAAACTTTGGAAGTACTGTAATTTATATTGCTAGAGGTGTTAGAAATATTTCCAGACAGTAATTTAGAACAGTCATAAACCGGATTTTGCAGCTACGAAACCATCCAAATCTCAGATGATTTTATATTTGCAAATTGAAAACAAATGAATTAGTTGAGAACTACTGCCTCTATTCCAAGTTAAACGTCGTAACTTTTTTATTTTAAAACAAGCAAATTTACGGAAAATGTTCATGTGCAATGTTTCCGATGGAGATGGGCTCATTGGGGTCGCCATGTCGCCCTCACCACAGCCGTTTGAGCCTTGTGAGCCACCCGCCTTTGTGCACCGAGAAAAACGAGAAAAAAGGATAGTACCTTTGAGCGCCGAGAGCTGGGCGGTGAGGTCCTCGGAAGGGGCTTCCGGAAGGGCAGCTGTGAAAAAGACTTGTGAGTATAATTTGAAAAGAAAAAAGCAACCGGTACAAATAGACGACGGAGAATGAAAACTCACCTTGACACTTGCTGTGGGCCTCAGAGAGATACCGGTGCTCCCACAGAAGCTCCTCGAAGAGCTGCTTCCGGGCGTCCAGCGTGCCCTGTCCAAAGAAAAGTACCGGTAAGGCTATGCCGGCAGTATACTTCAGGAAAGTTTCGCGCTAAGAGCTGCGTTCTCAACCCGAAACTCGAGGACTGGCTATGCCGGTTTTTTGTGTTTCTAAGGGAGTTTCGCGCTAAGAGCTGCGTTCTCAACCCGAAACTCGGGGACTAGCTATGCCGGTTTTTTGTATTTCTAAGGGAGTTTCGCGCTAAGAGCTGCGTTCTCAACCCCGAAACTCGGGGACTGGCTATGCCGGTTTTTTGTGTTTCTAGGGGAGTTTCGCGCTAAGAGCTGCGTTCTCAACCCGAAACTCGGGGACTGGCTATGCCGGTTTTCTGTGTTTCTAAGAAAGTTTCGCGCTAAGAACTGCGTTCTCAACCCGAAACTCGGGAACTGGGAAGATATACATATAAACCGGAAGAGTGAAAACCGGCATAAATTTAAAGAGCTTTGAAGTTTGTACTACTTACCACCACGTTGCTGTTGGCGTCGTGACAAGCCAAGTCAAACTCCTTGACGGCGCGCCTAAGCCGGCTCAGGTGTTGGGCGGAGTTCCGCGGGCCGGAAGGATCAACAACTGGCAGCTTCTCCTTGCTCAAGCCGCGAGTGGCCGGGGACAGGTCCGCCAGGTTCCACTTTTCGGCATAGGCCTGCAGCGGGCCCAGGTTGACCTCGCCGCGGGTGAGCTCAGTAATCCGGCCCAGCTGGGCTGAGGCCGTCTCACTGGCTGTAACGGCGGCGCGGCCGGCATGGAGAACCATCGACCGTGAGCCGGAGGAAGGAGTGGTTGCCGCCGTGACCACCGCAGCAAGTTCCTGGGCGGTGAGCTTGGCGCCCTCCGGAGGTGTTGGCTTGGCGGCGGCTGGCTTGCCGGTAGGGGCAGCCGGAGGAGGTGCTGGCGTGTCCTTGGATGGTGCGGAAGCATCCGGTGCTTCCTTTGCCGGTGGTGAGCTTGCCGGCGCGGAAGAGTCCGGCACGGTCTTGGAGGGGGAAGAGGCAGTGGCCTTCTTCTTCTTGGGGGTCGAGGGAACCGGAGGTTCCACCCGCCCGGTTTCTTGGGTGCCGGCGCCGATGTTGCTGGCGCCGGTGTCTTCAACTTCTGGAGGGGAAGGTAAATCCTCCTCCGCGTGGTGATGGGAAGTTTCAGGGGCCGCGCGCCCCGCACTTGTGTTGCCTCCCCGAGAGGAGGCAGGAGATTTGCTGGCACCAGATGATACCGGACTTGGTTGAGGAGGAGGTGAGGCCCTGGCGGCGTCCTCGGAGGTCTCCGGCCTCATGCCGGTGGCGCTCCTGGTGAGGCTAAGCGCAGGCCTAAAAAGGTAAAGAAAAGAGAGAGTTAGAAAAAGCAACCGGATGAAGAAAGTCTCAAGCAGAAGACAAAGGAAAGGAGAAAATCCGGAAGCTTACCCGGTAGCGACCGGAAGTTGTTTCCGGTACCGCTTGGTGGTGTAGGGCTTGCCTCCATCCTTCCAGGAGTGCTTGGCAAGTGGAGCCTCGCTGGAGCCGGCTTCGGGCACCGGAGCCTTGTTCTTCTGGCCCCGAGAAGCGAGATTGTCCAGGAACTCCTGGCCAACCTCGGCCTGCAGCGGGGTAGCGCGCTCCACTACCTGGGGGGTTGCGCTGGCTGAGCTGGGGTCTACAGAGAAACAACATAAAAGAAGCCGGATGAACAAGATACCTTGAGAATAATGACCTCCTCGTCTGAACCGGAACCGTTTGCCGGCTGAGGAGCGGGAAAGTTACCGGGGCGCGAGGTATGGGTCCGGCCCATCTTGTGTTTACCCCCGAACACGTAAGGATCCGGGTCCACAGTGTCCAAGGGGCGCTTGTGGCAAGGACCTCGCACCTCCTTGGTAATCCGAGGAAACCGTTCAAGAGCCTGAAAGAAGAGAAAACCAGTTATTTACACATCAGAAGTTACCGGAAACATCGATCCAGTTGTCTTAAGTTCTTACGGCGGCAGTTGGGGGATTGTTGAAGCTGAGAGGGAGAAGGCCCCAAGACCAGTTAACCGACATATCGGTCTGGCAGATCTGCTTGGCCTTGAGGACCACGTCGGTCTTGCTCAAGGTAAAGCTGGTCATCTTGGTTGGATCTCTACTGCCACTCATTTGGCTCATCTTGTGAGCCCGACGCTGAAGGGGGAGAACCCGGCGTGAGATGAACACGCGGATGATATCATCAGCGCAAATGCCCGTATCTTTGTTGAGCTGCTCCATAAACCGCACAATCCGGTTGGTTTCAACATGTGTGATCCCCGGATTGTGTTTCCAGTTAGCCCTCAAAGGCGCGCCAGGGTTATAAGCCGGCAGGTTGATGAAATCAGCGTTGCCCTTGTTCTTCACATAAAAGAAGGTCTGTTGCCATGCCCGGCATGACTCCAGACCGGTAAACTTGTAAAAAGGGATCCCTTGGCGGGCGCTGATGATGCAAGCCCCACATTGAACTGGGGGTTTGGGCTTGGGAAGATTTACGTCTTGGATCGAGTTGATCCGAAGACAGAAGAAGTGAGCAAAAGCTTCAAGAGTAGGGGAGACCAATGTAGGCCTCCATGAAAGAAACATAGCAAGAAAGGTAAAAAATGGCATTGCCAGGAAGATGATGAGGTTGGAGTTGGTAAAAATCAAGGAATTGGCGAAAGAAGTCTGACGCCGGTAGGCCGAAGCCGCGCTCAAAGTGAGAAGAGAAAACTACATACTCTCCGGGTTCAGGCGCGGGCTCCACCTCATTGCCTGGAATCCGGCAAGACACCTGTGCCGGTATCCTACGGGAGCGGTACAGCCAATCGATTTCCGGCTGCTTTACATCAGAGCCCTTCCAGGCTCCGCGGGTATACCCGGCCACGTTCACACCGGAACCTTGGCCGGAGCTGCTGGCCTCCTGGCCCCTTCCGGCACCGGCTTCCGGAGAAGAGGAAGAGGCGTCCATCCGGGCGAGATCCGCCTCGAGCCCGTCAGATGCTTGAGCGGAGGGGGTTTCCTCCCCGGAAGATGTAATGGGGCTCTCGCTGTGGTGACTGCTAGCGGAAGACTCCGTTAGGTATTCCTCAGAAGACATACCGGCATAAAATTGCCCAAATCTACCCACAAACAGGTTTCCCAGAATCTAGCCTCTCGCGAAGATCTACGAGTGAGAGAAAAAGTAAAAGAAAAGGAGGAGTAAATACACTACCAGCCCAAGAACGAGGAGGCAATAGGAACAGAATGTAGAGGCATTGATGCTAACCTGGGGCGACGGAGAGCGATGAAGATGACGGCCGCCGGAGATTGGGCGAGCAAGCAGATGGCGACGGTGAGAGAAGAGGAAGACGAACTGCCGGAGGCGCTCGCAGCAGGAAAGCTGAAGTCCTTCGAGGAGCCTCGGCGAGGCAAGGTCCTGCGGAGCTTTTTGGAGGAGTTCGCCGGTGAATGGAACTTCGACGACGGACGACGGCGAAGGGAGTGCAGAGAGCAATGGAGTGTTTTGAGACTTGGCGAATGCGGGTGAAGAAGATGATGAACCGCCGCCCCCCTTATATAGAAGAGGGGTTCGTGGGCCCGAAACCGCTGGGCCGCGGCGCTTCGCCTCGTGGGCTGCCACGTGGCGCGGAGGTACACGCGTGAAAATAGGATGCCACAAGGGAGGCCACACGGATCCAGAACGGCAGCGAGGATCCGGTGCGGTGCATTAAATGCGGGCGCAGAAGTCGGAGGGAAGTGACCCCTGACACTGTGGCGTCAGACATAGTGCGCATGTCTCTGACAAGCATTTTTTCCAAGATATTCTCGACTTCGCCGAGGAGAGTTTAATGATAAAGATGCCGGAAAAGATCGGTATGAAAAGGAAAGTTCGGCAGAGATGCCGGAAGGTTTGAACTGGTTACCGGAAGGATTAAACCGGTACATTGAGTAAGGAGAAACTGGCATGGTCCGTTGGATAGGATCCGCCGGACTATACCAGCCTCGGGGACTAATGTTGGGGGGATGACCCCCGGTATGCCAAAGGCATGCCTAACTTGCCTAGTTTAGGCTGGTTAGGTACCGGTTTAATGTTTATTTCGGAACAATGAAGTTAAGCTTAAGGCTAAGTAAACCTGTGCCGGTATCCCAGGATGGGTATATCGGAATGGGCTGAGAAGGTACCGGATTACCGGTACAAGCTGCACTGTAGCACGTCGGCAAGCTGGTCAAAGATTCTCTAAGGAGGTAGAGGACAAAGATGAGCGAAGCACTTCAGCTTTAATCGAAGCTCTGATGCCAAAACAGAGGATGACGTAAAAGGTACCGGAGGACGTCAGCCTCCATGATTAAAGACATACCAGCGTCACCGGTAGCCAAAGAGGCTTTGTAAAGTAGTTTGTTTAGTCAAAGATGCCATTAGGGTTTCCTAGGGTTTCTTCCCCGGTAAGCCACCCTCTCCCCTATATAAGGAGAGGGGGCACACCCTAACGCGGGTACGTCTTATGTGAGAACTGATAGCCTGTAACCTAATTCGTTCATGGAATAAAGAGATCCAAAGTTGAGCTAGTTCTTGTGTTCTTCTTCTTCAATCTCTGGCCAAGGCCAAGTTCATCAGGAGAGCATCCGGAAATCCATCCGGAATTCATCACCATATAACCAAAACCCTCCCCCGAATCCTCTAGCGCACATTCGGCCCCAACTTAAGGCATCCCATGGCATCTGTCTGTTCACCACGACGACACTCCTACTGGTCGATAAACCTTAGTTTTTTACTGAGGGAAAACTTTCTGCGGTGCTCATCATACATTCCTCTTGGGGTTCCACTCAACGTTGCGCATAAATTCTCCTTCATCAACTCCACGCTCAGCATGGCCCCGACTTGTCGGCGAGAAAGGCTGATCATCGTCCTGATCGCATCGTCTTCCGCGCGCTGTAAAAGCCTGCCGTCGGCCAGTCTTCGCCGGACGCGTCGCTTCCACGCGGCGGGTAAATGTCGTCGCCTCGAATTCACGTGCGGTTCCCTCTATTTATCGCGGAACTGCCACGTCTGGCCGCATTCCAGCCGTTGGTACGGAGACGTCGGCCAGAGCAGCCAGCAGGCGTCGTCGCCCGAGGACGCCGGCCACTCCAGCGACGATGACGACAGCGACTACACGGCGTTCTACCGCTATTTCGGCATGTAGAATGCCATCCTTTTAATTATTTTATATTCCCTCTCGCCGAGTTCAAATGTACTACGAATTTGGCCTATATATGTACGAACTCGCGTATATGTATTAAATATCTCTAAATTTTGCCTATGTTTGAACGTATTTTGTCTGGTTATGTTTGAATTCGTCTATATTTGTTTATTTCCTTGGGCTCGCCGCTGGAAAAATGGGTCACCCCAGACCAAATTTTACATCCATCCGACGCGAAATAGCGCCGGATTTTGGTCTGAGGAGTCCGGCTGGAGATGCTTTTAGGAAAAGAAAAGTTCCACCATGAGACAAAAAAAACTTTTCCACCATATGTGCATTATCTTCTGATTTTTGTGTGTTAGTTCTAGTGGTTGGTGGCTGGTCTACTCAGTGATGACTATGCGGACTGAGAAGAAGACAACTTCATCTTGCTTACTGCAGCTAGCGTCTTCCTGCAAGAGAGCACAACAACCAGAGAGATAGGGCAGACCAGGATCATCCAAGAAATATCCAAGAACTCCGATGGCTGATGAGTCATGGAGGCTGCCAAACTCTGTGCAGCAACTGGCTTCCACCGTGCAGGAACCACCAAGCAGGTACTTGCTTAGAGAGGATGAACCGCTTGGTAGGAACCTGGCTGGTACCGAGATGCCGGAGCCCATTCCAATGATCGATCTCGGCCTGCTGTCAGCATCCAACGATGCGGATGAAGCCGCCAAGCTGCGGTCAGCGTTGCTGACTTGGGGATTCTTCCAGGTGAGCCTTACTTGTGTGTCTACATTTTTGCTCATGGAGCAGTTGTTTTTCTTTAACACTCATTAGCCTACGTGACAAGGTTTCCAACCATGGAATGGAGGCCTCTCTAATGGATTCTGTGATGACTGCATCAAGGGATTTTTTTCGCCTACCGCTTGAAGAGAAAAGGAAGTACAGTAACCTAATAGATGGGAAACATTTCCAGATTGAAGGGTATGGAAATGACCAGGTGAAAACTCCAAATCAAAGACTGGACTGGTCCGATCGACTGCATCTTAAAGTTGAGCCAGAGGACGAGAGAAACCTTGACCATTGGCCCATACGTCCAGAATTTTTCAGGTGATCTATCAGTGATACATGTGTTCATATGGATCTAGCTTTGCTATCAATTTTGCACAATAGAGTTAATTTGCCCTGGTGCTGATTGCAGGGATGTTCTACACGAATACACATTGAAGAACAAGAAAATCAAAGACGACATCCTTCGGGCAATGGCCAGGCTACTGGAGCTTGAAGAAGATTGCATCGTTAACCAGTTCAGCGACAAGGCTCTAACTTATGCTAGATTCAATTACTATCCTCCATGTCCAAGACCTGATCTTGTCTTGGGCATCAAGCCTCACTCTGATGTCTTCCCTCTTACGGTTCTTCTCATGGATAAAGATGTCCAAGGACTGCAAGTTCTTAGAGATGGAACGTGGTACAATGTCCCAACTGTATCTAACTACACCTTGCTGATCAACGTTGGTGTTACCATGGAGGTAGCTATCTCTGAACCTCAAATAAATTTCTCCTACGTTTTGTGATGATGCAGATGTGCTAAAGTTTATTGTTGCCCGTTTCTGTCACAGATAATGACCAACGGGGTCTTCAGGGGTCCAGTGCACAGGGTCGTGACAAATGCTGAGAAAGAGAGGATCTCGGTGGCCGTGTTCTATGGTATGGATCCTGAGAAAGAGATTGGACCGATAGCTGATATGTTGAACGAGGAGCAGCCGGCGCGATACAGGAAAATGAAGAACAAGGACTTCCTAGTCGCGCACTATGAACATTTCACTCGAGGAGAGAGAGTTGTCGATTCATTAAAGATATAAGTACGGTGGGTTTTGTTGAAAAACTGATAAACTTCAGTAAGGGGTGAATCTGGTGAGGAAAAATCCGGTTTATATTGAAGTTTGTGTTAACTTGTTTCTACAAGAATAAGCATAACCCTGGGATTACAAGCCACAAATGCAGAAGCCAAAGGTTGCCAATGTATGGCGGGGGTTCTCCTCCGATTTGGTGCGGTGGCGCGGCGCCAATCGATCGTCAAAGAAGCCCTCTCTGCAGTTCTTCCGAGGTGGAAGACTGCTGAGTTTGCTTCCGTGACGGGCCCTCTCGATAAGCGTTGTTGTGGTCTTCTCCAAGGTGGTTGTGCTGTCTCTGCTCTCTTGTCCGGCCGTGGTGGTGGGCGAGAGAAGCTCGGCAGCATGGTGCATCTTCAAGTTCGACGATAGCTTCGGGAGATTTCAGAGTCTGTTGGCGCCAGTACGACGCCCGGTTGGCCGGTCTAAACCGGGCCAGGGACCGGGCGGCAACCGGAAGTGTCGCAGAACTCCGTCCGGTTGGCGCCAGTACGACGCCCGGTTGGCGCCGGGGTGAATCCGGTCTGCCGCCCGGTTGGACCGGGCCAGGGACCGGGCGCGCCGGCGTGGCGGCCGGTCTGACCGGGTGCTGGGCCGGCCTGGACTTCTTCTTCTCCTCTCGAGCATGCCTCCCGCTCCTCCCTCGCGCGTCCATGAGATATCTTCATGTCCAGCTTCACGTCCTTCTTCACGTCCAGCTGCTCCTCTCCTCCTCGTGCGATGCTTGTCTCCTCTTATACCTGATGATACATAAGTAACAAGACTTAGGCAGTATAAAGTTCTCATCAATCAAGGTATCGTTTAGAAACAAGTTCACCTATTGTTTAAGTAGCTTTGCACGAGCCCTTATAATAGGTCCAATCCGAACTTCATTGGACTTGCTCTTCATAGCAGGTTCATCTTCAGTTGGTAATGACGGAGGTGGTAGTGAAGTAGGGATGTTCTCATCAGCACCGTAAAGGGAACATCGCCCATCTGATGGCCCCCGACGGTGGGCAATTACTTCTCTAGTGGGTAGATGATCCAGCGCCAACTACCAAGTGAAAATATAAATCTTGAGGGGGAGCTTGGCAGCCCTATCCATGAGCTGGTCCCACTTAGCTCTGCCTCTCCCATCGAGGGTTTGGCGAAGGCGCAGGTGATCCTGCCCCATGCCCTAACCATACGTGTTTTGATACACTAAGACAATTTGATTTGGATCATAGGGAGTACGTGACATCGATAGACCGTGGAAGATTGGAGGAAGCAAATTATCCATGCTCCACCGCTATCCTGGGAACGCTATCAGGATCACTGAACGATGTCATCGCGATTTATACGGCTACATCTGCACTGCTTTTGCACGCAACATGTGCACGTACAAGTATATTTTTTCGATAAAGGATGCTTTATTACTTTTGGAAAAGCAATTACATCCAGCCTCTGCATAATCAGGATGCACATAGCCGTTCAAAGTAGTCTGGAACCAAAAAAAATAAAAACTAGGCGAAGTACATATCGGAATGATGAATCATAAAACGCCTATGGTGTGGGTGGTGCTGTAATCCGTAGACTATGCTGCCACCCATGTAGGGAAAAAGTATCCCTCGCCGTAGCCTCCAACCGTGTACAGACCTCCGTAAATAGGTCTCAGTTCTCCATCCGCTGAAGAGGTAACCACAAACGGCGAATACCTGTACATCTGTAGATGACCTGCAACAAAGAAAAAATTTTATCATTAAAAATCTTGTCATTTCTACTTAGCCAGAGTGCCCAGATAATTGTTAGCGCCCCCACCCTAAGAAGCAACTTAAACCTTGAATCGATCACGTGGAGCCAGTTGCCAAAGACATTGGCTACACTAGTCGGGGGATACATGGTAGATGCAACTTGGATGACTGACCAAATAGATCTCGCAAAATGGCACTGGAAAAAAGGTGTTTAATAGTTTCGTCTTGTTGACAAAAAACACACCTAGCGCTTCCATGCCAATTCCGCTTGACAAGATTATCGAGCATAAATACCCCCTCTTGGAGTCACAAGTATCAACTTGGCCAGAGCCTCTACTAGCAACGGAGAGCATGCAAGAACATAAATAACATATATGATAGATTGATAATCAACTTGACATAGTATTCAATATTCATCGGATCCCAACAAACACAACATGAAGGATTACAAATAGATGATCTTGATCATGATAGGCAGCTCACAAGATCTAACATGATAGCACAATGAGGAGAAGACAACCATCTAGCTACTGCTATGGACCCATAGTCCAGGGGTGGACTACTCACACATCGATCCGGAGGCGATCATGGCGATGAAGAGACCTCCGGGAGATGATTCCCCTCTCCGGCAGGGTGCCGGAGGCGATCTCCTGAATCCCCCGAGATGGGATTGGCGGCGGCGGCGTCTCTGGAAGGTTTTCCGTATCGTGGCTCTCGGTACTGGGGGTTTCGCGACGAAGACCTTAAGTAGCGGAAGGGCAGAGTCGGGAGGGTCACGAGGGGCCCACACACAGGGCCGCGCGGTCAGGGTTCAGGCCGCGCCGCCCTGGTGTGTCGCCACCTCGTGGCCCCACTTCGTTTCCTCTCCGGTCTTCTGGAAGCTTCGTGCAAAAATAGGACCCTGGGCGTTGATTTCGTCCAATTCCGAGAATATTTCCTTACTAGGATTTCTGAAACCAAAAACAACAGAAAACAGACAATCGGCTCTTCGGCATCTCGTCAATAGGTTAGTGCCGGAAAATGCATAATAATGACATATAATGTGTATAAAACATGTGAGTATCATCATAAAAGTAGCATGGAACATAAGAAATTATAGATACTTTTGGGACGTATCAAGCATCCCCAAGCTTAGTTCCTACTCGAGATAACAAAGATAATTTCTGAAGTGACATGCTATCATAATCTTGATCATACTATTGTAAAGCATATGAGATGAATGCAGCGATTCGAAGCAATGATGAAGATAATGAGTAAACTAATGAATCATATAGCAAAGAGTTTTCATGAATAATACTTTCAAGACAAGCATCAATAAGACTTGCATAAGAGTTACTCATAAAGCAATAAATTCAAAGTAAAGGCATTGAAGCAACACAAAGGAAGATATAAGTTTCAGCGGTTGCTTTCAACTTCAACATATATATCTCATGGATAATTGTCAACACAAACCAATATAACAAGTGCAATAAGTAAACATGTAAGAATCAATGCACACAGTTGGTACAAGTGTTTGCTTCTGGGATAGAAAGAATAGGCAAACTGACTCAACAATAAAGTAGAAGATAGGCCCTTCGCAAAGGGAAGCATTGATTACTATATTTGTGCTAGAGCTTTTCATTTTGAAAACAAGAAGCAATTTTGTCAACGGTAGTAATAAAGCATATGTGTTATGTATAAGATATCCTATAAGTTGCAAGCCTCATGCATAGTATACCAATAGTGCTCGCACCTTGTCCTAATTAGCTTGGATTAACACGGATTATCATTGCATAGCATATGTTTCAACCAAGTGTCACAAAGGGGTACCTCTATGCCGCCTGTACAAAGGTCTAAGGAGAAAGCTCGCATTGGATTTCTCGCTTTTGATTATTCTCAACTTAGACATCCATACCGGGACAACATAGACAACGAGATAATGGACTCCTCTTTAATGCATAAGCATTCAACAACAATTAATATTCTCATAAGAGATTGAGGATTGATTGTCCAAACTGAAACTTCCACCATGAACCATGGCTTTAGTTAGCGGCCCAATGTTCTTCTCTAACAGTATGCATACTCAAACCATATGATCATGAAAATCGCCCTTACTTCAGACAAGACGAACATGCATAGCAACTCACATGATATTCAACAAAGGTAAAGTTGATGGCGTCCCCAGAAACATGGTTACCGTTCAACAAGCAACTTATTAAGAAATAAGACACATAAGTACATATTCTTCACCACAATAGTTTTTAAGGCTATTTGTCCCATGAGCTATATATTGCAAAGGCAATGAATAGAAATTTTAAAGGTAGCACTCAAGTAATGTACTTTGGAATGGCGGAGAAATACCATGTAGTAGGTAGGTATGGTCACTACAAGAAAAGTTCTGATAGACAACGTCTCAAAATCGTCCGCTAAGGGGTATTTTTCGTCGCCTATGGGCCTAACCCGACGATATGGGTTCTGTTGTCTAAAGTGCGTCAGGCAAAGTCCTACGACGATTTTTTCCGGTCCGTCGCGCTAGGGCGCCCTTCCGCCACGGAAAATCGGACCGTTGCGAAGTGTTTCCGGGAGCCCGTTGACTCGCCGACGTCATGCAACCGACACGTGGCAGACGCCGTTAACTGGCAGTTAACGGCGTTAACCGGCTGAAACCCCGTGGTAGATGGTAGGCCCACACGAGGCCTTCCACGTCTTAAGCGGGCCGGCCCATTAAGTTTGCGGGCCGGGCCAGCTGACTTAGTTTGACCGGTCAACTATATAGCTGGGCTGGTCCATTAGTTACGTGGGCCGGGCCTAACCTCTAAGGTTGACTGGTCAAAACATTAATGGGCCGGCCCACTAAGCTTGTGGGCCGGGCCGAATGCACTCGTTTGACCGGTCAACAGGCAAAAGGGCCGGCCCACAAAACATGTGGGACCCACTTTCCTGTTATCGGGCCGGCTCATTTACCAAGTGGGGTCCACCTTAAAGCAAGTGGGCCGGCCCAAGAAGTTATTGGGCAGGCCCAATTAGCATGTGGGTCCCACTTTCCTGCTATCGGGCCGGCCCATTTAGTACGTGGGGTCCACATTAGATCAAATGGGCCGGCCCACCAAGCCGGTGGGCCGGCCAAAGCGCAGGTGGGTCCCACTTTCCCGTTAATGGGCCGGCCCATTTAGTATGTGGGGTCCACCTTATAGCAAGTGGGCCGGCCCAACAAGATGGTGGGCCGGCCAAAAACACGAGTGGGTCCCACTTTCCGGTTGAAGGGCCGGCCCATTTAGTATGTGGGGTCCACCATATAGCAAGTGGGCCGGCCCAACAAGATAGTGGGCCGGGCCAAAAGCACAGGTGGGTCCCACTTTCCAGTTAAAAGGCCGGCCCATTTAGTACGTGGGGTCCACCATATAGCAAGTGGGCCGGCCCAACACGTTAGTGGGCCGAGCCGAAAACACAGGTGGGTCCCACTTTCCTTTTAAAGGGCCGGCCCATTTAGTATGTGGGGTCCATCATGTAGCAAGTGGGCCGGCCCAACAAGATAGTGGGCCGGGCCAAAAGCACATGTGGGTCCCACTTTCCTGTTAACGGGCCGGCCCAATAAGTAAGTGAGCCGGCTGATGTCTACGGGTGCTTCTATTCTTGTAGACAGTGTTGGGCCTCCAAGAGCAGAGGTTTGTAGAACAGCAGCAAGTTTCCCTTAAGTGGATCACCCAAGGTTTATCGATCTCAGGGAGGAAGAGGTCAAAGATATCCCTCTCATGCAACCCCGCAACCACAAAGCAAGAAGTCTCTTGTGTCCCCAACACACCTAATAGGTGCACTAGTTCGGCGAAGAGATAGTGAAATACGAGGTGGTATGAATAAGCGAGTAGCAACGGCACCGGAAAAGTGCTTTGCCCGGGACGAGTAAACAAGCAGTAGTAACGCAGCAGTAGTAACGCAGTAAAACAGTAAACAAGCAGCGATAGCAGTATTTAGGGACAAGGCCTAGGGATCATACTTTCACTAGTGGACACTCTCAACTTTGATCACATAACAAAATAGATAAATGCATACTCTACACTCTTTTGTTGGATGATGAACACCATTGCGTAGGATTACACGAACCCTCAATGCCGGAGTTAACAAGCTCCACAATATTCAATGTTCATATTTAAATAACCTTAGAGTGCATGAAAGATCAACACGACTAAACCAAGTACTAACATAGCATGCACACTGTCACCTTCACACTACGTAGGAGGAATGGATCACATCAATACCATCATAGCAATAGTTAACTTTATAATCTACAAGAGATCACAATCATAGCCTACGCCAAGTACTAACACGGATGCACACACTGTTACCATTACACCGTGCAGGAGGAATAAACTACTTTAATAACATCACTAGAGTAGCACATGGATAAATTGTGATACAAAACACATTGCAGTCATAAAGGGATATAAATAAGCACTTCACTATGCCATTCATAACAGTGAATAAGTATTCTGTGAAATATAGCCTAAGAGACCCACACGGTGCACACACTCGTCACCTTTACACACGTGGGACAAGGAGTCTCCAGGAGATCACATAAGTAAAACCCACTTGACTAGCATAATGACATCTAGATTACAAGCATCATCATATGAATCTCAATCATGTAAGGCAGCTCATGAGATTATTGTAATGAAGTACATAGGAGAGAGATGAACCACATAGCTACCGATACAGCCCCGAGCCTCGATGGAGAACTACTCCCTCCTCATGGGAGACAGCAGCGTTGATGAAGATGGCGGTGGTGTCGATGGAGGAGCCTTCCGGGGGCACTTCCCCGTCCCGGCGGCGTGCCGGAACGGAGACTCCTGTCCCCCGGATCTTGGCTTCGCGATGGCGGCGGCTCCGGAAGGTTTTCTCCGGTTTCGTCGAACGTAATAGGGTTTTCGCGACGGAGACCTTAAGTAGGCGGAAGGGCAGCCTCGGAGGGGTCCTGGTGGGACCACACACTAGGCCGGCGCGGCCGGGGCTTGGGCCGCGCCGCCCTACTCGTGTCCCCACCTCGTGGCCCCACTTCGTTTCCCCTTCGGACTTCCGGAAGCTTCGTGGAAAAATAGGACCCCGGGCGTTGATTTCATCCAATTCCGAGAATATTTCCTTACTAGGATTTCCGAAACCAAAAACAGCAAAAAACAGACAGCGGCCCTTCGGCATCTCGTCAATAGGTTAGTTCCGGAAAACGCATAAATATGACATAAAGTATGCATAAAACATGTAGATATCATCAATAATGTGGCATGGAACATAAGAAATTATCGATACGTCGGAGACGTATCACCGGCCCAAAATGAAAGTGGGTCCCACACTACTGTTAATGGGCCGGCCCAATCTGTTATAGGGCCCTGGTTGTTTGACTAGTCAACTTGCATTAAATTTCATGATCCTAAAATCTGATATCAATGATACACACACTTACATACACAAATAAAATAACGAGGAAAATTACAAGGCAATTAATGTGCCCAAATAAAAAAATTACATAGAATCATTGAGGATTTCTATTAGCATCATCAATAACACGTTGACATTTGGCAATCGCCTTGATTGAATCTTATGTACTCTTGGTCAACATATCAGCTACAGACCTTAAAGCAACAATACCATGTCTTTTATGAAGTACAGCCTTGAGATGTTCACTGTTTGATGAAAGGAATGGTCTAGGTTGACGGCTATGAGAGGATGCATCAGAAGAAAGATCAGAACTTTTTGTGGGCCTCTCTTCTAATGAAGATTGCTTCATCAGAACCGCATTCGATAATAATGCAAAAAGAGTTAAACGATGAACTATGCAAACATGTATTAAGCATTGTCGATATGAGATAGTCACAAGTACTAAGCGCAGACTTACATTATATCGTTGCATAGGCTCACGCCGGAACCTTTTTTGCGCTCTAACTTCTACTAAGGACTTCTTCATTACAACTGCATTTTGCAAACATAGTTACAACAGTGAACTATTCAAACATTTATTATGCAATGTAGATATAAGATAATAACAAGTTGCATAAATAAGACAATGTATGGAACTTGTACTAAGCAGACTTACATCATAATGTTGCACAGGGTCGCTTTGGCGACTATCTTCTAATGATGATCGCTTCACTAAAAATGCATTACTGGTAATATTGCAAAAATAGTTACAACAATTAACTATTCAAACATGTATTACGCAATTTAGAGATCAGATAACGGCATGTAGCAGAACATACTGGCTCGCTGCAGGTCCTTCTCTTGCGTGCACTAGTCGTGGTCGACATGCCTGTCATTTTAGGTTCAGCCATCAAGTGAAATGCTAATCCTCCTGCTCCATTGTCCTTAATCTGTGTTTAGATATCATATTTAAGACCAAGTCAGCTGGTTTCAAATAACAAAAAACTTGAGCTGCCAAATGAATAAGCCAATATTTACCAGATATCAATTAAAACCAACTAGATGTTGCTTTGCATGAGATACGAATTTCAGACATTCAGATTTAGAGTAGGGTAATGCCAAGGTTTTCCACATAAAGTAAACAGGCATTAAGAATGACCAAATGTCAGGTTCAAATCACCTTCGCAGTTGCTCCAAGACAAGCATATCAAATAGGCAGAAACATAGTAAAGCATGGGTGGCATTGCTATGGCAGGGTTCCAAGTGTTAATCTCTTGCATAAGGAATAATGCATATAGGTTATAGATAATAACGGAAGTAAACTGCCAAAGTTACCAACCAAGAACTCAGATTCCAACCTTCCCTAGCGTCCCCGCTGTTAATGTTGGATATTCTAATAAGTGGTTCGCATGATCAATCCCTAGGAAAAATAACATTGACAAGTTAGTCTATGATAATACAAGAACCAGACATGCACGCAGCAATAACTATACAAGCTGTGCGACAGGAACATTCATGGAGAAAAAATAGCTATAAGCTAAAGACGAGGTATAAGAGCAAGCGGATTGGAAATGCACATAGCATGATTATAAAAGCAGTGTGAGAATAGCAGACACGAGAAAACATCTAGCGGCTAGCGGTGAGCTAATGACGTGGTATAAGAACAACCAGATTGGAAATGCCCATAGCATGACTATAAAAGGAATAGCATGCGAGTACAAAAACAAGTTGCCGAGCAAATGAATGGGTCCCCTATAAATATGTGGATGCACACGAGTGTCGGTAGAATGAACAGGATGGTAGCGACCGGATAATGCTTTGGTACTTGTACAATATTTAAACGAACTTCATGCGAAGTAACACATCAAGAAATTTAATGGTATATGAGATCTGCAAATAACTACACAAAACATGGCTAAAGAAACACCGCGATCTAACGGGCCAGCGTACTAACCAAGCTGCGGCGGGGTGGACGGGGGCGGCAACTTGCATTCCAGCGGCGGCGAACGCGGGAGACGATCAGTCGACCCTGTTTCGATAGAAGCGGGCGTTAGTGAAGCGGATCTGGTTGGTCGGCAAGGGATTCGGTGAAGTTGATACAGCCGCTGCGCCGAGGTAGTCGGTGGAATAGATCGGCTTCTGTGGAGGGGGGGGCGCGGTGAAGTAGACACGGTTCCATTGGAGAGGATCCAGTGCGTCGACAGGAAAGGCGTTGATTGCTACGCTGTGGATGAGGTCGGCGGTGAAGCAGATCCATCGGTGGCGAGGTCGGCGGTGAAGCAGATCCGTCGGTGGCGAGGTCGGCGGTGAAGCAGGTCCGTCGGTGGCGAGGGCGGCGGGGGAGCGGATCAGGTGGGTGGACAGCCAACACGATCAAGGCTACGCTGTGGAGGAGTATGCCGGCGGCGAAGCAAATCTAGTAAAGTAGAGAGTCAGAGCTTTGGCGTGTGAGAGTATTTTTGAGCTAATGGGGCGAATAGTTGGTGGGTGGGTGTGGGCCTGTGGGGAGGGTTCGGGATCTAGGCAAGATATTTCATTGTTACCGAATGAGCCCTCCATGGTCGGTGGGTTGTAGCTTCCGGACCAGGGTTAAAAGGGTAAAACTGGTCACGGGATTTTCGAATGGATGCGGCGGGATGATTTGGCGCGCGGCCGAAATTTTTAGTTTCAAGCTACGAGCAGAACAACAAAAATAATGTTCTTCCCCAGGGATCTCTCATTTCTTCCTCTTCTCTTTCTCTCTCGAGTCTCTCCCACTCCCCTGGCTCCTCTCCCCCTTCTCTCTGGCAGCCTCGCCGGCTCGAGACGAGGCCGACTTCTCTCTGTATATCGTACACCCTCCGAACTAAATTAATTGATTCAACTTTCCTTAGACGTGTATGTATCTCGAGTAAAAACATGTGTGGATACATCCATATTTAGATAAGAGAAGTTGAGTCAGTTAATTTGGATCCGAGGGAGTTCATGTTGTTGTAAGCTTAGATCCAGTGTTTCCCATGAGCAGAATGGCGCAATGGAGTCGGGGATCTCGTCATCGGCTTCAGATCTGGCCTATGGTGAATCTGGCGGATCAGATCTGGCGGATCTTGCCGGCCAAACCCCGATCTGGTGCCATCAAGGTGATGGCGCTAAAGGTGAGGCTTGCTTTGGTCAGTGCTTCAGATCTGGCCAATGGGGAAGTCAAGGTGCTAACGTTCACAAGCTCGGGGCATACGACGGCGTCATCCGTCTTACCCGTGAACATCTTGGCCTTTCAGCGGCCCTTCTCAGAGCCAATATGTCATTGCTGAGGCCCTTCTTCTCCTTCGTCCTGGCGACTACCGGCGACACCGTCCCAAGTGGTGCGTCCCCGGCGACGGAGTTGCTGAAAAGGATGCGGAGCAGAGATCTGATGTGCGGTCCAGAAGGACTCGATTGATTTTATTCTATATGTTTTGGGGTCCTTTTTGTAAAGTTGCAGGTCCTATTAGTTATTGTCTAGTTCTCTTGGACCTCTATGTAATTTTTTGGACTAGTTTCCATTTGCACCGATAAACTTGAATTTTGACAAGTTCACGGGGAAAAAACTTCCTTTGCACATATGGCCTATCATGTATGAACATTCTTGAGTTTTAAACTATATGTAATGGCCAGCACTTGCGCAAGGGGCTCGTTTAGTGCGCACTAGTTTCCATTAGCACCGATAAATTTGAATCTTGACAAGTTCTTGGAAGAAAAAATTGATTCACATATAGCCTATCATGTATGAACATTATTTGGATTCAAACTATACATAGATGGCCAACACGTGTGCAAGGGGTCCTCTAATGTGCACTAGTTTCCATTAGCACCGATAAATTTGAATCTTTACAAGTTCTCGAAAAAAATTGCTTCACACATATGCCCTATCATGTATGAACATTATTGGGATTCATATTATATATAGATGGCCAACACTTGTGCAAGGGGGTCCTCTAATTCTTGGGGATTTCAATCTATCTCTCTCTCTCGATCTATCGTTGGTGGCGTGAACAACACACATATGCATGCACTTTATGCGCAAAGGCGCGGGTGCCTCTAATAATTCATGTGTGTGCGTATATTTGAACATATTCTTGGGGATTCCAATCTCTATCTCTCGATCTATATATCGTTGGTGGCCAACAAACACACTTATATATATACGCATGCACTTTATGCGCAAAGGCGCGGGTGCCTCTAATAATGTGTGTGCGCACTCGATCGATGATCCCTAAACCTTAAACCATAAAACCCTAAAACCCTAATCCTAATCCCTAAACACCCTAAACACTAAACCCTAAACCCTAGACCCTAAACCATAAACACTAAACCCTAAACCCTAAACCCTAAACACACGTACTAAACCCTAAACCCTAACCCTAGACCCTAAACCCTAAACACTAAACCCCAAACCCTAAACCCTAAACCCTAGACCCTAAACCCTAATTAATTAACCTTAACCCTAACCCTAAAACCCTAGCTAGCTAACCCTAAACCCTAATTAAACCCTACACATATATATATATATAGGCCAACGACACTTAATTGCGCATCAAGCAGGCGACCAACTAATTAGGGTTGATAAATTAATTAACTTGAATCTTGACAAGTTCTCTCGAATGAAAACACATTTGATTAAGTTGCCTCATAATATATATACAATTAGTGTGCATGCGCGCATGGCATACCTTGCACATATCATTTGTGCATATATTTCAATATATATCTGAACATATTCTTTGGGATAAATATATATATTTCAATCTTTCTCTCTCGATCTAAATATATATCGTTGGTGGCCAAAAACACACTTATATATACGCATGCACTTTATGCGCAAAGGCGTGGGTGCCTCTAATAATGTGTGTGTGCACTCGATCGATGATCCCTAAACCTTAAACCCTAAAACCCTAATCCCTAATCCCTAATTATACCCTAAACGTACACCCTAAACACCCTAAACATTAAACCCTAAACCCTAGACCCTAAACCCTAAACACTACACCCTAAACTCTAAAACCTAAACCCTAACCCTAGACCCTAAACCCTAAACACTAAACCCCAAACCCCAAACCCTAAACCCTAAACCCTAGACCCTAAACCCTAATTAATTAACCTTAACCCTAACCCTAACCCTAAAACCCTAGCTAGCTAATCCTAAACCCTAAACCCTAACCCTAACCCTAAAACCCTAGCTAGCTAATCCTAAACCCTAAACCCTAACCCTAGACCCTAAACCCTAAACACTAAACCCCAAACCCCAAACCCTAAACCCTAAACCCTAGACCCTAAACCCTAATTAATTAACCTTAACCCTAACCCTAACCCTAAAACCCTAGCTAGCTAATCCTAAACCCTAAACCCTAATTAAACCCTACATATATATATAGGCCAACGACACTTAATTGCGCATCAAGCAGGCGACCAACTAATTAGCGCTGATAAATTAATTAACTTGAATCTTGACAAGTTCTGTTGAATGAAAACACATTTGATTAAGTTGCCTCATAATATATATACAATTAGTGTGCATGCGCGCATGGCATACCTTGCACATATCAGTCGTGCATATATTTCAATATATATCTGAATATATTCTTGGGGATAAATATATATAGTTCAATCTCTCTCTCTCGATCTATATATATATCGTTGGTGGCCAAAAAACACACTTATATATACGCATGCACTTTATGCGCAAAGGCGCGGGTGCCTCTAATATTGTGTGTGTGCACTCGATCGATGATCCCTAAACCTTAAACCCTAAAACCCTAATCCCTAATCCCTAATTATACCCTAAACATACACCCCCTAAACACCCTAAACACTAAACCCTAAACCCTATACCCTAAACCCTAAAACCCTAAACCCTAAACCCTAAACTCTAAACCCTAAACACTAAACCCTAAACCCCCTAAACCCTAAACCCTAACCCTAACCCATAGCTAACCCTAAACCCTAAACCCTACATATATAGGCCAACGACACTTAATTGCGCATCAAGCAGGCGACCAACTAATTAGCGCTGATAAATTAATTAACTTGATTCGTGCATATATTTCAATATATATTTGAACATATTCTTGGGGATATATATATATATATTTAAATCTCTCTATTATCTCGATCTATATATCGTTGGTGGCCAAGAAACACACTTATATATATACGCATGCACTTTATGCGCAAAGGCGCGGGTGCCTCTAATAATGTGTGTGTGCACTCGATCGTTGATCCCTAAACCTTAAACCCTAAAACCCTAATCCCTAATCCCTAATTATACCCTAAACGTACACCCTAAACACCCTAAACACTAAACCCTAAATCCTAGACCCTAAACCCTAAACGTACACCCTAAACACCCTAAACACTAAACCCTAAACCCTAGACCCTAAACCCTAGACCTTAAACCCTAATTAACCCTAACCCTAACCCTAAAACCCTAGCTAGCTAACCCTAAACCCTAAACCCTAATTAAACCCTACATATATATATAGGCCAACGACACTTAATTGCGCATCAAGTAGGCGACCAACTAATTAGCGCTGATAAATTAATTAACTTGATTTTTGACAAGTTCTCGATCTCGAATGAAAACACATTTGATTAAGTTGTCTCATAATATATATATATAATTATTGTGCATGTGCGCATGGCATACCTTGCATATCATTCGTGCATATATTTCAATATATGTTTGAACATATTCTTGGGGATATATATATTTCAATCTCTCTCTCTCGATCTATATATCGTTGGTGGCCAAGAAACACACTTATATATATACGCATGCACTTTAATTTATTTGCCTCACAATATATATAATTAATATGCATGCATGGCCTAACCATGTATGCTTATATATGTGTTTAATTTGGGGATTTCAATCGCTCTCTCGCCGCTCTCTCGTTGGTGGCCAACAACACACACATGCACTTTGTGCGCAAAGGCATGTGCCTCTAATAATGTGTGCGCAGTCGATCGGTCTAGTTTTGATTAATCATAGCACACAAATATAGAAGTTGTATTTGAATCCACACAACCCTAATCTAAAACACATAGCCCCTAACATGGCCTAATTAATCGACCCCTTCTCTCTAGCTAATTAGTGGAAATTGCACAAAATCAAAAGGGGTCCCTCACTAATTATACATATATATCTAGATTGTGATAAACTTTTGCCCCATATTTGGTGGATGGGTGCATCTTGGCATGTAAAACAATTAATGTTTGCAAATGGCGTTGTTAAAATATATGTACAAATGATTTCTTTCCATCCAAAGTGCATAAAATGGGAGTTTTAATGAAGAAGGTACAAATAAAACAGCTCAACATGCCTCCACACCCCGATTTTCACACGAAGTAGAGCATATTTAAAGGATAATTCCAGAGTTTTACTATTTTTCAAGCAACTTTGCTAATTTCCACCCACTCACATGACTTTATGTCGATTTAACGAAAGTAGGGCGAATTTAAACTACATGTGCGGGATAGTTTGAATTGTGCGCGCGGCAAAGGGAACCGCCTATTCCTCAACCTTGTGCACGGCAAATTACACACGCAACTCCATTAAACACCACCTACCGGGCGGCCCGGCCGCATGACCCCCCGCCCACCGCTACACAACTTATCCCCGTCCATGCGAAGAGCTTCCCCTCCCCGTCCCGTCCGTGCGAAGAAGAAGCTTCCCCTCCCCGTCATTCTTCTCGAGACGCACCGGCGGTCAAGTTGATCCACGGTAGGGTTGCTATCTCTAGCTCAATCATGCATCGGGCAAGACGGCCTAATGATTTATATTTTCTTGATGCTGCTAAACAAATCGTCAGTGTGCTCGAACTAATTGGCACTTTATAGTTTTCCGCTCGATTTGTCCTCGATCAATTTGTTCATTTGCGTGGGCATATAGAGTCGCTTCCGCACTCGATCCGTTAATTTGCTGAAATGCCATGGCAGAGTTTTGTACACGATCTGTTTGCTAAAATGTCGATGGGCATTTTTTGTTTTGTACTCGACATGATTGCTGAAATGCATAATCATGTACTAGCACTGTTTAAAAACTAGGCCGATTCAACGATTACTAGGCCGATTAATCGCTAGTAGGGGCTTGACCGTGTCGATTACCATTAATCTCTTGTGTTAATCCTTTAGCCCGATTAATCAGTCCGAAAGTCCGATTACTAGGTATTTTTCCCGATTAACTACCACACTTGGTCAAAAAAAGTTACAATATTTTCAATGCATATCGCTAATACATGCGCTACCCCTCCCCAATAAAGTAGATTTTGCGAAGCTCCCGCTTGATTGCAGCCTCCAGTAGCTTCATTTCCACTATTGCCAAATAGTTTCTTGCCCTCCAGACCAGTTACTCATAGTTTTCCAGACCTTATATTACAGAAGCTCGATCACCATGAGGAGCTCGCCCAGAAACTGGAGGACGTCTTCAATAGGTTAGGTGGTTGAGGTGTAAGAGGGGTCGTACCCTGGGTAGGTGGTGGGAGAATATAAACTTCAGAGGTGAGAGGAGAAGAAGTGGAAGGAAGGAAAGCGGCTTCGGCTAGTGGATCCTGATTCGCTCCTGACCTTAAAGATTAGATCATGGAGGAGAAGCGTACAAGTTATTCTAGGATTTTAGGCTTTAGAGAAGTAGGGAGAGACATATAGAGGCTCATATACTATTATTTTTCTTATATAAATTGTTTTAAGTGCTAATTTATGTAGGTTGTACCGATTAATAGCCGATCGATTAAATCAATTAATCCTCCGAATTCCGATTAATCGCTACTCCCAAACCTACCGAGCAGTTAACGATTACCGATTTTCTTAACATTGTGTACTAGTATAGTTTTGTACTCGATGGATATACATTTCCTACTTCGCCTTAAATTAATCACCAACCATTGTATCTCATAATTAAACAGATGGACAGAACTTGGATACTGCATGGACACTTATGTTCCCCTTCATATATAAATGGTGTTCAACCCTTTATGGGGTTTATTAGAGCTCATGAAGGTCACGACCTGGACGTGTATTGCCCGCGCTGCACATGTATGAATGGTGAGAAGAGGCCTCACCATGTAGTGGAAGATCATTTACACATTTTTGGGATGGACCGCACATATGTTAGGTGGGTTTATCATGGTGAACCACATAATGATCCTTCAGCGGGAGAAGCAGATCTTGCTCACACTGTATGTGTGCTGGCATATGTAGTTAATTATTTATATTGATGTTGCCGCTGTTTCGATCAATAGTTTGCATTGCTGTGCAACGTTCTGTACTCAAATTTAACTTGTTGCGGATGGATGGACGGGAAGGAGAGAAAAAGCGCTTGCTTCAGGAACCGGGTTTCAGCTGTGGGACATGTGTTGTGCCAGATGAGAAGGTAAATATGTAAAACAGCATTTGTTCAGGTTGCATCCCTTAGATGTTTGTCTAATCTGTTTTATGTACTAATTGCAGAAGCATAGAGTTGAAGAGGTCTCTCAGTTTGATGGGAGATTTGAAGATGAATCTCAGTTTGATGCACTTGTGGATGGTACTGATGACGGGTCTTTCATACACGAAGGTCCTGCACCTGAGATTATCCAGCCTACAGAAGGAGGCCGTGGACCGAGCACACAGCTTTGCGTTGAAGTGGATGAACGCCCAGAGATCATCAGTGGCGTCCGGGTAGTCTCAAGACCACCCAGCCCTGATGCACCTGTGGATGGTACTGATGACGAGCCTTTCATAGACGAAGGTCCTGCACCTGAGATTATCCAGCCTACAGAAGGAGGCCGTGGACCGAGTACACAGCTTTGCGTTGAAGCGGATGCACGCCCGGAGATCATCAGGGGCGTCCCGGTAGTCTCAGGACCACCCAGCCCTGATGCAAAATGTTGAGCTACTTTATGATTCGTACTCTTATGTTCTGGTGCTGTAGTATGTACTATCTTTGTTTTGATTTGTACGCCTTTGGCGCTAGAACTATAATTAAGCATTCAGTGGATGATCGCGTTGCAAAATTTGACACCCACACAATCAGTTCATCGTATGAGTAGTAGCACAATTACTTCTACAGCCAGTCCTGCCAGCGCATTAATTGGTAGCATGAAACACTTTCAGGCACTCCCCTCTGATTCATATTAATTGACTCAATTTTTTCTAGATATGGATGTATCTAGATGCATTTGTTAACTAGACTAACAAACTTGAGTCAGTTAATATGAATCGGTGTAAACAGCCCAAGTCGTCGAGCAGCTAGTTTATTGACTCTGGACTCCAAGCCTCTCGCGGCAAGCCATCGATGAAGCTTTGACCAGATCTAGGCCCGCTTTTTTTTGCGAATAGCAAAGCTTTGACCAGTTCCTCTCGGGATACAGCACGCCGGTGAGCTTGCACGGTTGCCATGAGCATTTTCCGGCGGAACTTCCTCTGCAGCGCCCTCAAGCCTCTGCTGCGAGACAGCACACAGTGCCTCGATGTGGACGGAACGGACGAACTCGGGATCTCAGGGCGGGGGGTCCGCCTCGTCCGGGAACGATCTCCAGCGGGTTAACGAGGACATGCATGGCGGCCAGGGGATTTGGGTTTTTTTGTTGTTGTTTGAGCTTGGGATTTGTGGTTTTTTCGGATAGGGGAGGAGGAACCGAGGAAGAGGAAGGAACAGCCCGCGTGCTTGGCACGTGGCAGTGTGCTTGAATTTCGAATTTTTGTGAAATGTTTCATTTCCCCGCTACAATTCGGGGGTTTTCTTGACGCGCCAATGCGTCCCGCCGGGCAGGTTCAAGTGAATTTGGGGTGCCACACTATGGGCCCCAGTTTCAGTGAGACATGTAATGACTAGTCACGTCAGTAAGTTCACTTTGTAATAAAATATGTTACCCCTCCCCTTTATGTAGCCCCATTTGTCTCTCCCGATCGAGTGCCGACAGCCGACGGATGCAAGCCGCTAGCTCGATCCCCTCCTTTCGCCTCCACCGTCCAGGCATCCATCTTGGAGGGGCAAGTGATGGCGTGTATTTCACACGTTCGTTGGGCAACCCCAAGAGGAAGGTATGATGCGCACAGCAGCAAGTTTTCCCTCAGAAAGAAACCAAGGTTTATCGAACCAGGAGGAGCCAAGAAGCACGTTGAAGGTTGATGGCGGCGGGATGTAGTGCGGCGCAACACCGGAGATTCCGGCGCCAACGTGGAACCCGCACAACACAACCAAAGTACTTTGCCCCAACGAAACAGTGAGGTTGTCAATCTCACCGGCTTGCCGTAACAAAGGATTAACCGTATTGTGTGGAAGATGATTGTTTGCAGAGAAAATAGTAAAAACAAGTATTGCAAGCAGATTTGTATTTCAGTATTAAAGAATGGACCGGGGTCCACAGCTCACTAGAGGTGTCTCTCCCATAAGATAAAAGCATGTTGGGTGAACAAATTACAGTCGGGCAATTGACAAATAGAGAGGGCATAACAATGCACATACATGACATGATAAGTATAGTGAGATTTAATTGGGCATTACGACAAAGTACATAGACCGCCATCCAACCGCATCTATGCCTAAAAAGTCCACCTTCAGAGTTATCGTCCGAACCCCTCCAAGTATTAAGTTGCAAAGCAACAGACAATTGCATTAAGTATGGTGCGTAATGTAATCAACAACTACATCCTCGGACATAGCGCCAATGTTTTATCCCTAGTGGCAATAGCACAACACAACCTTAGAACTTTCCGTCACTCGTCCCGAGGTGTCAATGCGAGCATGAACCCACTATCGAGCATAAGTACTCCCTCTTGGAGTTAAAAGTAAAAACTTGGCCGAGCCTCTACTAGAAACGGAGAGCATGCAAGATCATAAACAACACATGTATAATAACTTGATAATTAACATGACATAGTATTCTCTATCCATCGGATCCCGACAAACACAACATATAGAATTACATATAGATGATCTTGATCATGTTAGGCAGCTCACAAGATCTAACAATGAAGCACAATGAGGAGAAGACAACCATCTAGCTACTGCTATGGACCCATAGTCCAGGGGTGAACTACTCACTCATCACTCCGGAGGCGACCATGGCGGTGTAGAGTCCTCCGGGAGATGAATCCCCTCTCCGGCAGGGTGCCGGAGGCGATCTCCCGGATCCCCCGAGATGGGATCGGCGGCGACGGCGTCTCGGCAAGGTTTTCCGTATCGTGGCTCTCGGCACCGGGGGTTTCGTCACGGAGGCTTTAAGTAGGCGGAAGGGCAAGTCAAGAGGCGGCACGGGGGCCCACACCATAGGCCGGCGCGGCCGGGGGTGGGGCCGCGCCGCCCTAGGGTTTGGCCACCCCGTGGCCCCTCTTCGTCTCGTCTTCGGACTTCCGGAAGCTTCGTGGAAAAATAGGCCCCCGGGCTTTGATTTCGTCCAATTCCGAGAATATTTCGTTACTAGGATTTCTGAAACCAAAAACAGCTAGAAAACAACAACCGGCACTTCGGCATCTTGTTAATAGGTTAGTTCCGTAAAATGCACGAATATGACATAAAGTGTGCATAAAACATGTAGGTATCATCAATAATATGGCATAGAACATAAGAAATTATCGATACGTCGGAGACGTATCAAGCATCCCCAAGCTTAGTTCTCGCTCGTCCCGAGCAGGTAAAACGATAACAAAGATAATTTCTGAAGTGATATGCCATCATAACCTTGATCATACTATTTGTAAACATATGTAGTGGATGCAGCGATCGAAACAATGGTGATGACATGAGTAAACAAGTGAATCATAAAGCAAAGACTTTTCATGAATAGTACTTCAAGACAAGTGTTAATAAGTCTTGCATAAGAATTAACTCATAAAGCAATAAATCAAAGTAAAGGTATTGAAGCAACACAAAGGAAGATTAAGTTTCAGCGGTTGCTTTCAACTTGTAACATGTATATCTCATGGATAATAGTCAACATAGAGTAATATAACAAGTACAATATGCAAGTATGTAGGAATCAATGCACAGCTTCACACAAGTGTTTGCTTCTTGAGGTGGAGAGAGATAGGTGAACCGACTCAACATAAAAGTAAAGAGAATGGTCCTTCAAAGAGGAAAGCATCGATTGCTATATTTGTGCTAGAGCTTTTATTTTGAAAACATGAAACAATTTTGTCAACGGTAGTAATAAAGCATATGAGTTATGTACATTATATCTTACAAGTTTCAAGTCTCATGCATAGTATACTAATAGTGCCCGCACCTTGTCCTAATTAACTTGGACTACCGGATCTTTGCAATGCACATGTTTTGACCAAGTGTCACAATGGGGTACCTCCATGCCGCCCGTACAAAGGTCTAAGGAGAAAGCTCGCATTTTGGATTTCTCGCTTTTGATTATTCTCAACTTAGACATCCATACCGGGACAATATGGACAACAGATAATGGACTCCTCTTTTATGCATAAGCATGTGGCAACAATTATTATTCTCATATGAGATTGAGGATATGTGTCCAAACTGAAACTTCCACCATGAATCATGGCTTTAGTTAGCGGCCCAAAGTTCTTCTCTAACAATATGCATGCTCCAACCATGAAGGTGGTAGATCTCTCTTGCTTCGGACAAGACGGACATGCATAGCAACTCACATGATATCCAACAAAGAATAGTTGATGGCGTCCCCGAAACATGGTTACCGCTCAACAAGCAACTTAATAAGAGATAAAGTGCATAAGTACATATTCAATACTACAATAGTTTTTAAGCTATTTGTCCCATGAGCTATATATTGCAAAGGTGAATGATGGAATTTTAAAGGTAGCACTCAAGCAATTTACTTTGGAATGGCGGATAAATACCATGTAGTAGGTAGGTATGGTGGACACAAATGGCATAGTGGTTGGCTCAAGTATTTTGGATGCATGAGAAGTATTCCCTCTCGATACAAGGTTTAGGCTAGCAAGGTTATTTGAAACAAACACAAGGATGAACGGTACAGCAAAACTCACATAAAAGACATATGGTAAACATTATAAGACTCCATACCGTCTTCCTTGTTGTTCAAAACTCAATACTAGATGTTATCTAGACTCTAGAGAAACCAAATATGCAAACCAAATTAGCAAGCTCTAAGTATTTCTTCATTAATGGGTGCAAGGTATATGATGCAAGAGCTTAAACATTAGCACAACAATTGCCAAGTATCAAATTATCCAAGACATTTTAGAGTTACTACATGTAGCATTTTCCAATTCCAACCATATAACAATTTAACGAAGGAGAAACTTCGCCATGAATACTATGAGTAGAGCCTAAGGACATATTTGTCCATATGCAACAGCGGAGCGTGTCTCTCTCCCATAAAGTGAATGCTAGGATCCATTTTATTCAAACAAAACAAAAACAAAAACAAACCGACGCTCCAAGCAAAGTACATAAGATGTGGCCGAATAAAAATATAGTTTCAGGGGAGGAACCTGATAATGTTGTCGATGAAGAAGGGGATGCCTTGGGCATCCCCAAGATTAGACGCTTGAGTCTTCTTAATATATGCAGGGGTGAACCA